>NW_015094510.1:12545595-12556216 GCF_001431845.1 Calidris pugnax | reverse complement strand
AGGGCGGGGGGGGGTACGGGGTGAGGGGGGGTGGAAATTCAATTAAATAAAAAGAGATGATGCTGGAAATGGATAATTAGAAAACAACCATGATCCAGAAGATCCTGCCAGCTCGCAGCTGTAGTGACTGACAGAATATTGACAGAAAGCAGCCAACCCTATCCACCAATTACACATCTGCTTAAAAAACTGCAATGAAGACATGGCCTTTCAAACCAACATTAATGTCCAAACAATTTTCTCTTTTTTGAGATAAAGCAGGGGTGACACTACATGTTGATTCACCTCAATGGTTTTTGGGGTGAACAAAGAGAATGGGAAAAACATGAAACAAAACCAAACACATGCTCCTCTGCTGGGAAAACATGTCCAAAACCCTTAAATCCCCTAAAAATTTCCATGCATGTCTAATATAAGTATATAGTGTGCAGAGATACATATAAACACACATATGTGTATGTGTCTGTGTACAGTTTGCATATGTATAAAAATAGCTATGTAGGTATATAACACAAAACCTCAAAAATATACAAATATATGTAATATATAAAATATATTATAACCACTATATTTTAATATACAATATGCATATATGTATATATACTTATATATGTGCATACACACACATAAAATCTCAGTCATGTCTTTCTCAAAATTTGCATCACAAGAATAAGATTGTTTGGCTGAAGAGAACCAGCTAATAAATAATATATTATTTATTAATATATAATTAATATAATTTGGACTGTTATCTGTTTCCACAGCAGAGTGCATTAACCACTTTTATTTCCAATCCTCTTTTTCACATTGCTGCTTTGTACTGACAAGCCTGGAAACGAGGAGAGCTACTACACTGGATTCCTGTCTCCAAAGCCCCAAAAGGCATTAATTAATTCATAGGCCACAGCTTAGAAATTTATGAAAGTGACTATCTGAAACTTAACTGAAGCAAAGGAAAAACTCTTCCTTTTTTGACTTGTAGGAATTACACACTGGCCTCTCTACATTTCTAAGTCAACCTCTGTATTATATTACTTTATTCAACTGTTAAATTTATTTTAAGCTATCAAACCATAAGAGAAAAATGTCAAAACTGAAAGCACTCACAAAACAAGGAACACCAACTTTAAGTATTACTTACACTGGAAGAAAATTTACCTCTCAGATTCTACCCCTACATCACACTCGCCATCTCATACTTTAAAATCATCCATTTCTTGAAAACACAGGCTTTTTACTCCACGGCAGGTGCTGACTCCCTGCTTTTCATCATCAACAGCCAGTAGGTGAACTAGATGAGCAAAAGAAGAGCGTAAGTAAACTATTTTAAAAAACTAAAATAAGCAGTGAATCTGAAGAAAGGGTGCAGTACCAGGTTATCTCCAAGTCACTAGACCATCCCATCTGATGCAGTTCAGAAGCGCTCCCACCCTGCAGGGAGATGGAAGGGTTATCGCGCCCATTTCACAGATGTGGAGTTTCATCCAGCTGTGTAACGCACTAAGGGAAGTCAAGCAAAGTCTGGGGGCTTCATCTGAATCCCACCCCAAGGTTTTCACTAACTGCACTGGGACTTTATTTACTGAAGCTGAACAAAAAAATTCACAGCAGACCTGGCAAAACATAACAAAGGATTCGTTCTCATCAATTTAACATCTGGTTTCTGAATTAACATGGAAGGAGTTATAATTATTAAACCAGAGTAATCACAACAAATAGCAAGAGCTCCCTGTCTCCAGAGTGACTATTTCCTACAAGTTACTGCTTTTTTTCTTGCACCCATTTATGAATTTTGTTTCTTTTCTTTACAAATTGTAAACACACTCAATTCTCTCTCAAGCAATACATGTTTCTTGGTTTTATTGATCAGCACGGTCAACTGGCTCAGTTCTGTGCATCAGAATTTCATACACTGTAATACAACATGAATTTTAGGTACAGTTACCATATATATGGTTCCATACAATTGTTCTCCTCCTGGATGAACAAGCAAACTTTCCTTGGTAATCTGGTTAGGACAAGTTTTAAATTAAAAAAAAAAAAAACCAAAACAAAAAACCACAATTCATGAGAAATAAAATATCCCAGTCCCCAAACATTGTCTGCTCAATGTGCAACAGTCATCTAATTTGCAGGTTTTTTCTCAATTAGAGAATAATTTTCCCTCTGTGTTTTATATCATGTACAAGCTGAAATTGTTCCCCTGAACAGCAGGTCAATATCCTGTAAAAAGGGATAAATGAAACTTTCTTCAAAAGTAGTTTGCTGAAAGAATCAGAGATATGAAAACTGTTGGCAAAAATTCTTCCTTTTTGTCTCGTGTATCAAAACTGTTCACGTTTATACAAGCAGAGCTGAACCTAGTGGTGGAGGCTGATCATACTATCAAGAGCCCCAAAATAAGGAGGTATGCTTATTAAATTGGGAGTTAAGTTAACAACAGAATTCAAGATACTGGAATCTACTCCACTGCTGAAATACTACATTATTTTGACAGAAATTTTAACCCTATCCTTGCTCGAGTGATAGAGCAGGATGGCAATTAAACCAGGCCTTGGTACAAATTTCAGCATTTGGGTTAAATGAAGCGGCAAGATTGGACTTGATTCCCCTTCCCACACAATTCATGCTCTACAATTAATTGGTTTTCACTTCCTGGTGCCCTGCAGGTCTGTCCCAACTTGCTCAGTTATAACAACCACCATTGGTAAGGCAGATCACACCCTTCCCTCTTACTTGTTCCATCTAGTCTTCTGCCCTTTCAACAAAATACACTTTTAATTAATTTGTTTGGGTTCCCCCCCCCCCATCTCATTTTAAAACAGATTGTTTCTTCTCTACCTGACCTTTTTTAATTAGACTTAATAATGCAAGAAAATACTTCTTAGCATGAGTGGGCAGACTATCTATATCTAGAAGAAAGAATTTGCTTGGGAAAAAAAAAAAAAGAAGTGTGTGCAAAAAGCTTAAAAAACAAAATTAAAGTATTTGCTCTGATGGTGCATTTGTACAGGCATCATGAAATTTCCAATTTATTTCCCAAAATTCCAATCACTCAACCGGAGATACTTCATTTAAGTTCATCCCCGGGCTGAGATGGCACAAAAACGACAGACATACAGACACAGCCAAGAATCCCTGAGCGAACATCCTGGCTTTCTTCTCACTTGCTTCTGCTTCCCAATTTTTTTTCCCCAATTATTTCTGAGCCCAATGAAGTTCACCGCACAGACTGCACAAACCTCCCTCTTCCTTTCCCCGTTTCCTTTCTACTTTTAAACTAATAGGCTCCCTCCTCTGTTAAAGTGCTGTGTTTATCGCTAGTTTAACATGATTTTCTTTTTTTTTTTTTGCAAAATTAATCTCCAGCACACTCAACGGAAGTTTTCCACATGTTCTACTTGGATGAGCGTGTATTAGTTAGTGGGTCCTATTTTTAGCTGTTTTGCCTTACTTTACAGTTTATTTCCTTAAATAGCAATCTGGATATCGACATAGAGCTACGCAGATGAAAAATAAAACATATTCCCTTGTTTCACATACATTTAGGGCGATGGAATTTTTAGTTTATAAATAGGAATATCTGAACTGAGGAGGAGTGAAATTTAGCGTCATACGGTTAAACTAAAAATTTGACTATTAGGACTTGGCAACTTATACAGATTTTTTTTCATAGGAAATCAATCCACTTAATTCTATATATATTTTGGGTTCTTTAAATGATGAAGTTGCAGCAGCTGCTAAAGAATTTACTGGTAATCTTAATGATACTATAAATCTTATCCTGAATCCCCTTTAAAGTTGAGACACCTCAACTGAGGTGGACAGGATCTCCCTCTGGAGGCCTTCAGAGGCATCTTCCTCTCTCTCCTGCCAAGGTAGGAAACTTCACTTGGTTGCACAACAGGTTGGCTCCTGCGTGCAAACTCAGCCTGAAGATGCTCATTTTCTCCTTCCCATTCCCCATTACTGATATATTGCATTTCACCACCACCCCCTGCCCCATCAACTCTGCTGATGCAACCTGAATCAATGCAATGACTGAGATGTAAAAAAAAAAAAAAAAGAAAATATTTTAAAAAGTTATTTTCAGCCCAGATCATGTCAAAAATCTAATTTACAGAGCTAATCATAAAACTGCACCAGCGTAACTAAGAGGAGTAAATGGCAACACCAAAAAAAAAAAAAAAAAGGCATAGAAGGAGACCATAATGGGAGGCATAAATTTATTAATGGGATTTCATCTCTGGATGGTGATACCAATGGTGAACAGAATCAAGATGGCTTCACCATACTAGTAGTTTGAGTGCGAAACACTGCAACGAAGGTACAAAAGAAAAATAGCTTGCAAAACCTCACTTCAAATCAGAGGAAAGTGCAATTCCTAGTGGTTTTGTAAAGCTCTGCTCAAACTAGGGAAAAATGGTAAACTCTCTGATTAAAGTATCCAGTTCGGTGACGCTGAGGTAAGGGAAAATCAGATGGTACTTTCAAACATGTTGGCAAGCCATGTAACCACGTTAGTTAACAACACTGGAGTAACTTCTTTGGCAAGGCAGGCATATCGAACACAGGACCAGGAGGAGCTCCACTATGTAATGGAGCTTGCTGGTTTTCATTGCTTTGATACAAGTTTGAATTAATTGAAAGTCCCTTCTGCAAACAATGCAATGCATTTTCCCCGTGAGCTTTTTTGATGAGTTCATTTCAGGTTTTCCCCTTCTTTTCTTTTATCTGCATTTTCCCTCTACATCCTAGCAAGCTAATTTTCCACCACCACCTAAACATCCCAATTACAACCCTTGCACTTAATCTGTCTTGATCTTTGAGAAATTGGTCATATCATCTATATGATAATATATAACAAGATAAGATAATATAAAATAATCCCCTTCTCCTATGGGGATACTTCTATGCTGTCAGTAACTTCCAGAACATACTCAATGACTTCAAATGGGCTTCCAATTTTTTTACTACTTAAGCAGGAAACTTACTTAGTGAAGACTGAGACCGGAATTTTTTTGACTTGACTTAATTTTAGGCTTCGTATTTTACAGCTTTTTACTAGAACCATTTAACGAAATGAACAAATTAAAGAAGATATTTTTGATGATGGTGATATCCAGAGCACACTTCTGCTTCATAGCAATGCAGATGGTGCAATACAGATTGTAATAGAAACAATAAATCAAAACTATTGAATTATTTAATACTATACAATACTAAAAGTTGCCATTTAATAGTCACATTTAAAAGTAACTTAAGTATAAGAAGAAAGCAGCTGTGTGTTCAACAGGCAACTGTTATCTTACTCCTTTGTGCTTTGAAAATGAGGCATTTTAAGCTACCAATTTATCTACTAGTACATATCAGTAAGTATTCAGCAACACAGTATAATGCTCTTCTTGATAGGTTCTAAATACCTGTTCTTGCAATGTCAAGTACATAGTTATTTTAGTAAAGTACGGCTCCCAAGTATCTGTCTTTTGAGTAAAAAGCTTCAAGAGGAACCTGATGATCTAGCTGTTGCCAAAATGTACTTTTATAAAAATTGACATTATAATTAAGAAAATTAGTATGAAGGCAGACACAAACCATCGAGCATTTCTCTTGTAATAACTCATTATGCAATGTTTTACGCTAAGTGTTCATAACTAATCATTTTCATCTTCACAGAAACAGGGATCAAAATAAAACTAGGAAAATATTTTTGTACCTCCAGCAGCAATACAAAATCCTAAGTTTGATTCCTGCAAAGCAATATTCTGGATCTTTGCTATTGTTAGTATGAAAAGTTTGACAAGAAAACATTATATGGAAGAGGGGGAGATGGTTTTAGGTAAGTTACATTCATATAACTCAAAGTAAAGAAAATTTAACACGACAGGTGCTGCACAAAGAACTAGGCATCCACTGCATATTATTAAAATAAACCAGTTACAGATAACAGCATACATTACAAAGAGAGAGACAGCTGTAGATTAATACAAAAAATATTGTAAAAATGAAACAAAAGCTAAAGCATAAATAGACACAAGACCAGAAAGCTGAGAAATACCGAGACCAACATGATTTCCTCCAATATACTGACAATTATAAAACAAATCTATTTTAGAAGAAACAATGCTCACTAGGCAAATTTACTGAACTTAAATGCTAGTGCTGAAATTAGCTCAGTTAAAATCTATCATTCTGAGACACATTTGCCTTTACATAGAAATCTGATTCTACAGATATACACTTATAGTTTCCAGGATTAATTTTCTTACAATACTTACTGCTTCACTGATTCTCTAGAACTATGTCTTCAACAAAACCACAAGCCTAGTCTAATTCTTATTTCCCCACAAGTTTCCTCACAAATCTGCTAAGTACAAGATTCCAAGCGCGTACTGTGACTATTCTGCTTCCCAAGGTTTTTATATGCCACTGCCCTCAGTCAGATTTATCACTCCCCACATAATCTAATATAGAAAGAATTCACCCAATTGGCTAAACTGCACAGCAAAATGTTTCTATATAAAGCAATATTTTGAGCTTCCCGTTTGGGATATTCCATGAGCACGACACTTTGAAGGAAAAGAAAATTTCCATCTACGAGTAAATAGTAAGCTACGCTCGAAACATTTTCGGCTATCTAGCTGAGATATTTTTAAACATCTGCATTTCTTATCAGTATTGGCGAGGCTTGAAGTGGGGAGACACCGTGAGATGGAACCAGCCAGGAGCTCGAAGAAGGGAGCAGCCACTCCTTCTGCTCCTCCTTGCTGCCTACCCTGGGTCTGTAAGAGACGGGGGCTATGGAAAGAAGAAATGAAACACAAAAAAAAGAAAGCACTCCCGCTCATCCCCCAGCACCCTTCAGGTTCACACAACAGCCTCCTTGCAGTGGATGACCTCTATCCGATGGGCAATTGAAGGATAAAACATTGAAGGCACAAGTGATACAGCTGGGAACCCAAAACACAGAACAGGGAGGGTGGATGCAGTGGCACAGGTGATTGGAAGTGCAAAAGCACTGAAAGGAAGGATGAGGGAGAAAAAGCATGGAAGAAACATGAAAAAGTGGAAATACTGGAACTTTTACTAACGCCCCCTGCCTCCCAAGGTCACCTCAACCAGTTTGACACCTGACACTTCGACTTGTCTACGCATCCTAAAACCTCCTACTAACATTTTTTTAATTAACACCTATATTTTTTAAAAATCATTTTTCCTTGTCTAAACCAGCAGTTGATTAAAGCAATCTTCTAATAAAGAAAAGCGTTATTTATATTCCAGCATCAAAGAGCTGCACTTGCCTTTGTTCTCATTAAAGGTGCCTCATCTACACATATTATCTATTTACTTATCTATAAGGGAAGTGGGACGGCTCAGGTGTTCATTACAAGATGCATTTTCCCAGTTTTACGAGCATCCTTTTTTAATGCCTAACATACGGTGCCTGGGCTCCTGCAGAAGTCAGCTGAGCTCCTAAGCTTTGTGTAAATTCAATCCACCAATACACTCAGTGAACGAAAATACAATTCTCTTTCCCATGCTATTTTGATTCATACTTTCCATGAAGATATTAACAAAATCAATCACGAAACGCTTGACACTTTGTACTTCCACACAGCAGTCTTAAACTGGTAGAACTGCCCTACCAAAAGTCATTTTCATGTAGTGGAAAAGGGCATGGGAAAGATTAGATCTGTGAGATTTGCCTTGAACAGTGAGGGAAACCATTCAGAGAGTTATTTCAGTGAATTGTTCTTGCTATCCAAGTACACAGCTACCTTGTTCGGGTTCTTATTTAACCTGCTCTTCTAAGGTAATTAATACAGCGTTTCACCAGGTGACCTAAATACTCGGTCAGACTCGGTAACTCCCTCCCTACCGAGCACCAATACAGTCCCCTTTTTGGAAGCAGAGGAGATCAGCCCCGAGTATGTGGAGAAATTATATATATTACAGCAGGAGAGAATGAATCCACCTCAGAATGGCTAATGAACACCCGAAAACTAAATTGTGGGGAAGAGGGAGGAGAAGGAAAGCAGTAATATTCTACAGAAGCCTCTGGCATCAGCAGCAAACTGCTCCATCGGGCTCTGTCTTAGCAAGTCCCATTGCCAACTGATTGTCACGTGGATAAACTAAAATCTGACCAAATAATAGGAAGTGATAAAAAAGAAAAGGGACGCCCGAAAGACGAGGGGGAAATGGGACAAATTGCTTTGAAGAGGCACCTTTTTCTTTCCGCTGGCCATAGAGGGAGTTTGGGTGACGAGGTAGATGGCTCACCGTGGTATCGGTGAAATGAAGTGACACGAATCCCACCTTATCCACTCCTTTCAGAGGTTACCAAAAAAAAAAATTACATTCACAATAAGAAAGTTAAATTTCCCTCTATTATTTTCTGTTAGCCGTACATATTGCATAATTTTCATGTAAAACAATTTGGCTCAGCAAAGTGGTTTTTTAATTAATTTTTCATATAGCTTTTCTGACAATCTGTTTTCGCCTCAAAAAGCACTAGGGTTTTATGTTCAGACTGATGGTTAAAAGCATTTCAAATGGCAGATACCATCCATATTTATTTGCATAATAAAACAGTTTCTTTAAGACAAAGCATGATAAAAGGACTATGAATTCTCTAATGAAAGAGATATTCATATTTGTATTTATGAAATTTTAAGTATTTAAAGGATTGCTTAGGAAATGTTGCATGCACACAATATGTGGATGATGTGAACCTAAGCAGCAAGAAGATCTAGCTAGAAAATTATATCAATATCCGTCAAAAAACCCTATAGTTCAGACTCTTTTTCCCTGTTGTTTGTAACAAAACAGATGAAGATCAGTCCATTATTACCAGACACTTTTCCAGATACATCTGCTGTACCTCAACTCTGAAGTTTATTAGTTCATGACTTTATTAGAGAAGCCTAGGAGTAACCAGGTAAATGGAACGTAGTTCATTAGCAGCTCTGAACAGAATACACACTAATTCAGCGTTGCAACATGCAAAGTGAATGGAATTAGGGAAAGCAATTTTAGATAATGAAATTTTAAATACTTTATATTCTATTAAGTTCCTTCCAGACTCCATCGGACAAAAGACAGACAGACAGAATCAGCTACAGAGTTAATTATCACTCTTTTAGATCTTTCTAGTGAAATAGCCTGTTCTATTGATAAATGGATTCACCGAACTAATACTGAGGTTTAAAACAAAAGAGTTCGTTGAACTGCTGAATTATGGCCGCGTAGAGTTTTCTTCTGAGAAAACTAATGGTATTGGCCTTGATAGAATCACAGAATCTTCTAGGTTGGAAGGGACCTTAAAGATCATCTTGTCCAACCGTCAACCTAACTGACAAAAACAGACACCCACACAACAAACAAGGAGCATCACCATCACTAAACCATACCTCCCAGCACTACATCAACCCGTCTTTTGAACACCTCCAGGGATGGTGCCTCAACCACCTCCCTGGGCAGCCCATTCCAATGTCTGATAACCCTTTTCAGTGAAAAATTTTTTCCTAATATCCAGCCTGACCCTCCCCTGGCGCAACTTGAGGCCATTTCCTCATCATTGGACACAATAGCTACAAAGTGTAAAAATAAAAATTAAAAAAAAAAAATAGTAAAAGGTGTGCATCTTATTTCAAGATCATCCATGAGTTTTTCTCGCCATCCAGTCCCTGCAACCATTGACACATTCACTGGGAAAAAATGCTGGGCACTGCCAAGGTATATTGTTTATTGGCATAGAGACCAAGCGCCCAAATGAGCAGCTCCATCAGGTATGCATTCAGCATAAACCAAACATCCCTCGCAACCAAATGATGTAACACATGGGAAAGCAAAAAGAAATAAAAAAAAAAAAAGAAGCTGCAGAAGAGCAGCAAGCGTGGTGCTCCCGGTGGGGATGGGAGGAGATTTCTAGGGCACTAACGTCAGGCACAGCAACAAAATACCCCTTGCGGAGAAGCCTGCTGCTGTTTCTTGAATGGGGATTTATTTTATTTATTTTTTTTTGACGCTGTCAAAGGTTGGCTGGCACCCGCAGCAGGTGCAGGAACGCCGCGGCTGATGCCAGTGCGGCCCTGCTGACTCACTGCGGCAGGTGCTGCCCATCAATCCCACCCACCCCCCTCATCCCCCCCCCAGGTCCCCAGAAAAGGGAAGGTGACCCCTCCAGCTGTGCCACCCATCGCCGAGAAACACAGAGAAACTGTAAGTGCCCAGAAGACACCCAGGCAACGTGCTGCGTCCAAAGGTTGTTCTCCAAGGTCACCTTCTTGACAACTCACTGACAGTTTCTCCACATCCTTTTCTTCTGGTTAAAGAAGCCCAATAAGAAAAGGCTGCTGTGGACCTATAAGCAGGACTGCAGACATTTCACAAGCCCCATGGTAGAGAACTACTTCAGCAACCAACTGAGCTCACAAAAAGGATAGCCAGTTCTTACCCTGATACAATAAGACATTTAATTCTGACACCTTTGTTTGTAAAATCAAAGTTCTCTTAGAGGCAACTATGCCCGTGTAACAGAAGCGATCTTTTTTTTGATTGGTTTTCCAGTTACTTGGTTTCCAAGGCCTTCCTCATTTCCTGCAAGGATAAAAGTGCC
>NW_015094510.1:12517163-12544358 GCF_001431845.1 Calidris pugnax | reverse complement strand
CCCCCCCCAGGTCCCCAGAAAAGGGAAGGTGACCCCTCCAGCTGTGCCACCCATCGCCGAGAAACACAGAGAAACTGTAAGTGCCCAGAAGACACCCAGGCAACGTGCTGCGTCCAAAGGTTGTTCTCCAAGGTCACCTTCTTGACAACTCACTGACAGTTTCTCCACATCCTTTTCTTCTGGTTAAAGAAGCCCAATAAGAAAAGGCTGCTGTGGACCTATAAGCAGGACTGCAGACATTTCACAAGCCCCATGGTAGAGAACTACTTCAGCAACCAACTGAGCTCACAAAAAGGATAGCCAGTTCTTACCCTGATACAATAAGACATTTAATTCTGACACCTTTGTTTGTAAAATCAAAGTTCTCTTAGAGGCAACTATGCCCGTGTAACAGAAGCGATCTTTTTTTTGATTGGTTTTCCAGTTACTTGGTTTCCAAGGCCTTCCTCATTTCCTGCAAGGATAAAAGGGCCCTATTCTTGCTCATACCCAAGGTTTTGCTCCAAATGAGAACTTCCATTTACTTCATTCACTAAACTGGCAAGAAGTTGTTCCCAAGAAAAGATTAAAGCTTTGGGGTTTGAATCACCAAGGCAGATCCACTGAAAACTTTTGCTAGGAGTCTGGGAGTTCAAAACAATACAGAAACCATCTTGATACCTTTCCCAGCAAGAAATCTTTTGATCTTCCTTCCGTGGAGCAGTTCAGAAGCTCCACACTGAGGCAGAGAAGACTTTATTCCACGCCAAAAGCCACATACATTTGGCTACCTCTCCCAAGGTACCCCTCCCAAGGGCTTCTATCCTGCCTCCAGCTTCTCTCACAAACCATCAGATAAGCCAGGCTTGTCCATGCCCTGATGGGAAAACAGACAGTTCTTCCATGTAATGGCTTTGTAACAGCCTCTCCAGACACGCTGTTCTCTCTAGAAAGGGATCCAGGTGGTCTTAGGGACTCCTGAGTTTGTCATAGCTGCTTCCTCTCGCCTGGGAATGGAAAAGCTTTTGATCTTAGCCTAAACAGTCATGAATTGAGGTTTGGTGGCATGACAGGACTATCAGCCAGCTGGCCTCCACCTTCTTTCCCTTTAGGTGGGCACAGCAAAAGGCACCAAACAACACTGAACCCTGAATCTAATACTTTATTATAACACATAATATATCTATAACTAGTGAAAATTCAGAATTGCCAAGTGAAACATTTAAGAGCTTTGCACACAAACCTCCGCCTAACTACCTACAGCGTTAGAGGCCAAGTCTCTGCCTTGTACCCCAGCAGTTCTTAGTGCTTTCCTCAACTGAACATGTTCTCCAGAAGCCCCTCTGGGCTTCTAAGAAGTCTCTCCTTCCATCACTTCTACAGATTCCCTGTTCTCCTGCAAATTCCCAAAAGCTAAAGGTACCAACTCCCCCCTCCCTCTCTTCTCCTTGCCTGAGAGCAAGAGGCAGAAAATGGTAAGCAAGCTGTTTTCTACCCTGTTTCCCACACTCCGTTCATCTCAAGAAAAAATAGACAGCATTTGTACAGGTAACTATGAATAAATCAATTTAAATACTTCTACCATCTGTCATACTTTTCTTGTTTCCTGAAGCAACGAATGATCTGAAAACCTGGTATGAGGCATAGTTGGCTCTTCTTGGAGGTCCAGAAACTACTCATGAGAACAGAGTAGAGAGTATGCAGAAGAGGTGTTAAGGCAATCTGCTATGTCTCCCAAAGCAGTAGGTCTTGTTCCTTCTCTTTCACAGCAATCAAAATCTCAGCTCCTAAGAAATCACTGCTTTTTGGCAGCCTATATATTAGTAGGATAGGTATATTGGCCTTGTCCTTGAATTCAGATTTCTGTTTTAAGGAAAATAGTTACCCAGGTCCTTTGTTTTATTCTCCGACTTCTGCTCTGCTCATGAGAAGAGACAACTTTAAACGCCATCAGACTTCCAAGAGCATTCAGCATCAACAAGTCCCATTTAGGCATGTAAATAAGTCACTCTGGATTTGCTGGATGCTGAGTGCTCTTGAAGAGCTGCCCCATCTATTTCTTCTGTACCACTTCAGGTACCACTCACTGGATTTAAAGATGACATTGACAGACAGGCAGTGCGCTACTCAGGAGTGACTTTGAACATTAGGCACACAGGGAGAATGGTTCTGTCGTGGTACAAAAACACATTCCATAATGATACACTCTTCCTCATATCTCTGTACTTAAGTGTTTAAATTACACGCTTTGTACAGTTGTCAGCACTGAAAATAAAACTAACCCTCATTTTTCAGCACCCTCATTTTTCAAACATTGGTGCAATTCATCCTAGGTTGTAGCAGGTGGTCATGAAACAGAGACTCCCTCTTCTCTCAGTGCACATGGACACACGTGTATTAATTTTGCCCCTTTGATACTCCCTTGATACTAAAACACTTGGGAGAGGCCATTATTGAATGGCTGAAGGGAATATGCCATCATTAAAATTGCACAGCTTTTGCTTCCAGGCCTTTCATTAGGAAGGTAAGAATTCATATTCTTCTGAAAACTAAAGAGGAGGCATGGACATTCCCAGTTGTTGTCATGGATACAGCTGCCGAGAAACATGTCATTGTACCCCTGCAGATAAATGCATGTGCCAACCACTTGGAATACGCGGTGGCAAAACCACTGCAAATGTTAAACATTCTCACATGTCCATCAGGTTCCTCTTGAAATGTGCACTAACAACAACAACAACAACAAAAAAAGAGAGGTTATTTTTAAACATAAAGGTTATGGCATGAAGGAAGAAATGGCTAGGCAGTTAAAAAAAAAAAATGTTGGCACTTTCATAGTTCATGATGTCATGGAGGAAAAAATATTATGGAACAATAGCATGAGTAAAGGATCAAGTGTCAGCCCAACTTCGAGTTATCTGGATTTTGTCAGTGTGTGTTATAACAGTATTGTTAACTGCAATAACTGTATTTCTTAGGTCAATGGATGATTAAAAAAACAAACACAAAAAAATAAGTAACGAACACACATTGGGAAATTTTGAACTGGGGAAGCTCTGGTCCTGATTAGACTATCTCATAGTGCTGGCATTTTTACCTGCACTACGGCACTTCTAATCTCTTTCCGCTTCGGCTTTACATTAACTATTTCCTGGGGACACAGATCACAAAAAATGAAGAGGCTGAAAACATGAGACTGGTCTTCCTTATACCATTTTCCGTATCCACTGATGTAGGTCATGAAGGAAGGCAATTACCAGGATGCTCCTGGAGTTTTGCTGCACACTGGTTAGCAGCGTTTCATTGCACCGTGCAGGTGAGAAAAAGCAAATAATATCCCTGCAGAGAGCAGGCAAGGTTTTGGATTCTCCTTTCCTGGTGCAGAGAGAGAAACAAAGACAGGCTGCTGTAGGGCAATCGTTACCTTGAGCAAGCAAAACACCAAGGGCTGGATGTGGAAAGGGGAGTTTGATGGTGAGGCACACGAAGTCAAACAAGACAAGACCAGCTCCCTGTGCCCAAAAGGAGGCCTCCAGCAGCATGGAAGAAATCACTCCGAACCGAGGAGCTAATTCATCACCGTGCAAAGACCAAAGAAATAAGGAAGCAGAACTGAGCACCCTGTTATAAATCTCTCCTCGTAAGTATTTTGGGACAGGCCTAAACAATACAACGCTGTGTTTTGCAGAGATATGTGAGCTATCGCTAAATGAAGCACGTTGGAACTGGAAGCAAGATAACCGCCTTAGCATGATGTAACACCCCAGCTAATTAGCTCCATTAGGAACAAAGCCCGAGAGGGCTGCACTGGATGCAGAAGGCAAGCAAGTTCATTTAGGGCTAGCTACAGCACTTCAGTACAGCACTACTGTCCTCCAGAAAGACACCTCCTCGATGTATCAGCTGAAGGTGTAAAGCACGACAGAATAAAAATAATCATCATCATCACTATCATCATCATCACCACAGGAGAGGGACAGCTTCACTGGAAAAGTAGTTGTGAAGTATGTGCTATAAAAAAAGAAAGGTGAGAACATCCAATTACACTCCAAAACGTTGGCTGTTTCACCAGAGCTGGAAAGGAGCTCCCCCGTTGGAGGGGTAGGCAGAGCAGGGATCCTGCCTTAGCACAGATTCCTACACCGCTGCTCTCACAACAGGTCATCGTGTTTATCCCAGCCAAGAAAATCGCTGTTGGTCGGCATTCTGCCATATCTGATCATCGCTAGAGCCCAGCACCCTATCCCGGTGTCCACTGCAACACAAAAGTCCTTTGAAGCTACCCAGTTGTTTTAGAAAAGAAAAGCCACAAGAACAGAAGGCAACTTTAGAGAGCTCACTCGTGGCAGCCATTCCCCCCCCACCTTCCCACAACTCCAACCAACAGACCTCACAGGCATTTGACACAACGGCTAAGGGGGACACAATTCGACTAAAGAAAAGATTAAAAGGCATTTTAAACTACTGTTCAATAGATTCTACAGTATTCTTCTCAACTTACGAGTTGTGACTTTCTCCTCAGGAACTAAAATGTTTTCTGAAGAATCCCCAAGCTCATTTGGGAGGGGAAACAAAAAAAAAGGAGGAAAAATAATAATCTGGTCTTTCTAGTTTGACAGATAGGCTTTAAAATATAAGTCCATGTAATAAATACAGACAATTATAGCACAAAAATACACATTTTGGAACACACGACTTGCAAAATGAAAGTTTCATATTAGTTACAGAAAAGCTTCCAGTACCTGCATCCACATCCCAGTCCTTTGATCCAACTAGCCTACTACGCCTTCCACATTTACGTAGCAGGCAATTAGGGAAATAAATGTCTTTAGATTAAAGTAAGTTCTTATCCTCAGAAGACACACAAGACTTAGAACCTCATCATTTCACCCCCTGAAAGATGGAAAGAGTTAGCTGGATTTTTAACCAGATAAGCAGTCATGGAACTATCTGGAATCCAATAGCAGCAATTAAAAATAAACTCTTAACTGAAACAACATAGTCAATTCATGGGTAGGGACCCACCTGAGGAGGAATAAGGAAAACAAAAAATGGAGTGCCTCAGGAGCCACAGACTGCAATTGAACAATTCATAGGCTGAACGCAGCCCCCAAGGCAACATCCTCCCTTTTAAGATCCACCCATAGAATTAAGCATGTCCCATAAGCATCACTAG
Organism: Calidris pugnax; assembly: GCF_001431845.1. Classification (NCBI taxonomy): domain Eukaryota; kingdom Metazoa; phylum Chordata; class Aves; order Charadriiformes; family Scolopacidae; genus Calidris; species Calidris pugnax. The sequence continues at coordinate 12,539,203 of NW_015094510.1, read as the reverse complement.
CTTCTGGGAGAAAAGCTGTTACAAAGCCACTATGACAGGCAATACCTGATACAGTGCTAGCAATGGAACACCCACAGGTCACCCTACAGACCAAGCCACCCCACGGTATTTCTAGGCATGCACAGGCAGCAGCCAGAACAATCTACAGGCACTTAAATCCTGTTTCTTGTAAACTATAAACTTCCTCAGTGTGACCTGCTGCACTAACAGTAGCGCACAAAACCCTAAAATCACACACTTTATCTCTCCTACTCTACAGATACTACTTATTTATTAGTTGCCAGTGAGAGGACAAGGGGCAATGGGCACAAGTTGGAACATAACGGGTTCCACTTGAATATGAGGAAGAACTTTTTCACGGTGAGGGTGACAGAGCCCTGGAACAGGCTGCCCAGGGAGGTCGTGGAGTCCCCTTCTTTGGAGATTTTCAAGACCCGCCTGGATGCAGTCCTGAGTAACATGCTCTGACAAGCTCTGGGTGGTCCTGCTTTAGCAGGGGAGTTGGACTAGATGATCTCTATGGTCCCTTCCAACTCTAAAAATTCAGTGAAATTCAGTGAGATTTCCTTACATTTGGTTCTCTGTCCAGAGCAGGAACTTACAAGAGGACCAAGTACTACGTCCTTCCTTGCTGATTCACTGAACACCCTCTCCCTCTCTGAGCCTTCATTTAAGCCTCTGTTGGCTGTGACAACACATGAAGACACCCTAGAATTTACAACAGGTCTATTTGTTGGCAACATTATGCTCATGTCCAGGACAAAAAAAAAAATTTAAAAAAAGAGTTAAGAGGTCACTGAAAAAGACAGTCAAGCTAAGCATTCACTGGAGCATGTGGTTCCAGGTCGCCAAGACATTGCCCAAAAAAAGCTGTTCCCAAGTTACTTTGCTGTTTGCAAACAATCCTCTACCTCTGCTTTGATCAAGCTTCAGAAGGAAGCTGTCCCACACATCACGGTCCATTTAACCCGCCCTGATGAAACGGCCTGGCTGCCCTCTGCATCGTTCGCTCTCTTCCGCGGAAGCTTTTAGGAACACTAAGCGTACCCATCCCCATTGTCCAAATCCCAGGATGCTGACATTTCAAATTGTACTCTTCTCTATGCAACCTGTGAAAATAACAAAGAAGATAAAAACCTCCCACCAATGCTCAGGTGGCTGCTTGCCTATATGCAACGAGCACAGGTTGCCAAGAGACTGCAATGATGAGCAGCATTTAGTCTTGAATACTCTCTCAAATGGGCTTTTGCTATATATTAACTCGAAGCAATAAAACATCAAGACCACGTTCTTGCATTCAGTTTAGAATTAGTTTTTATGGCCGATATATAAAAGGAGATGGCTGTAACAGACATGCTACGATGTTCTTAACTGGAATATATAAACAGTGCTTCTATAATAGGCGCTACCCTGAACTTTGTCAGGGAACTGCCTGAACTTCAGGCTTCACGCCTGGCACTGCTTTTCCTGAATTTTAAACCCGAAAGAAACATCTGTAAAGATGAGAATAACCAAGCTCTACACAATGGTTAAAAAAAAAATAAAATTTGAAAAAAATAAAATCTGAGAATAAGCAATTGTCAGGTAGCATGTATAGAAACTCCCTCTGTAAGATCCATTCCCCAGGGTAAAAATTAAGTGCAGATTCAGTCAAATTTAGGAGGCTTGAAAGAATGAAAAAACACAGCCTATTATACCACTTAACAAGATACGGCTGGTGATTTTCAACCTTTCCATCTAAAAATAAGGTAATTTTGCAATTAAAACAAAAGCTACCATTAAACCTTAGGTGTCAGAACATTTTTCTGCATTTATACACATCAGATGAATAATAGTTTCATAGTTGCTACCTAGAGAACAGAAGTTCTATTACATGTGTTTCTAAGACAGCAGTACTACAGCCTCTTATATATTCTTAGGTATTCAGTATTGATCAAATTTTTCAAGCAAAATTCAGCGCTATCAACCATTTTTCTCTGTGGATACTGCATATTATTTTTGTTATGCAGCTTAGTATAAATTTCTTTCTATGTAAGTTTCGTTACTTACCTCCCCGATGAAAGAAAAGCACAGAAGTGCTTTTCTGTGCGCTGCGAAATTCCGCACACGTGGAGAGCCAGAGGTTTAGTGCTGCTTAACACCTTGGGGACAAGAGTTGGAATCCGTATTTCTCCATCACCATATGCTGTGGTAAAACTGATTAGTGGTATTAGCAACAACCGACAAAGTTTAATTGGTCCAAGGTCACGTAAAAGGGAAAATCAAGGCTTGGGCTCCAACAGAGAGACATACGGTCTTCCAACTAAACTGCAAGTTTGAGAAGTTTTATAATGACTTCCATGACAAATAAATCACCAAAGGGAAAGCATTAAAAGTATATCCAGGACACAAAAAGGGTCAAGAAGCCTACATTTTAAGTCCCTGTGCCAAGTGTTTCTATGCTGCATTTAGATGGGTCCTATTCTCTACTGTACTCGTGGCCTCCGAGTCATCTGTCACCACCTGCAAGAGGTGCACAATCACCTCCAGTGATGTGGACAGAATGGTGAAGATGGTGCAGCACTATCCAGACCCCCTTCAACTGCATCTTGACCAACTGTGTGGCTGTCAAAACCCTAGGTCATCAAACCTGATGGAGAATGACATTAGAAACGAAACAAAACTTGGAAATAACTTCAGTTCTTGCAATTTCCTCTTGTAGGGAATTTTAATCTAGTTTAGTTCCCAGTTCCCCTGAGTGCCTCTTAAAATTCTAGCTTTCAAATTTTAACTAAATCAGCAGGCAAATGGTCTTATGGCAAATAAATCACAGCTATAGTAGGTAGACCATTTGAAACAGCAGTCAGTACAAGGAAGTTTTATTTAGAGAGAGGAGGAAGACTTTAGACCTTGATAATGCATGATATGATTCCATGCCATTGATCTGCAATCACATAGCTTTATCTGTAATGCAAACAAAAAGTTATTTAGAATACTCCTAATTAGACATAATAAGTGTACACTGGCACATTACTGAATCTATAAATAGACAGCAACCACACCATTTCACTCTTGCTCCATGTTATAAAGTATGGGAGGGAGGAAGAGGAAAGGCACTTTCTCTTTTTTCAGACCTTTCTTAAGGTTATACCATTGAAAAAGAATTTTATTTTTTTTTTTCTCCGGAGGTATTTAATCAGACCTTTAAATACTGACAAACCTTCCTCAGCAGACAAAGGTTATCTTTGACACTTGTGTAAATGGAAGGAAGAGAATACTTAATTTGAAATAAATCGGGAACCATATTGTAGCAATCTAAGACAATCAGACAGACACAGCTCTGGGCAACCCAACGTTGCATGGAAAATGTCCCTCCTCTAAGTGTGGGGGTGGGACCAGATGACCTCCCAAAGTCTCTTCCAACCCAGATTACTATTATGATTCCGTAACAACCCCATAAATATATTTTTTTCTAGAAAAAGTCCTTCTTTATAACCTCTCACACCTACACACAGTAATTTGAACTGTGGATTAGCTATAAATAACCTTGGCACGTATTTCAAAGAAAAGGTATAATCATCTTTAGGATAAAATTCAGCAGAAGCTCATTTGCCTCTTGCCCTGGCTGTGACTTTTTTTTTTTTTACTCAAATAGAAAACCACAAAATTTTCCCATCATTTCTAATTCCTCACCGTGAGACAACCTCCCAGGGACACAGGTTTATCATGGGCTCAAAGGGTAATTTGAAATAGGAGCCCTTTGTAGAACTGTTGGCAACAGATCCCCAGCTGAAGAAGGGTGGGGAAGGGGTAGAACCTGTGATGTTAACTCCTTTTATCTCCTCCTCAGTGATGCACACAGCAACCAAGTGAAAAACTGTTTCTTTAAAAGATTTCTTTTCTTTTACCTTAAATAGTGTAAGCAAAAAAAAAAAAAAAAAAAAAGGTCCGGTTTCGGCACCACGACACAGGTTTATCATGGGCTCAAAGGGTAATTTGAAATAGGAGCCCTTTGTAGAACTGTTGGCAACAGATCCCCAGCTGAAGAAGGGTGGGGAAGGGGTAGAACCTGTGATGTTAACTCCTTTTATCTCCTCCTCAGTGATGCACACAGCAACCAAGTGAAAAACTGTTTCTTTAAAAGATTTCTTTTCTTTTACCTTAAAAAGTTTAAAAAAAAAAAAAAAAAAAAAATCAGTACTGGTTCGGATGCACACATGTGCACAGAATTACTGGTCTCTTTATGCAAGAAAGTGCATCATCTAAAGTGTACATATAATCAGCACTATGGAAAAATGCAAAGTCTAAAGAAACTGGAATAAAGATAATGTATTCTTTCAAAAAAAAATAATAAAAAAAAGGCAAGCTATTCACTGGAGTTGCATTTACCTGGCAACACCAGGTAACATGAGCTATAACACAAAAGCACTGATGGGTTTTTAAGCATACAGCTTGACATTGCCAGCACATTTAATAGCTTGCTTTTGACAAGAGCTCGTCAGAAGTTCTGTACTTATTAGGATCTTCTTTTCCTTTGAAATGCTGAAGAAGCCGCAGAACAGAGTTTTGTGATGCAGCATCAGGGGCGTAGATAAAAAATCTGACAACCCTCTGAAGCCCAGAGTATTTTTTTCATGTATTTTATAAAATTACCAAGTAGGGCAAGGGAAAAAGCTTGTCATCTACTAGACAGGATACAACCACAGACCCTAATTTATGTAACTGCCTTTCAATTTTTGAAAGCCAGTAGATTGAGGAAGGCTAGAGACCACTGGCCTAAGCAGTAAAGTGTCTCAGGTATAAATCTTACCTTGCCTGCACATCGTTTGAGGCACATTGACCAAAATGTTCTCTCTACAAAATGTTAACCACGGGACTCAGTACAGGTAAAAGTCCCTTCTTAACTTCCTAAAGCTTGCCTGCTTCCAGCAGCAGCATACGAACATGTATATTAGCCCAGCATTCATTCATAACCAAAAAAACCCCACAATGCAGTCATATGAGCTACATGAGGAAGTTTTCTTAAATACTGGTTTCTCCTTGCAAAAGCCTTACAAAACAGACTTCCAGCGTATATGCAAAATCTGCCTGAAAAAGTTCACTCGGGATAGAAAATAAAGTTTAACAACATCTGATAGATGGCTCTGAAGACTGTTTATTTTGTGTGTTACGAGAAGCTGTGTAAATGATAAAAATATTTTTATTTCCTTAAAAGCTCTGATTTAATTAGAAATGTTGGCTCTTCATCTCACGCCCAAGTAACTCACTCAAACTAGCTCCCTGTTGCAGACCAGCATCCTCTCAACATTCTTCCCAGACAGAAGTTCCATATAATGAATATATCAAGTTAATATACAATAGAAAGAATTACTGTTTATACCACGAACACCACCATTTTCTTTCAGTGATGGGATCCTTGACTCACTAAACCCCCTTTTATCCCTTGTGCTCTCTCTTTTTTCCCCACTTTAACAGACTGAAGCCAACGTTTGTCCATAGAGTCCATAGAGTAACTTGTATGAAGCTCCCCAAGATAATAGGCAAAAAATAATAATAATAGCTGAAAAAAATCAGGAAAAAAGGGTGTTTTCAAGACAATAGCTCCCCACTGAACCATCTGCTTCCAAGACTGATCAGTACCACTGACAGAGGAGGCAGCGCAGAGCGATACTATCTAGAGGAGAAACCTCATGTATCTGCACCCTCTCTAAGTCTCCATGCCCAGCAAACTTTCTGGTCTTGGGCAGTTCCTCTCTTTATGGGGTTTACTGGGAAAAACCTTGCAGAGGTACAGGCTGAAAGGAAAAGGGATGTCAGCCTTTCTCTGTTCAAATTCCTGAAGAAACCGTGACAGCAGCAGGCAGGAAAGGAGGGAGAGAACAAGAAGCAAGATGTCTCTATGGGAGCATTAAAACAAACACAGAGGTATGTGCCGTCCTCACGATCAACAGAGAGTTTGCACAGGGAAGGAAGAAGTCTCTGTGCGACGGGCAGCCAGGACTGCTGGGTAGCCACGCTTTCTGACATCCTTAGCAAGCCTTCCTCCTCACCAAGAGATGGGAAGACATCCACCTTCCTCTCAGTCCGGAGCATCACAGCAGCAATAAGGACTACCAGCTGTCAAACTGAAGCCGGTCAAACTCGGTTGCTAAATTTAAGCAACCACACAACAGGACATAACTGACCAGAGCAGCATGACAGCCCTTTAGATCCACTTAAATCTCTGCAGGCATGAAAAACCTCGGCAGATCTTCCCAGCACGAAACTATGCCAGAAGTGCAAAATGACACCGAGGGCACGGCCGGCTCTCCTCCTCAGTGAGCACATCTAGAAAGACTTCGGCAGGGGCTGGACACGCATCCTCCCGGCAGCAGCCCACAGAGGGGCTCGCCTCGCTTCCCACTCAGCAAACACATAGGGAGACTCACCACCCACCCACAAGCTCCTCTCCAGCTTCAAAACCCTATTAAGGTTGCTAAGTGACAATAACGTAGCGCGATCTCACACCATTTGCAACCCCCAAACGTTTAAAGGCAAGGAAATTAATGGTTCGGATCATCATAAATCTCAGGCGGCCCATCTAATAAACAAATAAATTCTCATCAAATGTAAAACCTTCCTGAATTCATTACGACGACGTTAACTCTCCCAGGAGTATAGCTCAGGTTTTTGTTATCGTGCTTTTAGTATCTAAGCAGTGCAAATGCTCCTGGTTAGGAACATCAGCGAAATGAAAAACTTAGCTTGGAGGAAAAAAAAAAAAAATTTGCTCTTTCTTCATAATTATGCAATATATCAGGATAATTCCTACATGGTAAAAGTTTTCTAAGTCAACTACGTTCTGACTTCATGTACAAAATTTTTATGGCCCACATCCAACGAGCACTTAAGCACCGGCTTAATTTTAAGAAGTAATTAATCATATAAAAGTGTACAGGACGACTGAAGTGTTTCAGTATGTACTTAAATGTTTTACTAGAATAAATCTCTTATTTCCTCTTAAATAGATCTAATGCAGTGGTCTTATTTTTAGCATATCAATGAAATAATATTTATTTGGGGTCAGCATTAAATTTGTTTGCTGTGATAAATGCAATGTTTACATTAAGAAAGAAGGAGGTTTCATTTTATTATCACGTGGAGGATGTAAGCTATGGATGTCTCCAAGCTAGACTTTTTTGCCATTGCTAGCAAGTTGTGGCTTGAACTCAGTATAACAATACAAATGGTTACTGTTATTTAGTAGCCTGTTCTTAAGTTTTTAAAAGATGACAGTGAAGAAGATTGACAGGATGAGGGAGCAGGGGTTGTTCAGCCTGAAGAAGAGGAGGCTCCAGGGAGACCTAATAGCGGCCTTCCAGTACCTGAAGGGGGCCTACAGGAAGGCTGGGGAGAGACTGTTTACAAAGGCCTGTAGTGACAGGACGAGGGGCAATGGCTTCAAGCTGAAGGGGAGCAGATTTAGACTGGAGATTAGGAGAAAGTTCTTCACTGTGAGGGTGGTGGAGCACTGGAACAGGTTGCCCAGGGAGGTGGTTGAGGCCCCTTTCCTGGAGATATTCAAGGAGAGGCTCAACGAGGCCCTGGGCAACCTGGTCTAGTTGGGGGTGTCCCTGCTGACTGCGGGGGGGTCGGATTAGATGACCTTTGGAGGTCCCTCTGGCCTGGACGATTCTATGATTCTAAGATATAGGAGAATTCAACTCACTTCTTGGAGGCAAGATGGGAAAGTATAAAACAGTAATGTAAGGCAGTGGCAAATACAAAGGGGAAAGAAAGAGTTCTCTCTCTTCATAAAAGACAAAGTGCAGGTACCAAAGTATCAAACTGAAAAAAATGAACAAATCTACCCATGCTGTCAATAACTTTATAACATCACATCCACCTACATTACAAATAACTATAAAGAATCTTAGAAACCTACTGGCTATCCAGAACAAAATATTGGTCTTGTGGTTCCTCTGCAAGTGAGCTGCTGAACTACCTTCTCTGCACCGAACTGTGTTTTAATTATCCCTATCAGAGGAAAACATCCAAAACATCAGAATGACTACAGAAGCATTCTTTTATAGCCAAAACTCCATACTCTGAGCTTCAATGAATGCACACACACAAACACACAACACATTACCTTCTTGCTGTGCTTGGATTTTAAGGTCTCCACACTATACATGCTGTTCTATAGATCCCTTACCAGAAACATAGCTGGTCAGAGTTCAAAGAAAATGAGACTTACAATGCTTAAAAACAAAAAAAAAACCAAAAAAAAAAACCACACAAAAACCACACAACACCACAACACCAAAAACTTAGTCTTTTGGAGCATTCCAGAGCAAGAACATTGGTCTAAACTGCCTTTTATCATCTTCAGTAGGTCAAGAGGATTCAATACCTCTACCTTCCTTTAGATAAAGGTTTTGTGATAACCAGACAGACTGTTCTTGTGATCACTCCTTCAACAACAAAATCACTGCAATTCTGTGTATTCAGCTACATATATCCAAATTAACTTGGCTAGTCCAGCTAGTCATACAGTAGTCATACAGCAGTCTTGCACCTTGGATTCTGATGTAACTGCTGGAAACAATTCAAAATGTCCACAAATTATCTATATAGCCTTATATGGGTAAAGATCCAGCTATAGAATAGTTCTTTCTTGAGCTCTGGCATGGCTGCTGTGTGTCTTCAGAACTGTGCACATGAAATTCACAAGATAAGGCATCTCATAAAGGGATTCCCAGTTGTCATTTATTCTTGAATTAGTCTTTTCTTGTGCTTCTGAAGACCAGAAATTCTCTTTAAACTAAACAAGAACCTCAATGTGTTTCACCTGATCTTTTTGGCAGAAAAGCATTCCCCAGCTCCTTGGAACAAAACATAAAAAAATCATAATCTCTTATATTAAAGATGAGAGTGTGATTATCTTGTCTTTTTTCACATTCACAGCTCACCAGCTGTCTAGGAGGAGAAAAAAAAAAAAAGACCATAATTCATGTTATTTTTCAGTACAAAATAGAATAAGACCAAAAGCAACATCTTCTTCAAAGACCTGCTTGCAAATATCTACTAAAAATGTTACAAGCTCCTCCTTCCTCTCCTTTCTGGTACTTAGCTAGCAATTTAAGCTTTGCCAATACATGCATCACTAAAATGCCTTAGCATATTTCATTTCAGTTTTATACAAACACGTGTCAGGATTTGGAGTGGTAATGACCACTGTGCCTTAAATACTGTAACTCTTTCCAGTCATTTTTAACTTCCCAAAACTATCACGTCTTTGGCTGAAACTTTCCATTAATGAATCCTTTTTTTTGAAAGCTTATGTAGAGATACAGCAAGTGTGAGAAGCAATAGATATTGTGCACCATTTCACACTAAAAACTGGTTTGCTTTGTCCAGGCCTACTCTAGAACTGAATAATATACGTATGTATATGAAACCTTAAATATATTACTCTTTGCATGAGTCCGTGTGCCAGGAGCATACACTCCTGGGGATGTGTGCATGTATCAGGAGCATATGCTGATGAACTTATTCTGAATATTTAACTTAAAAATTAGGGTAAAGACTCCAGGATGCAAGGAGAGAATCAAATTTTCCAGAGTTTTTACAACAGTTGTGAAAAAAAAAACCATTGGTGAATACTAAGGATGGATGTACAGTGCATGCACTGGACAATTAATTTAACTGCAGAGCAAAAACAATGGAAAGTACAAATGCTGCAGACAGATACCCTGCAGCACCCTTCAATCTCTTCTGGAGGCACTGCCAGGTGCCCAGAACTCGAGGACAATTTCTATACACTTAGTCACTTTAGTTCTGCCCCATGCTGTGTAAACACAACAGCAAAGTTTAGTGACACTATAGGTGCTACCGCTTTTGCAAAAGAAACTGCAATTTACAATGCATTTTGAAGCTGTGCAGGTTCAGACAATCCTAATGCACATACAGGATCCCCGATGGGGTTAAATTTGCTACCATAGCATTCTCCTGAGAACTTCTGGTACATAAAAAACGTGTTCCCTTAACCAGAAAGGAATCAACCACTACTTAACTGAGTAAATCAGGAACTATCAAAGCTAGAAAAAGCAGATTACACTGCAGAGTATGATGATAGTGAAGTCTAATGCTTGTATCAACCACAGTACTTTACACTTAGGTGAATTAACAAGTTCTGGTAACCGGAGAGAAATGTATACCAGAAACAAACAGGAAGTGACTACTGGGACTTGGCACTGTCAAATGTCACCATATGGAAGAGGTTAGAAACTTTTTGAAGGCTCAGTTCCTAAGTGGCTGGTGTTATCCGCTAAGGCCAATAAAAACACAGTAGGGAATTTAATTAATTTACTTTTATGACTCCATAATGATTTAGGATATCTAAAAAAAAAAATATATTAAGACCCCAGATAATATAATTTTAGTAACAACTCTTGCCATTTAACTAAACAACACTGTATCATGTCCACTAATTATAACACACTGGTGTTTCTGAACATCTCCCATGTTACTGTGATTTCATTATTAACAAAAACCACTGGGGATGAAGGACAGGAAGAAACCATTCTCCTGGATGCATTATAAGCGCATTTATCTCGCTCAATACACCCTATTTTCTTGCATTTCCTGATTTATATTTTCTGCTCCAGAATGTCTGCTTCATCCAAAAATAAACACAGGCCAGATACCCAATCGCAGACTTGACAGCAAAACACGTATCCAGCAGAGCTTTCCCATTAACCACACGCGGACATATTAAAGTAAGAAGCCAGGACAGTGATGAAAGCGCTATTCTTTATATCCACTTTTTAGCAGAGAGTACTCAAGACAAGAATAGGAACTATAACTGTGCTCACCTGACAACTCTACTTCCAAGTATCCAGGGACCATTTCATTTATTAATCTTGTGCTCACCCCCAAGATGAGAGGAATTTAAAGAGAAAAAGTGTCAGCTCTAATTTGAACCCTTCCTTCTCGACAGGTCCCAGCTACAAAGAACTGAAGCAAGACCATCTTTTTAAGGAATGTACTTTGCACTATGGTGATTAACTTTAAAGAAACTACAGCCCAGCTGATGACAGGCAGAGTTTTCAGACTGCAGCCCCTAAGATCTGAAGTCATCTGTTTCATTTAAGAAAGGCACCGACGCTGCCTGTCTTAACCAGCATCTTTAGAAGTTAAGACAACAAATTTAATGCAGATGCATGGAGAACCTTCCCCGATTTAAATCCCCAATATAACACTGTTTGTACATCATCAGATATACTACTTCAAAGCTGTCTGACTGCAGCTTTCCAAAGTCCTCATAAAAACTAAATGTATATTCCAAAAATCTTTTTACCAAGACACTTCTTATGTACTAAATATTCAGGTCTCCCAGTGGGGGGGGAAGGGGAAATTGTGGGTAGACATCACGAAGCCAAGAATTGTTTCAATGCTCTCCACTGGGGATTTCAGCTCAAAACTGTTCAAACTTCACAGGGTACCTGCCACCTGTTTATTGCCTTGCATTTCCCTCCAGGGAACTCATACAAGCTCCAGAGATGCAACAGCTTCCAGGATGATGTTTAAAGATGCTGGTTTTAATTTCACAGAATTACTAACTGATTTTGGTCCTGACTTGCCTAAAGACACCTACTGCCATGGTGTCGCCCTATAACCAAGTACGGGGCTTGAGTAAACAGCTCCTAGGTACAAACAAGGTGTTGGCCCAAATAATATTTCAGTCCTTTGCACTGCAACTTATTCTCTCCTCCTCAGGTTTGCAGACACAAGAACACGTTGATCTTCAAGTTTTCTGTTTGGGGAAATTAACAATGGCCATACTTTGACACAGACATGCCTTTAAAGTACTCTAAAAATGGGAGGAATACATACGCATAAATTAAAAATATACCCCTAAATAGAAGTTACATGAACATCTGGCCCTATCACCCACCCATTTCTCATTGTGATTTACTATAAAAGTAGTTCCACTGAAATCAAGCAAGCAATTTGCAGAGGAAGTTGCTATTCAACATGGACAAGTGGTGGTAAAACTGGACAACAAATTTCTAAGTAGAACTGTAAGCATATGATTAGCGTATCACAAACAAGCAATGAACTTCAGTGTAATTACATCTGCCAATATACTATTCTTTTTTTCCATTTTCCCCATTCTGTTTTTCACCCCCTGCCCCCTGTCACATACGTAATTGATTTTATTTAGGAAGAAGAGGGCAAAGGTTAAAAAGTCCCTTTGAGGCACTACAGGTGTTAGAAATGTTTAGACTTTGTTTGTGCTAGCAAAAGGGGTTTGCTCTTATACATACATTTGCTAAATCCTATTATACACACGTTTAAAAAAAATCCACTCCTGAATGATTCTGTCTGCAAAGCATCACCATATGGTAGCTTTCACAAATGATCAACTGTACCAAAACATCTAAAAATAACATCTTCCTTAAGTAAAATAAAAACAATTACCAGCAGAGACTTTTGGGTATAGTTCTGAGCTAAGGAATCAATACCACGTTGCTGAAATGTTTCAAGTAAGCATAGAAGCAACCTCCGGAGAAAAACATCACAGCATTAAATAGCCCACAAGCATCAATGATAAATGTAATATACATGTTTTGGGTTCTTTCAAAAGTCTATTCTTAGCTGTAAGACAAACCGAATCCATTTAATTAAAACCTTAGCTTACAAACACATTCACCGAGTAAGTGAAGCTTAACAAATCTAATTTGAATGAAAGGGACTAGCTGGGTAAAGGAGCAGCTCCCTGATGTTCCTTGCTCTGGTGGTTTCATGTAACCACTGATCACCAACTACTACAACAGCAAACATACAACACCCTTAAACTAAATGGGAGTTGTCTGTCTAAATATAGCTACTTTTAAATAATGCATTGTGAGTTATAAAATAAAGTGCTACTGAATTATTTAAGACGGGTCTCATCTTTAACAAAGATATATCACTTTTAATTAAATGAAAAGATGTTCATATTCGGTGTCGCATATTATTGTAAATTGCAACCAGTAAAACAACATTTTATGACTCCAATTATGTCAGCAGTCAGTTTTTCCTACATATATCTGATTCACAGAAATAGAACTGAGCTGCAAACTAAGGTAAGTGAAAGCATCACTTGTAGAGTTGTCTTAGAACTTCAGGTGATCCCAGCTTTACGTTCACTCACAGCCCTCAGATAGAGAATATCCCACCGACCGGTAACAGTTGGGAGGAACTGGCTGGGATCTCAGGCTCACAAACCTGTTTCTGTAACGTTCATAATCCGCACGCTTTCCTTACACAAGCATCAACCAAGGGAGCAAACTCTCGAATACACTCAACACCACTACAGCCAACAAAGCATCATGCTCTGTCACTTTAAAAACATGCTGAAGACCGCCACGCTGAAGCAGTGTTAAAGCTGAAAGTTTGTGAAGAGCTACATTTTCAACACAATGCAAGAGTTGTATGTTATTTACTATAGTAACCCTTCAGCCTGGTCTAACATCTGCAAATGGCAAAATTCACATTTAGCAATAAAATGGGATGACACATCACATTCAGGAGGTTTCAGAAAAAAAAAAAAACTACTTTGCACCTCACCTAACGGGATAGGGCTACTGTTTAACAACCAATACTTTCTGTTTAAAGGTGGCTGCCTTTTGGATGTGGTGTGTGAAAGCTGGAAGGGAGAACAGCAACAACCCGACAGGACTCCACAAAATGCTCTGTACTAACTTTAATGGGTGCTCTGTAAAGGAAACAACAACACATGACCTATTGTGTAGAAATCAGACTCGAAGTGTGATCTGTCTGGGCCTGCTTTGGGAGTCGCTTTGCCCCTCAAACCAGCTGCCTACAGCAAACCCCCTTATCTTAGGGGTCACTGATGCCACCAGCTCGGTGTTTCGTGCCAACCCCATCGCTGAAGGTGGGTCAAATCTACAGAGCCTTAACAGGACCTTTCCACGCAGAAAGCAAGGCAGACCTCGTTATTTTTATACTTTTAAATGCATGCTTCTTGAAGTGCGCTTTAGAAGGGAGGGGGAAAAAAAAAAAGTTAATTCCACCGGGATGACTTCGGCAGCCAAAAGAAGGGGAAAAAAAAAACCAAAACACACAAATCCGGCATTAAGCTGAAATTTTGACAGCCGCTCGGCGTCCCCAGCCCCGCGGGCGAGGATGTACAGAAGTTTTAAGCCCGTCCCGCCTTCCCAAGTGCCAACAGCCTTTCCCTCCGCGGCGGCGCTCCCGCTTCCCCGAACGGGGGGAGCCCGATGCACCCCCCTCCCCGGCGGGCTCGGGGGGTGAAGACGCCGAGGAACCGAGGGGGGAGAAGAGGAGTTGAGGTGGGGAGCAGAAAGGGCTCGCTGAAACAGCCCACCCGCGCTGCGGGCAGGCGGGGAGGGATCCCCCCCCGGCAGCGGTGCCCGGCCGCCGAGGAAGAGGAGCCGGAGGAAAGGAGGGAGGGAAGGAGGGAGTCAGCCCCGCCGCTTCCCCCACACCCAGGACGCCCGGCCAGGGCAGGGCGGCTGCCGGGGCAAGGCGGCTTCCCCTCCGGCCCCCGCGGAGCCCCGCCGCCCCGGGGGGCTCTTCCTGCCAGCCGGGGACAGATGTGGACGCAACAGCTGGACGGGGAGGAGGGGAGAGGGAAGGAAGGAAGAGGCACGGCTGCTTCACCACCACTACCACCGCCACCACCCCCCTCCTCCTCCTCAGGGGATGCGGGCGGGATGCGGCGGCCGCCGGCGGCTCCGGGCTGGCCCCGCTCTTGGATGGGGACGGTGCAACTGGCCCCGGGGGCAGCGGGGCTGGCCGGCTCCCCGTCCCCCCTTACCTTGCTGCGGATCTGGCCGGAGGTGGACACTTTCCGGATGAGTTTCTGGGGGCCCTCGTGTTCCCCTTCGCTGTCCGACGACTCGTCCGCCGGCCCCGCCGCCGCCGCCGCCGGGGGTTGGGGCTGGGGCTGCTGCGGGATCCCGGCGCCGCTCATCCCCGCCTCGGCCCCGGCCATCTTCCCGGACTCCTGCCGAGAGAGAGCACACGAGCCCGGCTCAGCCAGGCCGCGCCGCGCCTCAGGTGAGCGGCGGGTTGAGTCTGAGGGGGGAGCCTGGCTACGGCGGGTGGGGAGGGCCCACGGCGACCCCCGCACCTGCCCGGGCGTCCCCTGGCTCGGGGGCGGTGGGGCTGCGGGCGGCCCTGGGGTCCCCCGGGCGCCCGCAAGTCGCTCCCCTCGCTCCACCGCCAGCCCCTGGGGTCCGTACCCCCGGGGGTGACCCTCCGTGGGAGGTGGGACGCCAAATTCTCGACGTTTCACGGCAAAACCGTGCGGGTCTGAGGGCGGGTGGGCTCCCCACGGGCTGTCCCTTGGCAGTCATGTTGCACGCACGCCCTGGGGAGCCGCAGGGTGGCTGCTTGGGGACTGGGTGGACATCCACACCTTATCCACACCTCCTCCATACCTCCAAGCAGTTATAGTCCCGATATTGAAGTTACAGTCCTTCAATAGCAAAGCGCTGGATAATTTTGGCAAATGCATAGGTTACTTTCCTCTTATTTTCACAAATCACAGAATGATACGGGGTTGGAAGGGACCTCTGGAGATCACCTCGTCCAACCCCCCCTGCCACAGCAGGATCACCTACAGCAGGTTGGACAGGAACGCATCCAGGCAGGTTTTGAATATTTCCACAGATGGAGACTCCAGCACCTCTCTGGGCAGCCTGTCCCAGTGCTCTGCCACCCTCAAAGAAGTTTTTCCTCACGTTGAGATGGAATTTCCTGTGTTCCAGTTTGTGCCCATTATCCCTTGTCCTGCGACCGGGCACCACTGAGAAGAGTCTGACCCCATCCTCTTGACACCCACCCTTTAGATATTCATAATCATTGATAAAATCCCCTCTCAGTCTTCTCCAGGCTAAAGAGACCCAGGTTTCTCCTCTTAGTTTAATTTTCTTATTACTCTATTCATTTTTGTCTTTGTAAAAGAGGAACTTTTGCTTTCGGGGAGAGAAAGGGTCAGTTTTCCCTTTTAATCTGGGATCTGGCAGCTCACACGATCTTGAAATGTCACCACATGTTCTGAATTGTGGGACTTTGAAATTATTGTGGCTTGTATGTAGTCAGTGTTCAAAATAAGCATTTAAATCACAGCAATACTAAATAAAACACACAACTCCTTGCTGCATGGACCGGATTAAACATGAGAAAGCAATCAATACTTGTGGCTTCTATATTCCCACAATTCTATTTATATTTCTAGAAAGGGAACTGACATCTCTTAATACGCAATATAATGCCACAGCACCTAAATAAATATAAAGCAGTTAATGAGAAAGAAAAACAAGCCCATTGCGTACAACCTGTCGTACACGGCAGACGCCTTGCCATGAACTTAACTTCATACGCTCTGGAGTATCCCATTTCTTTTATTGGGACTGGTTTGGACGAGGTGAAATTAAATATTTCCCTGAAGCCTTGCAAGGTTTGTGTCTAGCTCCATGTTACCACACCAGGTACTTCAAATGAGAGTCTACTACTCTCCTCTACATAGGACTGCTTCTATTAAGTTATATTTTTTAAAAAAATGTTAGAAGTTACCTTAAAAAAAATGGCAACATTTCTATGAAGTTATATGTTAAAGGAATTTTAATCGTATTGCCTACATTCCCTATCAGAACGCTAATAGGGCCTAAATCCTACCATTAATACCACATCTCAGAATAGATGGAAGTTCTCATATAGCCCCTTTTCCATACAGGAACTAGGGGATGACTCTTCTCTTGCCTCACTCCTCACCTGAGACAGAGTTCTCCTTTTTCAAAAACATGGGATCAAACTTGGACAAGCACAAGTATGTCCTGCTCTCAGTGAATTAATTTAGGGCACAGCAAGGAAGAAAGATGGGTTAAGAGCAAAGTTTATGGACACTTGCTCTTTCCACCCTCCTTTCTTCCTCCTCACCTTAATTTCAGGAAAAGCAAATTACGCCAGAGCGTGTCTCACTGCAATTCTTTGAGCCTTCTGAAGGTAAATGACAACTGAATGTTGCAAGAGGATGACAAGGCAGAGTTTGCTAATTAATGCTAACATGTATTACGTGTAATTGCGACTGTGATTTGAGGAACACTTAGTGCTAATAGAGCGCCAGCAAGCCTGAATTAAACAGTGCGAGCTGCGCAGCACTGGTTACTGTTAGATTTGTTCCCATCCTGAAAAATCATTTGAAGTATCAGTGCGTGTGGCTGCCGTGGATTTGTTTGTACCCCAGGACTAGGATCCTCTGCGAAGTTATATGCAAAACTGTTTACAAATAGACATTTCACCCACAGAAAATCTTTCCAAATCCAGTTGTAACAGAGAGATGAGACAGCGAGGGGGAAAGGCACACGAAGCGTATTACTCAAGCATATGATTTGGAGTTACGATGCTTGAACTCGGGAAGAACATGAAGTTGACTTTATGGATGACCCTAAATTTGCACCTTTGGGTGTTTCAGGTTGGTTTTTTTTTTTAACAAAATTTCATCTGGTTGCTTGTTCCTTACATATTTGGACATGGGTCCTAAAAACAGCAGGTGGTTAAAGTTTATTTCCGAAAACAGCTTTTCACTGAAGTTTTGGAATAATAAACGCACAGCACCAGTATCTTCCAGAGCAAGACACTCACCTGGTTTGTCTTCAAACTGTTTTCACAATTGGTTACACTGCGGGCTAATTTAAACACTCGTCTGGAGTTTTATAAAAGGTTGGACTATTTAGCGATGGATGTAAATACATTGTTTCATCGTATATTAGATGGAAAAATAGAAAAAAGTTAATAATTTGGATTTTAAATATAACAGTTCCTGTGACAGCCGGTGGCTATTACAAAGCCAGCAGAGGAGCTGGAGATCTCCTTAGATATAGCCAGATAGATCTCCTTAGATACAGCCAGCTCAGATTTCCTTCACTAGATTTCATCTCAAATACATAAAAGCTGGTAAAAGACTCTCTAAGTGAAATGGGGAATACATACAATTCTTCAACTTCTGTTCCAAACTTAACTGTCAGCTTCTGTGCATCTTCTGCTCGGTGCAGAGGGCAACCTGCATCCTCACATGGACTACCCTGTTGTGATCTTCCACTCTCCTCGTGCCTCAAACACAAGAATTGGGTTACAAGGAGGGAATGCACCGGCCTTTCACTTCCGAGCAAGTCTCTTTCATCGTATCTTGATAAACTTCAGTGGGCTATGAAAAACAAATTGAAGTGCTAGTAATGTTCTCTCAGGTCACTCAATGTGAAGATTTTAGCAGTGATGAGCTAAATCTGCAAATTATAGGAAATGTCCCACAAGTACAGTTCAAGGAGAATGTGCTTTCTGCAAAGGATGTAGTGGAATCTGCAAAATTACAGGCTCTAAAATCCGTAGTCAGCTAATATGCACAGAGTTATTCAAAATGGAGGAAAAAAGCAAAGTGGTGTTGAAAGTACCCAAGCTGTTCATTCCTGTTCGTGCAGAAAGTTGTTTCTACAAACATATACGTTGTCTGCGCACAAAGATGGTTTTAAAGATCTCACTGGTTCCACTTGTTCTTCTTTTCAGAGGCATTAATACACAAGCAGGGTCCAGTTCCAGCCTTTACTCGGGTAAAGCTACCTTAGATAGCCACGAAACTTCGCCTCAATAAGGACTGCCAGCTTGACTTTCCATCCCTTCACCTCCCAGCTGAAATCCTTCCAGGTGAGCAATGTCAGACTCGAGAGGAAAAATACTGAATAGCACATTTCAGCTCAGTGAATACCACAAAAATCCCCTAGATTTCTGAGTAGGCTCTTGAAGAACATGGGAGGGGCTATGTGCAGCCATTAAAAACACGTATGATACTTGTATGTGCTATTTCTTTCATTTAACATACTCCATTTCACGCTTCTTAGTGATTGCCTTAAATTTCCTGACTGAAGCAAGGGAAGACTGGTGAAAAGCACAAAGAAAGGTTGGCATTTAAAGGGAGATGTTCAACTGATACAGAACAGCTCCGCTGACATCATTGGTAGCTACAGCAATTGATATCAGCTGATGATCTGCCCTTTATATTCCAAGAACCCCAGAGTGCTGGGTACGTATAGGCACTGGGAGAGCGTTTTAACTCGATCACACCCAGTCCCAATAATAGAATACGTGTCGCTAAAATGCATATGCAACGTATGGAAAAAAAAAAATATAATTCCAAATACATATCCACTCTAGCTGCACTGGAGATTATAGTTGATAATGCAGATTAATGCATTATTTGATTCCAGCTCTAATATTGATTCTCTTCATAACAAGCGCATTTACCTCTTCTTCTCTAGGTCACTTTGGCATCCATAAGCTGATTTTTTTCCTCTGCCTCAAAAAGTTGTTCTGAGGGGACCTGGATGAATAACGGTGTATGCGTCAGGTTAACAATTCGTCACATTTAAAAGATTTTATTGAATCTTCCCTGATTTTGGTGGTTAGTGATACCTATAGTTTTTAACTGGGCTCTCCACACTGAGCAAATTAATTTCAGGTCTGCCTGGCTGAAATCCCTCTGCAGATTTAGAGTTAGCAATGTTATTCTTTCTTGCCTTCCTTACTGACCAAAGGGGAAGCCAAACTATAACAAAATGAACGCATACCAGCGTTAAAGAGAGTAACTATGTCGCTCGTGGCTGTTTCGGGAGTAGCCGAGGCAATCCTGTAACCTGGAGGTTACAAAAATGTGTTGTATGCCTCAGAGTGAACAGGTATAAACCAGCGTAGGTCCTCAAAATAAAGAGTCACTTTGCAAATGTGTTAGGACCCATCTATGCATTTCAAGGGTAAGGTGAAGGCTCAGGTCTCCTATAAAACATGAAAGTTGGGTCTGGAACTTTTTAAGACATATATAGTGTATATAATTTGAATATAAAACCCCCGAATCTCTGGGAAAAATGCAGGATGAGCCTTACATTTTCTGTTACTTTTATTTAGCTCCATCGTGCAACTCTCACTGGAGTCAGGAAGAGGTTTTCCATTCAAAAGTCAGCTGTGAATTAAAGAAAGGATTGTATGGAAATTTGAAACCGCACACAGACAAGTCCAACCCTGAGAGGCAAAGGAGAAGTTGTGGCTCCATTTGATGTCCATCCCTTATTTCTCAGAACAGCTATAAGAACAGCGCTTCCCGATGACTTCTGACAATTTGCATAGATAATTAACTTGCACAGATTGAAAACCCGCAATAAATAGTTTCCCCTATCCTGCTGCTCTTTTTCTGTGGTTTGAGAGCAAGGGAGAGGTCTGGGCACTTTTTTTTTTTCCCTCCATCATCCAGTTCTTCACCTAAATCTCCCTTTGCCCCCATTATAATAAAAAGCCTGCTGACGAGCAGGTACAGAGAAGAACGATGTGGCTTTTGCCACGAAGACTATGTATTTTATCAGCAGGTTACCAGGTAAAGGGTTGAGTGGTTTAGCTGAAATGAGAGTCTTGTAAAGGAAATCAGTGCAGTGGTTAACCTTAAAACTGCATTCATGGATGTACACTTCAACAAATGCAGCAATGAAATGATAAACATGACCCAAATCCTGGCTCTTACTGGGGGAGGGGGAAATGGTGGAGAAAAAAAAAAAAAAAAGATCTGCTCCTTGTTTATTTGAGCCCTGCGCACAGAAGGAAACGGGTTTGGATGCTTCAGCCAGGACTCCGCATTTCCAAAGCGGAGGGGCTGCAATCCATCTGCCTCCCGAGTTTCAGCTGAGTTTCGGATGACGGCAGCCAATTTAAATGTCACTGTTTAATAGGATAACGCGCTCGCGGGGATCGGGCGCCGCTGCCTTCCTCCCACGATGTCTTCATCTCTCCCCGGGCAAAAAAATCTCGGGTTTCCCTTGCCTGATCCTTTCAGTGTCAGCTCCATGTTACCGGAACACGCATCCAGCTGTTTTCCCTATCACAGCTGCATCTCCAGCAGCAGCTTCGGGGTTTGAAGACTGCAGAGGGCGGTGAAGGGGGACGTTCAACTTCACAACAAAAATAAGGCTAGGAAAAGCGTATTTGGGAGGGCTACAAACCTTAAACAGGGGAGAGGGGTGAACTTAGTTCACCGACACTATCTCCAGGGCTGAGCTGCTACTTTCCTGGGAGAGAGAACACCGAAGCCAGGCAGAGTGGTGGGTCTCCCTGGGCTGCTGGTTAAAACCGGGTTTACAAATAAAACCAGGAGCATCGAGTTAGCAAAACATGGCACAGCCATGCAAAGGGGAGCTGGGCAGTGGCACGGGGCTGTGCTTCGCATCGCCTCACCAAGTTCAGGGCCAGAGACAGCCTAGCCTTGACCTCTCAGACACCCTGAAATCTCCCAAGCAGCTACCCAAAGCCTATTTTTAGCCCTCCCTGCCCGGTGTGTGTGTGTGTGTTTGTGTGTGTGTGTGTGTGTTTGCACAATGGAGAAAAGCCCAAGAGCGGGACCAGACGGCCCTGAAAAGGGAAATCTGATTTTATCGCCGGCTGAGGATGCCGGTGACATGATTTCCTTCGGCTGGAAGGTGGGTCTCCGAGTTGCTTAAACAAACTGCAAAGCCGACGCGCCCCAGCTTTCCTCCCAGCCAGTTTAGGCACCCCTGCTCCCGAAAGGAGGTGCTGAGAGTGAACCCACTTTTCCCCCACACCCCACAAAGCTGGGGGGGACGGGGGAAACGGGGTACCCCAGCCACCACAAAGCAACAGGGGCAATTCCCAGTAGAAGAAGAGGGGGGGGGAGAAAAAAAATAAAGCTTCTCTTTCTGGAAACTGCCTCCCAAAGCTGGACACGTTGCGTTTGTTGTGCTGAGAGAAGGCGTTTTCATGGTATCAACATCCAACACCTTCCCCCCACTCCACCCCCAACCCTCTCCCCTCCCCTGGCAAAGTTGGAGGCAAGGCTCTGGGTGTTCATCCCAGCCTTTCCACCCGGGCAGCGAAACTCAGAAAAGGGCAACGAACTCCCCGGACACCCCCCCCAACCCACCACACACACACACACACACTCCCCCCCCAAAGAGGGACGAGCCCGTCAACAAATGACCGGACACGGCGGGGGG
>NW_015094510.1:12476368-12516770 GCF_001431845.1 Calidris pugnax | reverse complement strand
CTTCTCCCCGCCCCGGGAAACCCAGCGGATTACGGGCAAATCGCCTTGGGCATAAGCCGGTTTACCGCCGCGCTGGGGAGACGAGCCCCCCTGGGGAACGCCGGGACCCCTTCATACCCCGCCGGGGTGAGGCCCCCTTCCCTCTCCCCCCGGCCCGACCCCCTCTCCCGGGGGCGGAGAGCGGGGTCTTGCGGCCCCGACGGGTGTCCCCGGCAGCGCTGCCCCTCGCATGGCTCCCTGCTCTGAGCCCAGCCCTCCCTGGGGACCAGGAGGCGTCAAGGTGAGGGGCCTGGTGCTGAGGCAGCCCTCGGACCCCCGCGCCAGGGGTCTGAGAGCGCGGCAACGCACATTTTAACCCGCTTGGGGCAGCTTCTTTCCTCCACAGAGGAGCCTGGTGGTACCACAGGTAGCTTAAGACAAGCAGGAGTTGGGACACGGCATGGCCGCTGTGGAATCATAGAATCACATTGGGTTGGAAGGGACCTCTGGAGATCATCTAGTCCAACCCTCCTGCCAAAGCAGGTCCACCTAGAGACCCTAGAGACCCTAGAGTCCCACAGGAACTTGTCCAGGTGGGTTTGGAATGTCTCCAGAGAAGGAGACTCCACCACCTCCCTGGGCAGCCTGTTCCAGTGCTCTGCCACCCTCAAAGTAAAGCTCCTCCTCATGTTTAGATGGAACTTCTTATGTTCACGTTTGTGCCCATTTCCTCTTGTCCTGTCACTGGGCACCAATGAAAGAAGACTGGCCCCATCCTCTTGACACCCACCCTTTAAGTATTTCTAGGCATTGATCACATCCCCCCTCAGCCTTCTCTTCTCCAGACTAAAAAGACCAAAGTCCCTCAGCCTCTAAAAAGACAGCATGGACATGTAGGCCCTGTCTGACACGGGGTGCCTTTCATCTCCAGGGCCACCAAGGCCTGCCTTATGGAGCAGCAGAGTTTCTCTGCCCTCCATCACGCCTTTTATTAATACAACATGTGTATACTTCAGTCTTCTCAGTTTACTAGTTACCAGCATAGCCTTGAACACCAGCCAATGTACTACCACTCACTCTCCAAGAGGATGTTGTATCTCCTACAAACGCAACACTTTCACCCATTTGTTTGTCCCCATTGTTGCAGAGTGGCAGGGTACGTGAAAGAGTATGTTTCTAGATACCAGAGGAGAGAGAAGACTAGAGGAGAGAGTGAGAAAATGAAGCTCAGCCACCATCCAAAATAATGGTGTTCTTCACCCCAGTTTTTCTATATTCCTTTGCATTCCAGCCTGCCCTGTCGAATTTACAGCGATCATGCCTGATTACAAAAAGTAATCTCCGGGTCACCTGCTTGATAAGTGCAAACATCAGAAAAGGAGTTGGATTTCACAAGAAAGAAGGATGGAATTTGCAGTTCTAATAGTTTCATTTAAAGATATATATTCTTTTTCTTTGTGTTTTAAAGCTTTATATACCAAAAAAGTGGCACGCCGCCACCTTAGAGTGGCACTAAAAGTAGCACTATTGCTGAAAACAGGTGAAGTCTTATGTATGTGTTTAACTAAGCCTATAGAAAAATCCCATTAAGCTAAGATGGTGTACCCTGAAGCCAGGCCCGAAGAAGTGCCACAGCGGTGTAGCTCATTTGAGGAACCAAAATTGCTGCATTTCTTCCAGCAGTAGAAAAAGGAACTATTTTTGTTGATAATCAGTTTATCAGCGGTCTGTTGATGAACTGCTTTGATGGTAAGAGTGTAACCTCAGAAGGAAGCAAGCAAGATGACTTAGAGCATTTTGCTTTTTGGAAGGCAGCTTTCTAGAGCTGTTGGTGAGCAACAGTTGTCCGAGGATGTCTGGTCTCCTTCCCTTTGTCCGCTGGGTGTGAGATATCGCTGAGGAATGTCCTACTATAAAGGGCTTCACGCTAAGAACGAGTGTCAGAGAAAGATTAGTCAGTTCCCCTCCTTTCCTCATGATGCACCAGAGGATCTCACATGATGGTTGTTTATACCTCTCGACATCTGGCCTCCTTAGCCTTGGCCAGGCTGGGGCTTTGTGGCAAAAGTGGCCTGCCATGAAATATCTGTCATGCTAGTGCCTCGCGTTTCCTTACTTGCTGAACCACGAAAACCGACAACTCATATACAGGAACTACAAGCAACTTGAAGTTACTTCTTCAGCTCAAGTTCTACGCGTACCCTTTTGCCCCAAAATTCAGATTCGTGCTGTGCCTTCAGCCCCGTTTCCCATTTCACGTGCCCTGGATCTTGTACCTGTGACTAGATATGCAATGACTTTCACCTGGTTTCATCCCCTGGAGTTCAAAGCTTGGTTTCCGTAAGTGGAAAGCCAGTATAGGCCCCAGAAGATTACAACAACCTACTTAGGTTGAAGGAACGCTTCAAGGTCTTGTTGGATAAGGAGGACAGATCCTGCTGGGTTGAAATGAAACCCGGGCAATGCATCTTCAGCTCAGCCCTGCCCTTTCAGGCTCCTGAGGGCCTAAATTGATTTTTCACTTCTTTCTCTGAAGGAGACAGATTTCTGCCCTTGCTGAGGAGCCCTGCCCTGTATAATGTCCCCGCGTGTGAGTTCTGCTCACCAGGCTGAAGACAGAGACCGAGGTCTCCATGCTGCTTGGCTTAAAGTCACAGGTAAAGTATTTTGCTGAAAAACACGATCCTGTCAAAGCCGACACGGAATTTGCAGACAAATGTCAGAATCACAGGATTTTTCAGTCGCTGTTCAGGGACAGGCTGCCACATTTACAGAAGGTCAAGGGAACTGAAGTCAGGCCCAAGGCAAGGATAAGCTTCCTTAGCAAGGGGTAGAGGAGCTGCCTGCTAAAATGAGGAGGGACCAACTGTCCCCTTGAGAAGACGGGGACATTGGGTTGGGAGAAGAACTCACTGGAGGCAGATCTTTGCAACCAGCTGGGGAACAGCAAGTGATTCTCTTAGCTGGTCTACCAAACTGCATCAAAATCTCTCTAAGACAGCCTGGGGGTTGGTTTAATTTCATTGGTTTCTCTTGATTTTGTTCCAAGTCATGTTGTTTGTTTGGATTGTTTGTTTTATTTATTCTTTTCAAGTTTTTTTTTTCCACTTAGTCTAGACTTTTGGGGCTGAATTTCTTGGTAGACTGCTCTATCTACTCTGTTCAAAGATGCCTCATCTCCCTCTGTCTCTCCTGTTCCCTACCCTTAATGACTCAGGGAAAACTGGATCAACAAAGTGAATGTTTCATTATTGACATTTTTTTTACATGAAGCCACTGAAAATAGTAACACATGCCTGCCTTTTCTAAGGAAAATATTTTGGATATATTAGACACAGTGAAACATACAGATTTTTATTCCAATGATGCGCATAGACATTCACAACAAAGTCCCCACCTCTTACAGTATTTCCATTCCCTGAGGGAAAAAAAGAAAAAAAATATTTTTTTTTTCCTAATTTGAGGTAGAAAGACATTAAAAGAATGAGCTTTTTTACATTTTTCTGTACTTTTCCACAAGCATTGCCTTTAGCATATATCACATAAAGAGTATACACTAATTTTCATCAATTTATGCCAGCATGAAACCTTCTTCTTTTCTTGGCATGTAGCATGCAAGCCTAATTTGAATAAATTCTTCAAGGAAATGTTGTTCTTCATTCTCTTTATTGTAAACATGCCAGACGGCCTTTTTTTTTTCCTGTTAAATAATTTTGCTGAACGTTTGAAGGTAGGATTTCATCAACATGGTAGTTTGGTAGTTCCTGCCAGACAGACAGGTAGCAACAACCCGCCGTGCGTCATTAAAATGATAGATGCATTAAAAGCTGAGCAAAATAGATGATCTTTAAGGTCCCTGCCAACCTAGACGATTCTATGATTCTATAATTCTCAACATGGTAACCCTTCAGATAGAACTGAAGCAACAGAATGAGTTAAGAAAAAAAAAATTAAAAATAAATTTTTTTTTTCAGTAACACCTAGACTCAAAATCATGATAGCTGCCTTGAAACCCACTACTTTCTGGTTTTGAGAGCATCCAAACTATTGTAGAAATTCGCATTTCTTCCAGTTTACAATGCCTTTCTGCTTGGGAGTTGGCACCTGAGAAATGTTTTTAGCCTACAGTTTTTACTCATAGGCTTTCTTCACCACGTGCATTCTTTCGTCATCATTATTATTATTGTTCTCATTACTTTAAAGCCACTTCTGCGCATACCTGTAAGAGACAGGATGCTTTTAAACAATTCCCTGGAGTTTTGGGTTTCACAAGGGGGAAATTATTTATGCAGCTGGCAGAAATTTGTCTATTTTCTAAATTTAGAGCTTTAGGAAGAAAGAAATCACAATGAGAAGAAAGCCTTGGGAAAAAGTGTTCTACTGGAGCAGCAGCAGAGCTGTGGACGGACTATCCACCGGCCACAGAATCACAGAATTATATGGGATTGGAAGGGACCTCTGGAGATCATCTAGTCCAACCCCCCTGCCAAAGCAGGTCCACCTAGAGCAGGTTGCACAGGAACTTGTCAAGGTGGTTTTGAATGTCTCCAGAGAAGGAGACTCCGCCACCTCCCTGGGCAACCTATTCCAGTGCTCCGCCACCCTCAAAGTAAAGAAGTTCCTCCTCATGTTTAGATGGAACTTCTTATATTCACAGAATCTTCTAGGTTGGAAGGGACCTTAAAGATCATCTTGTCCAACCATCAACCTAACTGACAAAAATAGACACCCGCACAACAAACAAGGAACATCATCATTAAACCATACCTCCCAGCACTTCATCAACCCATCAAGTTTGTGCCCATTTCCTCTTGACTATCCTCCCAACAGTTTTATTTTCCTCCACTTCATTGCCCTCCCAACAGTTTTATTTTCCATTTTAAGTTGTTTCCCCACACAGAGTCAGTATCTTCTGCTTGTTCTGCCAGTGTGGATAACCACCGAAACGCTTCCTTCTGAGTGGCAGCATCGGAGGCTAAGAGGGCCAAAGTGGCCCTTATGGACTTCATTCAGAGACATCTGGATGGGGTGTGTTTGTCATCCCACCCCTTTGGCCACCCTGACCTGCTGCTGAAGTTGCAACAGGTACCCTGAAAGTCAGCAGAAAAATGATGTGAAAGCACAGATAGCTGCAGGTAGCAATTTCTTAAACTACTACTAACTTTCACTAAAGACCTCTGCCAGTGTCCCTAGCTGAGGGCATGTACTAATACATTCACTCAAAGGTATTGCTGAACCAGATTTAAGGCGTTCCAGCTTGCCATGGGTGGTTTCATAAAAATACCTTTGGAAAAAGTAATTCACTCCAACCCTTTGGCCCAAGGCAGCACCAACTATATCCAAACCATCATCAACAGGCATGACCTGCTCAAACCCTGATGAGCAGGGCTTTCTATCCTTCCTAGGATGTAGATAGTGAACGACCTAAATCTGCTGTGCTGCAATTTTCATCTCATCCCCCGTGAATATGGAGAACCTATTTCCATGTCTCTTCAGTGATAACTTTTGATGCATTTGGAGGCTGTTGTCACGCATTTCTACCCCAAACCAGCCCAATTTCACTCTCATGATTGACCTCTCAGCTCACACTTCCAAAGGTGTTGCCTGCGCCGTGCTTGACTCGCAGTGCCCATCAGGCACCACGTGCCAGCTGAGGTCTCAGCTCAAATAACATCAGCCTGGGTTTGTCCAGATGAGATGAACGTGCTCCTTGGTTGATCATCCTGACCATTGATGAAGATATTGAAACATCCTTCCAGCTTGTATGTGAAGCAGGGCATCCTCCTGACAGCATGCCATTGGTTGTGTGAGCTCCCAGGAATATTTCAGCCGAAATGCGGTTTCCTAGGAAAATGTCACATCAATATCAAAAGCTTTAGTAAATTGATGTTAAGTGGAATGAATCTACCCCATCCACAGCCCTGATTTGTTTGACATCCTTTTGTCCTTGAAGAACGTGTATTTGGTACACCCCTCCCTGTTATCTTCTAAGTGACCTTTAACCAATAAAGGTTTATTGTTATTTTGGG
This sequence comes from Calidris pugnax, assembly GCF_001431845.1. Taxonomy (NCBI): domain Eukaryota; kingdom Metazoa; phylum Chordata; class Aves; order Charadriiformes; family Scolopacidae; genus Calidris; species Calidris pugnax. Next base: position 12,510,762 of record NW_015094510.1, on the reverse strand, counting down.
GAGAATTGAAGTTTATGTGATGGATCAGCAATTCCCAAGTTCCTCCTTTTTCTCCTTTTGCAAAGTTTCGCTTCGTAACACAAGAACTGAACCGATAAAACACGGGAAGTATCTTCACCTCTTTTTTACATATGAGCCAAATACCTCTGATGAAGTTCTGCATTTGTTGTTAGAGACTTGGGGAAGCCTGGCACAAACTCAACTATCTGCTTCTTTGAATTCATTCAGATCTTGCATATGCAACTTTTTGACAAACATTTATTCTAAAAGAGAAAGAGAAACAAATAATAAAGCATAAGGGTTGCTAATGTGATACTTTGAAATCACATACAAAGTAATAAATGCATTACTTCTGAAATGCTCAGAACAAAAATAAATGTTTTATTTAAACAGTCTGTAAACCATGAAGGGTTTATAATGGCAACGTTGGGGTGGAGGAAAAGAGCTTTGCCTCCCTCCTGATGCTTAAAAAGAAGAAAACAGGTGGCAAAATTATTTGTATGGAAAATGGAAAGAAGTTAGCCCACCCAACAACTTGGCACTGAGATGGAGCCATTCCTTTTATCTTTTTATGTGTTCTACTAAGCACAATACTTGGGAGCTTTCCAATTACAGCAAATCAATATGTAAAATTCCTACTTTGGTCGGTTTTCTTCTTGAAGTCTATCATGGTACGTGTTCAAATAAAAATTAAAGCAGATATTTTTTTCAAAAAAAACCCCCCTGCTTAATAGAGGAAAGAGACAGAATTATCCCAGTGGAGTTTTTATTGCTTGCACAAGTGAAACGATGTTTGCTCGATAAGACGTATGTGAAGTGGTGGGGGAGTATAAATGCAGCCCTGTGGTCATCCTGAATAAGTGATGTGGACTTGTGGCCATGGTCCTGATCTTCTTTGAAGATCATCTAGAGAATACTGAGCCAAAGATTGTTGTCACAGCAAAAAAAAGGAAAAAAAAAATTAGTTTTCACAAGACTTGGTGGATGTTGTGCTGAAAACTGCAGAGCATTTCTGTGGCCAAGGCAGTGAGGTATATGCTTACTTTTAAGCATGAGGTTTGTCCCATTTATTTCACTTCCAGCACATGCTGAAAGCACATACTCTCAGTGGGGAGCCTCGCAAATTGACAGATTTGAGAAGAGAAATATTTGATCTATGGAGAAAGCATGAAAGGAAGGAAGAGAGATGGCTGTGAGAAACAGAGCAGAGAATGAAGGATGTGTCTGTTTACTTTTCTAAGATGATACATTTCTCTTACAGTGGCACACACAATGTCAGTAACTCCACAAATACCAATATTAAGTAAAACCGGTGCTTTTAGTAATTGAGCGAAGTATAACAAGATTAAATTAATTCTTACTATAACTCATGTGATTTAAATTCAATTATCTCAGGGACAAATTGCTCCACAAAGTTTTTCATAGAGTCCATTAACTTACTTAACGTGGAGTTGAAGTTCTGACATTGCTCTAATAGTGTTTCCACTTTACTTTCTAGGGATCCCATCAGACGGTTTGCAAAGCTATTTTTACTTTTTAATAAAGAGAGGATGGCACATGAAAGAAAATATGTTTTTGCTACTTTAACCTTGTTTAAGTTGCTTTCCTAATTTAAAGAGAGTCTTAATTCATGAAGCAGCCACACCTTATGGGAGAGCTCCAAATTGACACTGCCTAGCATAGCCAAGGCTAGTTTAGATAAATGAAAAGGTAAATAAAAGGGACATTTCTGTGTATTTTAGATTTAAAAATCTGAAATGTACAGGGATGAATATTAAAAATAATTTTATTGAAGACTCATGTTAAAAGTGTTATGTTCTAAAGTTGACTGTTATCTTGTCATTTACTGCAGAAGTCACATGTGAATAATGTTTATCTTTGTTTTTAGGGAATAATATTTTATTGCCTTACTGAAGATTTGCACAGTTAAAATTTTCATATTATTAGCGCTACAGAGAGGTGTAATGAACAAGTATGTATTGTAGTTTATTAACAGAATTTACCGATCTGCGTTGCTGCTGCCAAATAAAGTATATCATAGAATCGTAGAATAGTTTGGGTTGGAAGTGATCTTTAAAGGTCATCTAGTCCAACCTCACCTGCAATGAGCAGGGACATCTTCAACTAGATCAGCCATGTATGCTTCTCTGTCCTCCTTGGTATTTTAGGACCAAGCAAATTCTAAGAAATTTGGTTGGTCCTAAAACCTTACTTCACAGGGAGGTGAAATAACACCTGTCAGATTTTTCCTACAATAATGGAAATCTTTTGTCACGGGATGGAAGAAGAAGTGTGCCTGCTGGTGGCTCCTGCCAGCCCTGTGCACAGAGGGCATGGGATGGTGGGGAAGGTGTGTTTACTGGGAGTGGGGTACAGCTGGGATGCTGCACAGGGTGGGAGATAGGTCTGTTTGCCTTGTGACACCGTGACATATCTCAGAGGCTAATTCTTCCCTCGCCAGGAAGGGTGGAGCAAAGCAATGGTGACCAGCAAATCCATCTTTGGCCAGGCGAATAGCAAAAGTGTAAATGGAAGGCAAAGTTTGGAGAGGCTTTTTGCTTTATGTTTTTCTGCAGTCATACAGTGTAGGGACAGGGATATCATTTATAACCAAGCTTTTTTTTTCCTGGGAGAGGTTTGTGAAACTTACTTAGAGGGGGTTTCATGTTTGTGACCTGTGGGTGAAGCTACGCCAGGAGGAAAGGTCTGTGGTTTGAATGGAAAAGTACCAACCTGATGAACCTAAAAGAGACCGAGCGGTTCTTGGTCAACCAGGTCTATTAGGCACCAGTTTCGAAGATGAAAGCCTCTGAATCCCATGGAAACAAGCAGAGAAGGAATCGGAGACAAGCAGCCTTTAAGGGATGATATTTGCAGATGTCATGAAGACTGAGGGGATGGTAAATCAAGAAAAGGGCAAATCCTTGAAATAAATTATTTGGGTTGGCTGGTGAGATGGACATAAGCAAATGTATTTCTAAACAGCCAAATGCAAAGCTGTGGACTTAAAAAAATAGTCTGTAGGAAACACCTTTATGAGGGATTCGTTAGGGGATGCTTTGATTTTGAAAAGGCCTTAGAGGCCATGGCGATTAATCAGTTGTGCAAGATCTACAGCCAGAACCAAATTGGATTTATGGGTAGAATTGGATCTATGAACAGAAGAATTTCTGAGTGATATTGCCTCTGTGCTTGGTACTGAGGTACACACAGCTGTGGTCTGGCATCTGGTGCTGCTGTCCACTGTCCAAGATGGATGATTATTACTTAGGAAGGATGCAAGGAAGAGCCTGCAAAGCACCTGAAAGACCACAAAACATTCTTTGTAGTTAAAGACACAAGGAGTTTGTTCTGATTAACAGGAGTGGTTGAGAGATGAGTTAATCAAAGCTTGGGGGTCCCAAAATAGGGAAGAGGTCGAGGAGGTTCTTCCCTCTGCAGGTAAGCTATTAGAAACTCTATCTACCATAAGTTTAAAATTAGGACTAGAAAAAAAGACAGATTTTAAAGCAAGGATAAATTAATCACTGGAATAACATGCCAAAGTGTGTGGTTCAAATTTTTTAAACAAAAGACTGGGTATTGTTTTAAAATAGGTTCTTATACAAACTCAGGTGTATCTTATGACTTGCTCTATGAGAACTAAATAATCAACCACCACTATTCTATGCACGTAAAATCTTCTATAGTATATATAGCATATAATCTCTGTTGACTAGATAATCACCAGGGAGTCTTCTGAGTTTATAATCATGGAAACATGATACATCTTCTGTAGGTTAGAGAAAAATTTATTTTATTAGAGCAAATAGGGGTACACAAATATCTTCATCCTGCCCCAAAAGCAATATATTTTGTCACTGGAAGAGGTCTGGGTCACTATAAAAACCAAAGCATTAAGAATCCTACAGCTGAGGCACGTTTTCTGTATCTTCCATCTTCTGCTCCCGATGACATCCTAGATGGTAATGATTGAAGCTGTCTATTTATTAGATATGACAGCTTCCACTGATGAGGATGTTTGTAATTCTAACTGAAGAGCAGATGCTAAGATGAAATGTCTTTAATTTTCTAACCACAGAGTTGTTGCTTTGGGAGACTACTGAGACAGCGGTTCTGTGATCATTTAATACCAACTCTGTGCAGTTGTATGCCATGCAGCAGTACAAATTTGATCAAAATCAGGCAAGAACATATGATTCCATTTCAGTTGGTTTAGCCAGAGCACAACGCACAGTGTTTACATTCACTTTATAATTTTATGTTGATTTTATGCTGGCTGCAGGAAGACAGCGTGAAGTTAGAGTTGCCTAGAGAGATAATACTTGCTCTACATTAAATCTGCTAGAACAAAATTCTCTCTTCAATATATTGTTAAAAAATCTGAACCAGTGGAGTGGCTGTACCCGTATATTGCATTCTTATGATTACAGAGATTTTTGGGACACTAAGTGCCCCAAAAAACAGATTCACTGTATTGGCAAACCATATTTTGAGAGCTAAGCTGAAGTGAGTGTTAAAATGGAGACACTGAAGAGTATTCTCATTGTGCCTGCTCTCCAACCACGAATGGTAGCACTGCCCAGCCCTTTGAAATTGCCGGTGATTCCTGAAAAGAAAAAAAAAAATAAGCAAACAAAAGTCTCTAGCCAAAACAGGAACACTTTTAGGAAAACATCCAGAAGTAAAGGTGGTTTACTTTGAACATCCTGTTTCAAAGACAAGTTGTGCCTCTTTAGATGTAGAACATTATTTGCAAGAGGTTAAATTCCCTCGCGTTTGACCTACATTGAGTTCTGGGGCTCAGGAGGGTGCTGTGTGAGCTGGGCACGCCGGTTAATTTTAAGGATGGTAGTAAATGAAAGATCTGCAAGAATGAATAACTTCTTTGTCAACTGGGTGAGCAATTTTAGAAACCATAAAGGTGAGTGGGTTGGAGGTTGGGCCACAGTGTTTATATTATTTTTCAAAGCCGGAAGGAGCAGGGTGACAAAGATGTGCTTTGAAACAAGCTTGGGAGGGAATATTCCATAAACCCCAGCAATAGAGGCATCAGTATGGTCAGTGTAGGAGTGAATTCCAGTGGGCTGATTTTTAACGATGAATGCCTTGGGCAGTCTGGAATTACAATATCAGAATTTACAATGTAGGCAGCATGAAAAACAAGGACTTCAAGAAGTTTAGAGAGATAGTGACTGCAGTCTTTGTGGTGGAAATCTGGAATGAGACCACTGATCTTCATGGCAGTAGTTGAACTTATCCCTGTGAGAGGCAGATCAGGTTCTATCTCATTGTTCTACATTTTGAAAATGAATTTTAAAAACAAGTTTCAGGGCATGGAACGGTCCTAGACAGGGGAGTGTCACCTTCTGATCTGCTGAATTTCACACAGCTTTTATTACGTGAATCCACAAAGGCATTCATAAAGACAAAAGTCTTTATGAAGAGGCATTAACCTCCATGTAGCTAGAACAGTTGTGTACCAAGTCCTCAAAGCACAAAATTCACAACGTTACTGGGTAGTTTTTGGAGTATCATTTTGAAGACCTCTGAAAGCACCACTTAATAAAAATACGTAGTAAGTCTGATGGCCTTTCTCTTCTTTTACTAAGAGGTCCAAGGGCTCCCATTCTCATGTAGTTTCAGAATGCAGGCTCTCATACAGCTACACAGTACATAGGATACATCTTGCCTTTTTTTTTTTTGGCTTATTTTCATCCCACATTGAGAAAATACATAGCTAAAAATACCTCAGGATGCTTTCCAGGGAATACCACCCATGTGTCCCTCAAGACACTCTTCTTTAACATTCCTTAACTCACATGGTATTCAATGTTTCCAGTGACAGACTGTGCCTCCATAAATAAGCTGCATAAGTTCCTAATATGAGCTGTGCATTCCATACAGTGGGATAATTGCCTTAAAAGAATGTTGAGGCTACAAAAGTAAGCAGTCATAGAGGTAAGAAATACCAAAATTAAGGAGTCTGTGCAAATTCCATATGGTCCTGTTGTGCAAATGCCCAGTCTGAGCCAGTCTCTCATTATGGACTGTTTTTCCCTCCTGATTCATTTCAACTACACGTACTTGCTATTAACTGGATGGGAAACTAATTGATATTTCTTTTTATTCTTAATTCATAGTAGCCCTTCTTAGTGGCTTGACACATTGCCTTTTGCTTCCCACCCACCTGGACTAAAAGTAGAGAAGTCAGTCAGCATGAACGTGGCTTAGTTGATGAATCATGTTGACTCTCATCCCCTGTGCATACCTTCCCCCTGTGCTGTGGCAAAGCTGCGTTGAGGTCTTCGTGGGACACACAAAATAACTCATCTGTATTTTAAGGAATTTCCCTGCTGTGTTTCCAAACACCTCCTTTCAAACAACAAGGCGCTGGCATCCCTAACAGTGGAAAGCATTATGCAAGCCAAGCCTAGAGATGCTACCAGCTCTTTTTCTGTCTCACATAGCATCACTTTCACAACTGCCATAGGATGGAAAACTTGATCCATACTTCAGCAGTGTCTGTTCATGAGGCATACATCTTTGAACTACTGAATGGAGTTATTTCTTTGGGGGAAATAGAAAATCCTGCTTCCTCATGCACTTCTGCATGCTCTTCAGTGAGTATTCCCCCTTTCATCATCCTCCTTGGTTTCAGAGAACTAAATCCTATAGTATGGGTCCCAGGGAGAAGAAGACTTTCATCCAAATGCTAGCTCTGCATTTTTTCCATGAGCAGGCACCTATCAGCACCCAGCTGCCAAGAAAAATCATAGAATCACAGAATGGTTAGAGTTGGAAGGGACCTTAAAGATCATCAAGTCCAACCCCCCTGCCATGGGCAGGGACACCTCCCACTAGAGCAGGTTGCTCAAAGCCCCATCCAGCCTGGCCTTGAACACTTCCAGGGATGGGGCATTCACAATTTCTCTGGGCAGCCTGTTCCAGTGTCACACCACCCTCATACTAAAGAATTTCTTTCCAGTATTTAATCTAAATCTGCCCTCTTTCAATTTAAAACCATTACCCCTTGTCCTGTCACTACATTCCCTGATAAAGGGTCCCTCCCCATCTCTCCTGTAGCCCCCTTCTGGAAGGCTGTTACAAGGTCTCCCCAGAGCCTTCTCTTCTCCAGGCTGAACAACCCCAACTCTCTCAGCCTGTCTTCACAGGAGAGGTGCTCCAGCAATCAAACCCTTTGAACCCTCAATTCCACTAATCATACCCTTTGAATGGGGAAGAAAATGCCTTCTGTTTGAGAAATTGTTGGAAAACCATACAGAGGTGCAAAGCATTGCTGCTGCTATTAACGATGAAATGATTAATGATCCCGAGTATTTGGGGTGCAGTTAACCCCTTTCATCAACTCATCTAGGTGTATAAATAGAAATTGTAGGGTTTGGCTTCTTCCTGAAAGCTACACAAATAGCCTATTTTGTGTTGTGTTACAAAAATAGATTCAGGGACAAATATGACACTGAGATACAGAACTTTGCAGAATCTCCCTTACCATTAAAGCAGAAAAAAACAAACAAAACAACAACAAAACCCAATCCAACCCTGCTAGGTTAATGGGGAAAAAAAATAGCACCATAGCTCTGAGCAGCCCTCGGGCACTCTGCTCCAGTTGTAGAAATCTTTCTATTTGGCCTCCCAAAGGGTGAAGAAACCCTTATTCCCATCTTCCAGGGGGGAGTGAAGAAGGTAAGCCCCACCTGCCTTCAAGACAGGGGAGGCTTCTTGGAGCAGGGAAGGAGACGTGCCAGCTTTGCCTTCAACCAGTATTTTCTACCTAATCTTACCAAGTGGGTCTTCCAACAGGGCTGCCTTTGCTTTTTTACTATTTTTATAAGCATCTTGTTTACCATGAGATTAAACCTGTTGCTTATTAGTATTTTACTCTCTCAGATACGAGTCCTTTGAAGTAGACCTGTCTAAAAAGGTTATCCACATGTGTCTGTAGCCTCCACTTTCTTGGGGAGCCTTAGTAATCTGCAGTTACAGGGATAAGATCGGCTCCCTCTGAGATCACGGGGAAAAGCAGGCACAGCCTGCCTAGTGCTGATATCAGTTTTACACATTGAGTCGTTGAAGCCGAGGAAGCTGTAGCTGCCAAAAAAAATGGGAACATTTTTAAAGCAAGGCACCACACAGACCCAGGAAAATTCTTGTTTAGCAAATGAAATGAGGACAAACAGCAAGAGAGAGGTACTTCATTCCTGATTTTATCAGCAAACTTTCCCTCAAGGGTGCATCAAGCTTCTTTTTTCCATTTTTTTTTTTGCTTTTCAGTTGGCTCTCCTGCTGAGGGTAGAAGGGAGGAGAAGTCTGAGACCTCAATTATCCTTTCAAAGCTGGTTCACATCATAGGTGTGCATGGGAAGATCAGTCCCGTTACATCAACCCTCTGTTTCCCCGTAGGAAGGCAGACATCAGCACTCTTCACCTTCTGTACTTGAGCAAAGGGGCATCTCCTTTCATCCTTCCTTCTGCCTCCATGTGACTTCGGATTCCCAGGAGCAAAGCCTGTGCCCAAGCTGGTGAGAGTTATCCCACGGGACTGGGACTACAATGTCAAACTGGCCGAGGCACATCATGATTCAGCTGTATTTATCCCTTATCAGAAGGGAAGGTGGAGTAATAAGGAGAGGCACGTTGGTGGAACTGAGCAGCAGGAAGGAGATGACATTTCAAAGGAGGGAAAATGCAAATGGGAATCTAATGAAGGCTAGTTATAGGGAAAGGGAGACGGGAGCATATGTATCCAACAGTCATACATATGTTACAGCTGGTGTCGTGCTCTGTGTGCCTGGGCATCGCCTTCCCATCAGCAAAGAAGAGAAAAGAGCCTATAGGTTTCTGTTTCACACACTCAACCACACTGATTACATATTCCTTTCCACCTCAAGTAAGCAAGCGGATATAAGACGACAGAAATAAATGAGAATATAAGAAAGACACACTCTTTCACACTCTTACAATCGTCAGAATAAATGTATCATTTATGCAGCTCCATGGAAGGCAATGAAGCTGAAATTAGTTCTTCATGCATGGATTGCAGTGTTGCATAGTGATTTTTAGGCATCCATAAAATGCAGTATAATAGTTTGTGCTCAGTCCTAAGGGTGAGGTGTTTCATTTGTTTATCTCTGTTAGATCATGGTTATTTCTGCAAGCTCAAGGAAATATTTTAGTCCAGATGAGAGAATTAATTTGAAAAAAGGGTGGAAAAGAGCTGCAGAGTGACAAAATGAAAGTCAAAAAGGACCTCCATTTGAAGCAAGCTGGAAAAATAGTTTAGAAAAAGGCAGTAGAAGTGTGTAAGCCCAGAAACTACAGGAAAAACAAGCAAAGTCATTATTCCCATTTGTATTTGTTCAAGACGGAAGAAAATTAGAGACATGAAAGGCAGGAGAGGCATCATGCCAGACAACTTCCTGATGGATAACGGCCAATCCAAACTTGTTATTTTGTGCTCTTTCTTTGCCTATGCCTAGCATCCATCCATTAGGTTTTGTTGTACATCACATCCACATCTTGAATGCAGCCTCAGATGGACTCAATTCTTAGATTTTATTCCTGAAGGAATAAAAAGTTCATTGAGGTGGAGGAGAATTGGAAGTCAGTAAACTTTAATACAGAACAGACTCCAAATTCAGGTCATTTCCTAAAAAAGTATTTAAAAAAATATTGCAAATAATCGGATTAGTGGGATAGAAATATAAACATTGAACCCAACAATAACTGATTTAAATTAAACTCAAGTACATAAGGAGGCTAAACCTTTCAGTCACAATCTGTTGCATTTGTGCACAGACACACAGACTAGTGAATTCTGTTGTTTCTGGTTCTTAAGGAATAAATGTCACTTTGTGTCCCCTGACTGCATCTGAAGTCAATAAATCCATCTGCTGCCTTTCACGCATGCAGAATCCATTTACATCCCCTCCAAGCTATGTTCATTGGCCAGCTTGATATAATTAAATGGTCTGCATGACACATTCAGATCCTTGAATTTAAGCTATTAAGTATGTATATTGCAGTGTCTCCCAGCTACAGGAGGAAAGGGGAGCACAAATTGCAATAGTCCTACTGGGCGTCCCTTGCCATAATAGGTTGTCAAACATGATGTTAAGATATTTGACAAATAATAAGGAAAGATAGCAGCTAATTTCAACAAGTGCAGTCTATTTTTTCATAAAACTCTCTCTCAGTGTTCTTGGTAGTGCCTCTGTAGACTGAGGGGAGTGTGGAGAATAACGTACATCTCCTTCCATTAAATGAATAGAACACCTTTATGCAAGGGCAGTAAGTTAACTTGTCAAAACTCATCAATTTCATGCGATACAATAAAACATTCCTTAATGCAACATGGTGCTATGCGTTACCTACCTCATGTAGAAGGAAAATTCCACATAAACTATTTTGTACCATCTGTTGCTTTGAGTAAGCAAGTTTTCCCTTTAGAAAATAACCCCTGTGAGATGTTAATTAACATCCTGTTTGGAAAAAGTCTGAATAAACCTCTTGCATCAAGCCAGTCTTAACATACTAAATTATTTTCTATCCTTCCCTGTCTACATATTTCTTTTGACCCAAAGCATATTTTCACTTTTTTTTCAGAGAAGCTTGAATTTCATTCCAATTTTGGGAGTAATGCGAGCCAACCAGCTGTCAGTAAAGATTGTCCCATCTTATTAAAGAATAAAACTAATCAGAATTAGAGGTCTTCAATAGTGCTCCCACAAATAATATAGTTGCTTTGCATCAGTTCATGTGGACATTCTTTGTTTTTGAATAACACCACTGCTAAGGTACCTATGTAATTCCACTCCTGACGTGCTGAATCATAGAATGGTTTGGGTTGGAAGGGATCATTAAAGATCATTGAGTTCAACCCCCCTGCCATGGTCAGGGACACCTCCCGCTTAACCAGGTTGCTCAAAGGCCCATCCAGCCTGGCCTTGAACACCTCCAGGGATGGGGCATCCACAGCTTCTCTGGGCAACCTCTGCCAGTGTCTCCCTAAAGAATATCTTCCTAGTATCTAATCAAAATCTACCCTCTTTCAGTTTAAAACCATTTTGAATTCATAACTTATATTTTATATCAGGTTGTTTGGCATAGAAGTAGAATGAAAATCCTTTTGAGAGAGAATATTTTTAAGAGAAAAAGTGCTTTACTCAATCAGAAGAATAAAAGCAATCTAGATACATTTGTGCTGCATGATCGAAGGTTTGTCTCTCTGATCACATTTTTTTGCCTAGATCTGGCATAACCCCCACCAGAAACTGTGGATCTCAAGGGAGAGGAGAAGGGAAGAGACTGCAACCTATTATTCGCCCGGATGTTACAAAAATATCTTTTCTGTGTCAAGTGGTACAATGTAGGTGGTATAATGTGGCATTATCGTGCATTGCTGCTCGTCTATCACCACACTTTTAAAAACTATCCCTGTCATTGGTATGGCAGCGACACACACAGAGATTGCACTTCTTAACTTTCCTGCAAAAAAAAAAAGGAAGCAGCTCAGAATAGGACTATTCCTTGCTAAAATTTATATACTTGTATATAAATAAACATATAAAAAGTGATTTCAAATTTTTTATTTTATAAATTATATTCAAGGTGAGGCTCGACGAGGCCCTGGGCAACCTGGTCTAGTTGGGGGTGTCCCTGCTGACTGCAGGGGGTTGGACTAGATGACCTTTGAAGGTCCCTTCCAGCCTAGAAAATTCTATGATTCTATGATAAGAGTTTTTAGAAAGAGAGGTTCCTATTTTACAGTTTAGTTTATTAACCAAAAGAATGACTTTGCAAATCTTTGCAGCAAGGATTTAAAGCAAACCCATGCAGTAATATGGAACTGAAATGCAAGCTTTAAATTAGATTATTAGCAAAATCGAGTATTTTACAATCTACTTGGGTAAGTACTAGGCAAAAAGCTTTCATGGCCCTCAGCCTTGCCATGACCCATACGGACTCTGGTTACTTGGGCAACTGATCAACAACTTCACCTTGGCTGTAAATGCAAATGCTGGAAAGAGATTAAGAAAAGGAAACAGCAAGGAGGGAGCTAATTTGAATAGATAAAGAATAACGCCTGGGATCACGAGCAGGGAAAGTAGTTTTAGCTGTTCAAAAGTACAAGAAAAAGGACCCCATTCTTACAACATGACAGTTTGAGGTTAGGAGGCACCGAGGGAATTTCAGAGCCCCTACCCACTGAGTCTAACCAAAAATGCCAGATTCCAATAAAGAAGATGAAGAATGAAGGAAATATTTTGTCCAAGCACAAAATAGAACATGTGGATATTATCCTCTTCTGGTAGAAGGGAAAGCTTGAACTTGAAAAGGTCTAGGTTGCTTATCTGGGGCACATATTACTATTGTGAAAACAGTTAGTATTTATTCTAAAACTACTTGATAGCACTGGACTAAAACCTGTTTTTTTCCACTTTGTAATAGTGACTGTATGATTCAAAGAGACTGGATATGCATATATTATATATTTAACTTGAACATTATCAAAATTACATGGATTAGGGATACAATTCTCTCTATTTCCATTTCTTATTCTATTTTCCTCCAGTCAACCAAGTCTGGATTATTTTTTTTTAAAATGTTTTTCAGCAGCAAAATATGTGGGAAACTGATTTTTGCCTTGTACCTTAGAAAGCCTTTCACCAGGAGGGCGCAGAGATCTGACCCTAGGAGAAACCAGGTCAGTATGAATCCAAGTCTCCAACACTCTCACACACTTTCTGGGGAGGCTGTGACAGGAAACAAGACAATGGATAGAAATGGTACGGGCTGCGGTTTCCAAATCAAAAGCTCATAGAATAAGTGTGGATACATGTGCGTATTCTGTGAGGCAGCTGATCTGCCACCTCCTGGCAACGTAACTGAAATTTAGAATAAGCAAAAACTAAGATAATTATCAGTGGCTTAAAAATCCACTAATTGGTGCCTTGATATCATTAAAGGTCATATTCTACATAAACGCTCATATTCTACAGTATATATTATCATCAGTAATTCCAAAGCAAACAAACATATTAGAACCGTTACCAGATGATACAAGGTCTGCAGGAATGGCAAATAGTGCAGATACGGTGTAAGGGATGACTTTGTAGAGTAGGGTAGATGTTGGACTCGATGATCCCAAGGGTCTCTTCCAACCTGAATGATTCTATGATTCTATGATTCTATGAATACAGGTGATGGAGCGCTCTCCATCATTTGATAAGCTAACTGTGAAAGTTGTAGGGCAGCAGCGAACAAAACAATGCTTTGAAGAACAAAGCAAAGCCTCTGAGGTCATGGAAGCCAGAGAGCTGAACATATGCTCTCAGCCTGATCCTCTTAGCAAGGGTGGACACAATCTTTACCGTATAATGGGAAACTGTATTATCTCTGACACTGGTGCAACTGTCACTATAAAATAGCAGCCAGTCTTGACACCAGCCTGGGCACTGTGAGTGTCTGGTAAAGAGTCACAAAAAAAAGGACCATAAGGTTACAAAGCTTACAACACAATCTGGATAAATTATTCCACCATCTAACTACCTTAGCCTTCATTTCTGATCATGAGAATTTTTTTTGCCCTTTCCTCTGTTGGAAGAAAGACTGTTCTTCAGCCAGAAAAATTGCTGTTCCATGGAACAACTACCTGAAAGGAGGGTGTAGAGAGGTGGGGGCCGGTCTCTTTTCTCCAGTCACAGGCGACAGGACAAGAGGAAATGGCCTCAAGTTGCTCCAGGGGAGGTTCAGGCTGGATATTAGGAAAAATTTTTTCGACTGAAAGGGTTATCAGCCATTGGAATGGGCTGCCCAGGGAGGTGGTTGAGGCACCATCCCTGGAGGTGTTCAAAAGACGGGTTGATGTAGTGCTGGGAGGTATGGTTTAGTGATGGCACTCCTTGTTTGTTGTGTGGGAGTCTATTTTTGTCAGTTAAGGTGATGGTTGGACAAGATTATCTTTAAGGTCCCTTCCAACCTAGAAGATTCTGTGATTCTGTGATTCTGTGAATGGGAATTACAAATTGTGATGAAGCTAAATCAAACTTTTGCTTACGCAAGCTGAGCAGATTGACTCCACTGGGTTTTTTCTTACTGCAATGTCTATTTTTTAATCTCTTGATCAGTCTAGGCTCCCGCTACGTGCTTTTAGTTTTTGTGGGAGGTGGAAGGGTTGAGGGCATCCCTTCTGATATTTGTGTTTCAGCTACAGCTAATGTAAAAAACAAATATCCTCATGTCCTGAGTGAGGAGGAAAACAGTGACAAAAAGGTGGGGTCTGTTGCTGAAAATACAGATTATATGTTTCTCTCCGTTCTTATTCATCAAATTATTTTAGTGGGTGTACTCTCAGACGCCGTCAGACATCTTTATAAACTCAGGCTGAGGATTGTTCTGTGCAGGTTAACGCACAGATTTGACTTCACGCGCTGCAGGTTCAGAGACTGGATGTTCCTACGGTGTAACGGCAAGTTAAATGCACAAGTTCTTGGAGCCCAAACTTCCCCTTGTCTTTCTGAAAAAACAGAATGCAGTTGCAAATACTGGTATTAACTTTTAAAAGCTTGCAATATCTCAAAGTGAGCTTTGTCCCTTCTGTGAAAATTAGTTAGGAAGTTTTTCTCGTTTTTTTTTTTCTTTTCCGGCGGGGGAGGGCAGGAGGGTGGGTGTTTGGGTTTTTTCATTGTTTTTGTTGTTTGTTTGTTTTTTCCACAAACTAAGCACTGAGGGTAAAATTCACTCCTTTGAGAAACCCAAAGCACGGAACTGACTTCTGCTGATAGCCTGCTCTGAAGCTGAGGAAACTTCAGTGCATGGAGACACAAAGCGTTGTTAGTTGAGAGCTCATCGGCAGGATCCTCTCTCCTTTTTAACTCTGCTTAATTCTATGACTTAAATAAGGACAACAAGGTCTATTTTTGGGTTTAAATGTAATTTATTATGTAATTGTTGCTTGGTAAATGAGTTTATGTGGGATACAATAATACAAAATTTCAACCTTACTTTAAAATCTGTCTTAAAAATCAGTGTGATGTTGCTACTGGTTTAAGATCAGTGCTGTCAAATATTAACAAAATACAGGAAATATGTCCTTCTTTTTCAGGAAATGCTTGTATCATTGAGTCAGTAAAACTGTTTCAGCTTAAGAGAATCAGATTTAAATACTACTTACAGGCATGCCTAACATCTTATAACAGCAATAAATATTACTGGATTATTAAGTGTTTGCTTAAATTCAAATGCTAGCAGATGAACTAACTCTGTGTTAGTTTTTCTCTTCCTGTATATAACATGATATAACAGCTTGATGAGGGAATTGCTATTAAAACATTCCTAAAAATATATTCAGGAAATGTACTTTCTGTGCGATATACCAATTTTGGGTTTTTTAATAATATATGTATCTTCTTTATATATTACAGGTATGTATTCCTTGATAGCTGAAAGGAGGAAAACAGACAAGACTATGCTTCTTTTTTTAATGAGGATAAACAACAGTATTTCATTTTCACCAAGAGAATTGATGTTGGTTTTGAATCCTAAAAGACTTTATTTTAAATATAAGTGAAAATATATGTGGCATTGCTAAACAGATAAGACTTCTGCTAAGACTTTCTGATAAGACTTGGAATTTGATGATCTTTAAGGTCCCTTCCACCTCTAACCACTCTATGATTCTGATCATAACCCTATACTTCAACTTTCCCTCTCTTTTCATGTCTTGTAACTGGAGATAGGTTATAAGGTACAGGCTGGATTCCTCATTACAACTTGGCTTTGCTGAAGGGAAGAGGTTAATGGGAACGTTACACTTTCAGTTCCTGTCATTAAGCCTGAAAGTTATTTATTCTAACTGCTCTTCTACTTTGTTCTTCTTGCTGTGGTCTAAAGGATGACTCTGGTCCCACTTCCCGCTGCCAGCATCCAGCCCATTTATTCATAAAAGACTAGGAAAAAAATAAATAAAGAACAACTATGCTGGATCTATGGCCGCCAGGGAGCTTGCTTTATGCTCCAGCCACTTTTTTAGTGTTTGGTGCAATCACCTTTACTGCCCCAGCAGGTCTTTTCCAGACCTAACATACAACATTTCACGTCCTTCCCTTGCTTTGTAGAACCTCAACAGTAAATTTCCAAACATTATTTCCCACTTGCATCTGTCTGTCGTTTTGCCTCTCTCTCTTCCAGTTTATTTCACATATTCTGACACGATCCAAGAAAACAACAGATGGCAACCTCATCCAAGTGGGTGTTATCCACGAGGGACTGCAAAACAAGAGCTTGTTTTCCAATAGCTTCCTGCCTTTCAGGTTAAAAGTTTCAGAACCTACTGCAATTCTTTAATGTGAGCCTCAAAAGCCAGTTAGGACAGAGTGGTTGGTTTAGGCAGGGAAAGATCTGCTGCCCTCAAACAAAATTTGGAATCTAACCTCTATTGACTAGATTTGCATGTGGGATTTCTAATGTTCGATCCACGAGTAGCAATGATAATACAGTCCAGCAGGAGAAACAGAGGTAGTATAACAAAAAGTAAAAGAATGACAAGCTGGGTGGTTATTTGGGAAACATCTGTTTAAAAACAGTTGGCAAATTAAAAGGCTTGGGAGAGAAGGGAAATAGGAAAGAAAGAATGAAGGAGAGAAGAAATGAAGGAAGAAAGGAGGACGGGACAAAGAAGGGAAGGAGTAAAGAGAGAAGGAAGGAAGAGGACGTGTATAAAACATACGAGGGCATATTTAGTCACAGAGTGGATTTGCCAAACTCCTTCTCCCCAGCACAGTTCCAGTTCTTCAAAACTTTCAGGCTTCCAGTTGTGCCAAAAACCCCAATGAAAATAAATGCTGTAAAAGAGTTACAAACAATGGGACAGATTTTCTTGGGCAGAAGTGGGACAATATCTGTATCTTGCCCTGACAAAGAAAGCAAGAAAAAGTTTTTCTTCCGTTCCTCAAAAAAAAATATCCTTTTGATCAGCAAAGAAAGAGGACTGCAAATACTTTGGGCTTCATAGGGTAATAAGCTATGAAATGGGGAAATAATCATATGAAGCATGAGAAAATTTAGCTCAGGTCACAGATGAAGTTTTAGCTTTTTCTTCTTTTGCTAGGCCTGCTCAGCTGACAGCTTAATCAGTACAGCGGGCTACAACTAATATAATTAATAGCTCTTACTAAAGAAAGGGGTATACATTCATAAAAATAGTGTCAGAACACAGAACAAATACAGAGAATATAAAAGCAAAAGAAGGGGATAATCTTTAATTCTGGGATAAAGGGGGACACAACTGAACCAGAATACAGGACGGGTCTATTGACACCACTGAAGAGGTTTCAAAAGGCATACAAAAAGGAGCAACTCAAATCTGAAAGACTTAAGTAGTTAGTTGGCTTTGTCTCACCTGCTTTTGAGTGTCTGAAGTAACCCATTCAGACGTCAGCTAGTAAGGCAAAGTTCCCATTAGAAAGAAATAGGCATTTCAAGAGAACAATTCATCTGAACACAGATGCCTGCCTTAGGTCAAGATGAATCACCTTTCAGGGTGATTCAGGGTGATCACACCTTTCAGGGTGTCTATTTTTTCTCTCTGACTCTAAGGTGGACCTTCTGTTGACTGCTCAAACTTAAGATGACTACTTTCTATTTGCTCAGGTCAGTGCAAGTCAAGGCAACTCAGGATATAAACTGTCACCCTTGCAACTCAGGATATAAGCTGTCACCAAATAAAGCATCAAGAACTTCATTGAGATGAGGAAGACTTTTGTACTGGGTCTGGAAGGACTGTGGTGGGTCGACCCCAGCCAACAGCCAAACACCCACACTGTCACTCACTTGCTGCTCTGTTGCGGGACATAAGGAAGGAACAAGCATCTGTGTGGGTCCTGGCTGTTGGCCAGGGTCAATCCACCACAACTTTATGTGTTGGTCAGTCTTGTATTAAATTCCTTTATTTTGCCTATTTGTCAGGAAGACACTGTATGTTAGTCAATCTTGATGAATTAAAAGATTGCTAAATAATTGTTTACAAACCCCTGGAGCTAAAAAGCAATCTGAAATACTGCTATCATTAAACATATTTTGCACTACGCATTCCTTCTGTCAAGAAACAGTAGGAATCCAAACGATGGCTCTTTCATGTGGACTAGCCAATAAAAAGAAATCTTTCCAGTACCAAGAAACAGAATTTGTGAAATAGAGTTGTAATATTTTTAGCAGCAACATTTTGCCTGAGCTAACAGACTTTGTAAGAAATTAAAATTAATCTAGGTTTCCCGATAATGACAAGGAAGTAAGAGGAGTAAGAATGATGGACAAACAATTCATTAGAAAAAAAACCAAAAAACCAACTACTCTATTTAATTGTACACACTGTTCCTATTTCTTCCACTTCATTTTTTGGGTGATTTGAGTGCAAAGGTTTCTTCATTTTGTCTCCCTCTAGTGGATTACCCCTTCTGTGTGTCAGCAGAGTCTTTAAACTTTAATGTTCCTTTTTTCTTCACTTGTACTGTGTGGCTATAATGTTATTATTATAATTGAATAATCTATACACAGCAATGCCTTTATTTCATATCTGATGACTGCATCGTTCAACCTTATATTTGTTCCTATTGCCCCAGGTATCAGCTGTCTGGGTTACAATTCATGAAGAGTATTCTCAATTCTCTTCTCACTTTGAAGAAATAGAATTACACCATATTGGTTTTTGGTCATTCTCCTGTCTCCCAAATCAGTTCAGGGACTGGCTCAGAATGGAGGTCTGTGTAAAGCAGCCTTTTCAGTGGTCTAAATTAGGACCTGGTGAAACAAAGTAAAGCTGGGCACAGTTAAATCATGTCACAAATATAAAGTGGCTTTTCTAAGCCTCCAAGCAAGTATAATCTTTCAGCGACATAGATATATTCTAGTGCTTGATGGATAAAAGCTAACGTGGCCTACTCTACTTTTCAAAGGATCCTTCTGAAATTTGGGCCAAAAATACACTTAATTATAACAAACATAGAATCTGTCTTGGGCATATTTGTATGAGCTGTATTATGATCTTAAGAGTTTCCATGATGGATCAGAGCCATTCTGTGTTTAATACCTATAGAGCACAACAAAAAGGCTATTTTCTGCCACAAATCCATCACACCTTATGCTACAAAAGGCAGGGCAGCCAAAGAAGTGGACTCAGCAAGCAGAAGGTGGGAATGGATGGGGGTAATAAAAACTGACAGTGGTTACTGAATACTATCAGCATTAGCATGGGCTGTCAAATTTCTTTGTTTCTGCAGTATTTTATAAGCAGAGGAAAGGTTTCAGGTTCACAAATGCGGATCTGAAGAAGGAAATAATAATACTGGAACTGCTATGTACGAAGGGGAACACTTTTTCCAAAGCGCAAGTTTTTTCCTGAGAATACACTCAAATTGTACTGTTGATTTTATTGCCTTTCGTGCTCATTCCAGACGGCACTGCTGTTCAAGTAGGACATTAAATAGATTCTGCTGTAATTAAGTAATTAGCTGCACAATTAAATCTGAAGTTAGATAAATGCTGTGAGCCACATTCTGTAAGTGCTTGTGAAGTGACACCCAAGTCGTTTGTTCCCTGTTCACAGGACTCCCACCTTCTCATCTTCACATCCCTCCTACTACTAATGGAAATAATAATTAAGAACAATAAAAATAAAACTCACTGTTAAGTGAGCAGGGACATCTTCAACTAGATCAGGTTGCTCAGAACCCCACGACCTTGAATGTTTCCAGGAATGGTGCATCTACAAACTCTCTGGTAGAGAGGTGCCAGTGCTTCACCACCCACATGGTAAAATATTTTTTTCCTTCTGTCTAAATCTTCCTGCATTTAATTTAAAGTCATTACCCCTTGTCCTATTACAACAGGCCCTGATAAAATGTTTGTCCCCATCTTTCTTGTAGGCTCCCTTTAAGGACTGAAAAGTCCTTTCAATGAGGTCTCCCCAGAGCCTTCTTTTCTCCAGGCTGAACAGCCCCAACTCTCTCAGCCTGTCCTCACAGGAGAGGTGCTCCAGCCCTCTGATCATCTCCATGGTGCTCCTCTGGACCTGCTCCACCAGTTCCCATGTCCTTCCTGTGCTGAGGACTCCAGAGCTGGATGCAGTACTCCAGGTAGGGTCTCACCAGAGAGGAGTGGAGAGGCAGAATTCCCTCCCTTGACCTGCTGCCCATGCTTCTTTTGATGCAGCCCAAGATACAGTTGGCTTTCTGGGATGTGAGCACACATTGTCAGCTCATGTTCAACTTTTCATCCACTAGTATCCTCAAGTCCTTCTCAGCAGGGCTACTCTCAATCTCTTCATCGCCCACCCTTTGTTGATATCGGGGGTTGCCCTGACCCAGGTAAAGGGCCCTGAACTTGCCCTTGTTGAATCTCATGAGGTTTACACGGCTCATGTCCTTCCTGTGCTGAGGACTCCAGAGCTGGATGCAGTACTCCAGGTAGGGTCTCACCAGAGAGGAGTGGAGAGGCAGAATTCCCTCCCTTGACCTGCTGCCCATGCTTCTTTTGATGCAGCCCAAGATACAGTTGGCTTTCTGGGATGTGAGCACACATTGTCAGCTCATGTTCAACTTTTCATCCACTAGTATCCTCAAGTCCTTCTCAGCAGGGCTACTCTCAATCTCTTCATCGCCCACCCTTTGTTGATATCGGGGGTTGCCCTGACCCAGGTAAAGGGCCCTGAACTTGCCCTTGTTGAATCTCATGAGGTTTACACGGCTCACTCCTCAAGCCTGTCCAGGTCCCTCTGGATGGCATCCTGTCCCTCAGGTGAGTCAACTGCACCACTCAGCTTGGTATTGTCTGCAAACGTGATGAGGGTGCACTCAATCCCACTGTTTATGACATTGATGAAGATGTTGAACACTACGGGTCCCAATATGAACTCCTGAAGGTACACCACTTGTCACCAATCTTCATCTGGACATGGAGCCGTTAACCTCTGGATGTGACCATCCAGCCAATTCCTCATCCACCAAACAGCGCACCCATCAAATCCATCTCTCTCCAATTTAGAGAGAAGGATGTTGTGGGGGACCATGTCAAAGGCCCTACAGAAGTCCATACAGATGAAATCCACAGCTCTTCCCTTGTCCACTATAGAAGGCCATGAGGTTGGTCAGGCAGGGCTTGCCCTTGGTGAAGCCAACCTGGCTGTCAGAAATTATCTCCCTGTCCTCCAGGTGCCTCAGCATAGCTTCAAGGAGCATCTGTTCCATGATCTTCCCAGGCACAGAGGTGAGGCTGACAGGTCGGTTATTCCCAGAGTCCTCCTTTCTACCATTTTTAAAAACAGGTGCAAAGTTTCTCTTTTTCCAGTCACCAGTGTCTTCACCTGACTGCCGTGACTTTTAAAATGTCATGGACAGTGGCTTGGCAACTACATCAGCCAATTCCCTCAGGACTCTGGATGCATCTTGTCAGGTCCCAAAGATTTCTGTATGTTCAGGTTCCTCAGATGGTGACAAACCTGACCTTCTCTACAGTGGGAGGGACTTCGTTCCCCCCAGTCCCTGCCTTGTGATCCAGCCACTGGAGAGGTGTGGAGAGAGAGGTTACCAGCAAAGACTGGGGCAAAAAACTTGTTGAGAACCTCAGTCTTCTTCTCATCTGTTGTTATCAGTTTGCCAGCCTTTCTCATCACGGGGGGTATGCTTTCTTTGACCCTCCTTTTCTGGATGACATACCTGTAAAAGCCCTTATTATTATTTGCGTCCCTTGCTAAGCTCAGCTCCAGCTGCACCTTGGCCTTCCTTACCCCATCCCTACTCAACTGGGCAGCATCCATGTTCTCTTCCCAGGATACCTGTCCTTACTTCCACTGCCTGTGCATCTCTTTCTTTCCCTTTAGTTTGACCAGCAGGTCTCAACTCAGCCATGATTGTCTCTTTCCTTCCTTTCCTGATTTCTTACCCGGGGGGATCGAGAGCTGCTGTGCTCTAAGGAAAGCCTCCTTAAAGATCTGTCAGCTGTTCTGCTCCCTTGCCCCTGAAGGTAGTGTCCCATCGGGTCCTAAGTTCCTACATACCGAGTTACTGAGCCAGCAGCTTTCATTTGGGTGCCTTGCCTTGCACGGCAGGGAGCTGATTCACCTGGCACCAGCTCAGAGAATGGAGAGAGGACCTCATCCTTATCCCCATGCCCCTTTGTATGCCTACCTAGGAAGGGATTTCAGGTGTTCATTTAGCATGACAAATAGCATTAGAGGGCATCAGTACCTTCCTCTCGTTACTACCTGCTTCCATACTGCCCAACATAACAAAGATTGGGCCGGCAGCTACCCCCCCCCCCCGCAATGAGCAGGGACATCTTCAACTAGATCAGGTTGCTCAGAACCCCACGACCTTGAATGTTTCCAGGAATGGTGCATCTACAAACTCTCTGGTAGAGAGGTGCCAGTGCTTCACCACCCACATGGTAAAATATTTTTTTCCTTCTGTCTAAATCTTCCTGCATTTAATTTAAAGTCATTACCCCTTGTCCTATTACAACAGGCCCTGATAAAATGTTTGTCCCCATCTTTCTTGTAGGCTCCCTTTAAGGACTGAAAAGTCCTTTCAATGAGGTCTCCCCAGAGCCTTCTTTTCTCCAGGCTGAACAGCCCCAACTCTCTCAGCCTGTCCTCACAGGAGAGGTGCTCCAGCCCTCTGATCATCTCCATGGTGCTCCTCTGGACCTGCTCCACCAGTTCCCATGTCCTTCCTGTGCTGAGGACTCCAGAGCTGGATGCAGTACTCCAGGTAGGGTCTCACCAGAGAGGAGTGGAGAGGCAGAATTCCCTCCCTTGACCTGCTGCCCATGCTTCTTTTGATGCAGCCCAAGATACAGTTGGCTTTCTGGGATGTGAGCACACATTGTCAGCTCATGTTCAACTTTTCATCCACTAGTATCCTCAAGTCCTTCTCAGCAGGGCTACTCTCAATCTCTTCATCGCCCACCCTTTGTTGATATCGGGGGTTGCCCTGACCCAGGTAAAGGGCCCTGAACTTGCCCTTGTTGAATCTCATGAGGTTTACACGGCTCACTCCTCAAGCCTGTCCAGGTCCCTCTGGATGGCATCCTGTCCCTCAGGTGAGTCAACTGCACCACTCAGCTTGGTATTGTCTGCAAACGTGATGAGGGTGCACTCAATCCCACTGTTTATGACATTGATGAAGATGTTGAACACTACGGGTCCCAATATGAACTCCTGAAGGTACACCACTTGTCACCAATCTTCATCTGGACATGGAGCCGTTAACCTCTGGATGTGACCATCCAGCCAATTCCTCATCCACCAAACAGCGCACCCATCAAATCCATCTCTCTCCAATTTAGAGAGAAGGATGTTGTGGGGGACCATGTCAAAGGCCCTACAGAAGTCCATACAGATGAAATCCACAGCTCTTCCCTTGTCCACTATAGAAGGCCATGAGGTTGGTCAGGCAGGGCTTGCCCTTGGTGAAGCCAACCTGGCTGTCAGAAATTATCTCCCTGTCCTCCAGGTGCCTCAGCATAGCTTCAAGGAGAAGGATGTTGTGGGGGACCATGTCAAAGGCCCTACAGAAGTCCATACAGATGAAATCCACAGCTCTTCCCTTGTCCACTATAGAAGGCCATGAGGTTGGTCAGGCAGGGCTTGCCCTTGGTGAAGCCAACCTGGCTGTCAGAAATTATCTCCCTGTCCTCCAGGTGCCTCAGCATAGCTTCAAGGAGCATCTGTTCCATGATCTTCCCAGGCACAGAGGTGAGGCTGACAGGTCGGTTATTCCCAGAGTCCTCCTTTCTACCATTTTTAAAAACAGGTGCAAAGTTTCTCTTTTTCCAGTCACCAGTGTCTTCACCTGACTGCCGTGACTTTTAAAATGTCATGGACAGTGGCTTGGCAACTACATCAGCCAATTCCCTCAGGACTCTGGATGCATCTTGTCAGGTCCCAAAGATTTCTGTATGTTCAGGTTCCTCAGATGGTGACAAACCTGACCTTCTCTACAGTGGGAGGGACTTCGTTCCCCCCAGTCCCTGCCTTGTGATCCAGCCACTGGAGAGGTGTGGAGAGAGAGGTTACCAGCAAAGACTGGGGCAAAAAACTTGTTGAGAACCTCAGTCTTCTTCTCATCTGTTGTTATCAGTTTGCCAGCCTTTCTCATCACGGGGGGTATGCTTTCTTTGACCCTCCTTTTCTGGATGACATACCTGTAAAAGCCCTTATTATTATTTGCGTCCCTTGCTAAGCTCAGCTCCAGCTGCACCTTGGCCTTCCTTACCCCATCCCTACTCAACTGGGCAGCATCCATGTTCTCTTCCCAGGATACCTGTCCTTACTTCCACTGCCTGTGCATCTCTTTCTTTCCCTTTAGTTTGACCAGCAGGTCTCAACTCAGCCATGATTGTCTCTTTCCTTCCTTTCCTGATTTCTTACCCGGGGGGATCGAGAGCTGCTGTGCTCTAAGGAAAGCCTCCTTAAAGATCTGTCAGCTGTTCTGCTCCCTTGCCCCTGAAGGTAGTGTCCCATCGGGTCCTAAGTTCCTACATACCGAGTTACTGAGCCAGCAGCTTTCATTTGGGTGCCTTGCCTTGCACGGCAGGGAGCTGATTCACCTGGCACCAGCTCAGAGAATGGAGAGAGGACCTCATCCTTATCCCCATGCCCCTTTGTATGCCTACCTAGGAAGGGATTTCAGGTGTTCATTTAGCATGACAAATAGCATTAGAGGGCATCAGTACCTTCCTCTCGTTACTACCTGCTTCCATACTGCCCAACATAACAAAGATTGGGCCGGCAGCTACTCTTTTTGCAATATAAATGAAGGCCAAGCACACTCAAGTCTTAAAAAAAAAATAATCCTCCCTCCCATGAACTCATTTATTGCTCCGCATGGAACAATTCTGCTAACGCCTACCTACTTGAATAACTGTACTCATTTTTGAAATCAAAGTATGACTGACTAGTTGCATGAAAACTGGGTTAAGCCATTAAATTCTGAGATTTTGAAGACAAACTGCATCTGACACGCTTCGCAGTGCTCTTGAACTACTTCAGCATACTATGAAGTAAAAAAATAAAAGTAGAAATGAAGGCAAGGCTTTTAAGATGTCCTTGAAGTGACCTTCAGACAAAACCAGTGCTGAGTACTGAGAAAGGAATTGTGAATGAAGAAGAATTGTGTCCCAAGTGTAAACGAAAGCTCCACAATCCCATTTAAGCATTCTTAGAACATTAATCCATTTAAGATATTAGGACAGCAAAGAACCATTGTTCAGGACAGTAAGTGAAAGTCGGGATGGGCTGGGTTACTCCTCCTAACAGAGATAAATATTCTATTTCAATTCTGAAAATATATTCAGAGGAATTTGAGATCTTTTACTATTTAAGAGGCTCCATTGGGGTCTTTAAAAGTGTTTATTTTACAAAGCAAAACCCCTAGAGGCACTCATAAAAGAAAGTAAAAAAAAATCCACCTCCTAATGTATGAGCTAAACATGGACTGCATTACTTTAATCTCCTCTTAATTACCATTTTCACATTTCTTTCACCTGTCATAAAATTGAATCTTCCCAGACAGACTGTCTGATAAAATGGTATAGTCAGCGACAGTACATCAAAGAGAGCAGGTGAAAGTGAGTTGCATATTCACACGCGCTGAAATTCTGGTTGACGTGGAAAGAAAGAGATGTCTGTGTCTCCTGCTTCTTCTTTCAGAATCCCTCCTCGCTTAGTGCGATTCATGTTTCTAATTTTCAGTTTGGACTGTTTCAGCTGAACATAAGGGAGAAGCAAAACAAATAGCCGAAACAACAATCAGATTGTATAAGATTTGTCTTTGTCTAGTTTGTAAAAGACAATGCTGCTCTACTGAAAACACTAGGAGAATTCTAATCAAGTCAGAGTTTCCCTGGAGGACCTGTGTTAAATAGTCGTGTCCTGAGAAAGTAGATTGTACTTCACTTCAGATATAGACTTTATGAGCGATGAATATCAAACATTTTCAAGGTCTTTTCTTTTAGAAAGAAAATCCCATCATGGCCCCGTGACAGCTGGTTCGGGTTTTTTCATTTCTTAAAGATTTTTTAGGTCGTTCTTTAAATACAGATTTAATCAATTTTCAGGTTAAAATTCCCAGGAAAAAAAAAATAATCTCATTCATTCTAATTTATATTAAACACAAGAGATTATATCAATGCAACCCTGTGTGGGATTTCAAATCTCAGACCAGGTCATGTTGAGCTATTTTAGACCTGCACTTTCTTGCAGGCACAGCCTGGGAAGGTTTCCATTTGGTCTCATGCGATGCTAACGCGGTCGTGAGGCGCAGGCCACAACGCCTCTGCCCACAGATGACAGCACAGAAGGCACAATTTTGTGTATTTTATTTACATTGACAAGGTCGAGGGGTCAGGCTGCTGATTATGAACTCTCCTGTTAGACGGACCCGGAACATATGCCGGCAGGGGATTCACTGGCAGCTCCCTTAAGCAAGGATTTAGGATATTAGTGTCTAAATGGAACAGTTGGGTGCTCACCTCAGCCTTCGGTCTGGGCTAAATCTTTCACTTGGTGTCACCCACAGCTTTACCCCGTGGCCAGCCAGGCAGGTTGGCCGTTTGTCGTGGAAGTAATGCCCACAGAGAGTTCAAAGGTTCAGGAATGAGGCAATAAGTATTTTCATCTTTTGGGATTGTGTAAGCCTCCACAAACGGCCTCAGGCCCGACTGAAGTCATGTTGCAAGTTCCGCAGCCAAAGCGAAGTTGAGTTTTGTTCATTAACAGCAAATCCGAGCCTGGGAGATTGCTTCACAATTTATTGAAATTTAAATAACCTTTGCGATACGTGGAATTAACCTGCGCTTAACAGGGATGGCACTGAATTATAAGGGAGTAAAATTAATCCTGTCTTGAGGAACTTTGGCATTTTACTGAAGATGTTCTGTCACCAGCAAATGCTGCCAGTGACCCTTTAGAGATTATTCTGTGCAGCATTCTGTAGATAGCAAAACGCAATCCATCAAGACATAAATGTGAGGAAAAGCCAAAGTGTTTATAACTCAAGGAAAAAAAAGGAAACCTACCATTTCAACATGAAAACGGATAAAGATTTCAGGTAATCTCTGATCAGATATTTTGCTTAGCTCTTAATGTAACACCTCTACTAACACTTTGCGGCTGCCTTTGAGTTGGGAGTCCGGGAAAGCTCTAGGATGTGGGCACATGGGGCTGGGATGGAACTACCACCTTTTATGCAGATACCACCCATCCACTCTACTAACCAGCTCTGAGTACCCCAGAGTTGTAGCCCAACCCAGTTATAAAGTCAAACACTAAATATGAACCAGTGAAGTTTATTTAGCAGATATTTTACATAAGAGTCGGGGTGGGTGAAGAGCATACAAGAGTTGCTTTAGAGGATCATGACAACCATGAAGGGCACAGGGAAGGACACCAGAAATCTTTGCCAATGAGCAGATGTTTGAAGCAAGTACAGCTAAATCAGCCACAAATGAGCAGATACCCTACATTGGTGATTAATTTGCATCAGAAACAGTGTGGCCAGCAGGACTCGGGAAGGCATTGTCCCCAGGTACTCGGCACTGGTGAGGGCCCACCTCGAATACCGTGTTCTGTTTTGGGGCCCTCACTACAAGAAATCCATTGAAGTGCTGGAGTGTGTCCAAAGAAGAACAACAAAGCTGGTGAAGGGTCTAGAGCACAAGTCTTATGAGAAGCAGCTGAGGGAGCTGGGGTTGTTCAGCCTGGAGAAGAGGAGGCTGAGGGGAGTCCTTATTGCTCTCTACAACTACCTGAAAGGAGGTTGTAGAGAGGTGGAGGTTGGTCTCATCTCCCAAGCAGAAAGCGATAGGTCAACAGGAAACGCCCTCATGTTGCACAAGGGGAGGGTTAGATTGGATACTAGGAAAAATTTCTTCCCAAAAAAAGTGGTCTAACACTGGAACAGGCTGCCCAGAGAAGTGGTACAGTCACCACTCCTGGAGGTACTTAAAAGATGTGTAGGTGTGGCACTTTGGGACATGATTTAGTGGTGGACTTGGCAGTGTTAGGTTAATGGTTGGACTTGATGATCTTAAAACTCTTTTCCAACCTAAACGATCCTATGATTCTAAAACATACGTTCCTGAGTTCCTCAAATTGAAGTAGCCACTGCTCAGGTATTGTCCTCTTCAGGAGGAGGGACAGGATCACAAGTCATGGATTTTCTATCTCTCTCTTCTTGAAGGGGTCATTGTCTTTTCTACTATTGATGCTGTGCTACATATTCCCTAACTCCATGAGCTCGTACATACACACTGTTAATGCATGCTAGGCTTTATCAGCCTATGAATCTCACTAATTTTATATGATTTTTTTCATATCAACAGCAGTTTAATTTCAATAACCTAACAATACCTTTTTTGCAATTCCTGAACATTTGACTTCGTGCAGTTCTGAAATCACTGCACTGCTGTATCAGTTTACTGGAGCATTTTGTAGTTTTCTAGAGTTTAACAAAACAAAACAAAACAACAAACAATTACAGAGGTCAAACAGAAACAAAATTCCTGCCCAGAATCCTGATAATGCATCAGCAGGACAGCAGAGATCTCCCTACCACTCAAGTTAACAGCATGATTGAAGAAGGCCAGTACGTTTCCAGTGGGTTTCAGAACTATTTCTATCAGCAGTAGAATACTGGGGGTTCCAGTAGTGTCCAGGACTTGCAAAACACAGTGGTCATGGTGCTTTCAGCCCCTGTTTTAATCTCATCCTTCATTACTTTAGGCCATGTAGCTTTTTACTTTCAGCCTGCATCCATCCAGTGACTTCGCCCTCCCTTCCATTTCTCCTTTGGGTTCCTTGTGCTTAATTCTCCATTTTCTAACTGTCCCTGCAGGCTTGGCTCCTCATCCCTCTGCTTCCTCAGCCTGGGGAAAGGAGGAGCACTGAAAGCACATCAGAAAGTGTCTTTGTCTGTAGTGCTCCCTGGTCTTGAAGGAGAAATAAGAGGGGGAAGTCTGGCTCAAGTGACACAGTCTTGTCCTAGGGTCATACTTCATACAAACAGAACAGATGAGTTAGCTGTTAAACTATAATACATTTCCCCACTTTTCAGAAGCTCGTGATTCAGCAAAAAATTGGGGTCACCAAAAAAGCATTTTTCTGAAACCAGAGTGATTCCCTTAGCAGAATTCTAACCCTGGTTCTAAAGCCTGGGAATAGTAAAGCTCCTAGTTTAAGAACTGTTTTCATGTAGGTAAAACCAGATGCAGATTTATCAGGCAGGACGCAGGTTTTAATCTTTTTTAGTCTCCTCTCAGCTCTCCAGTAGCACCAAGGAAGGCAGTAAGTAAGCACTTCCCTCACGCGATGCGGCTGTTCCGTTGTGTAGCCTTCCCAGTCACAGAAGCTGTTCCTGAGTAAAACACTCTTTCTGCTTTTCTGAAAAGTGGCTAAGCTATTTTTGTTCAAGTTTTCAAAAGAAGCCTTCAGCCCGAGGCAGAAATTCAGCCTGAGAAATTTCTGCCCAAATTATTAAAGAATGGCGGAATTACAAACTACTGAAAACAGATGGAGTTCAGCATAAGAAATTACAGATGCCATCATTTATGGCCTTTACGCTCTCTGAGCATTTACATTGTAACACATATACAAATGTGAATATGCAGTACCACTCAGCAGAGGACTTGTTTTTCTTATCTTCTATGTTCCTTTAAAAAACCCCACATTACACAGGTTTTATGGCTGCAATAACAATCTTCGAGAAATGTACTTCCAAGTAGCTACAGTGAGCTACTTCCAGGGAGCAATCAGATGGCAAGAACCTCCCTACCTCAATGTCATTATTTCTTACAAAAATCAATAATGACATTATCCTTACTTGCTGTTTTAGTTCAGTGTAACTGTGCAAACAGCACAGAATAACACAGAGACAGAAGGGTCTGAACAGATACTAAGGAAGCTAATGGAGTGGATGTTAATTTCTTGAAAGAAGCTGTCATACAGGCAGAGAACAAAAACCTTTCAACCCTTAACTAAAAAGGCAGCAATTATACATTCTTCTGGGGCGGAAAATCTATTATAAACATCATTTGTAGAACAAAATCTAGCTTTGACTCTTGCCTATTTTATAATAGTGAAGAAGGAAGAGGTGGATATTCTAATAATCATTAGATACAAAGAAAGAAATTATGAATGAAAGCCAGTTTAGCAAGAACCAGGAGATAAGACAGTTTATGTTAAAACCTTGGTATCTTATTGGTGGATCCATTTTTTAAATCAACTTGGATCAAAACAGGGGACAGATTTAGGGTTCAAAGTCAACAAAGGGACAGCTGTGAATTTCCATTTTTTATTTGATTTATATTGTGTCCAATCGATTCCATACAAGAGAAGCACCTTCTGGTATAACAAAGACTCATTAGAGTGAATTAGAGTGGCTCCATGGAAATCAGTACTTATATTTGCTCAAAACTGATACACAGCAGAAGAAAACAAGCCAGACTCTCTCTACAACCAGTATCAAAGGCAAACCATCAGTGACTACACATAATTTGGGAAAACAACTATAAATATTAAACCAAACTTTGCCTAACTGAAAAAAAGATACAAAAGTAACCTCTTGTTCTCAAGAATTAAAATTATTGGTAAGCACGGCCTGCCTTTATGGCTTGACTTTCTCTGTTAGAATCGCCAGATGGAACCCACACCACTAGGGAAATGTATGAATTCTAATAGACTTCCTTTCCTGCCCCTTCATATTTTCTGGAGATAGTTTCAGAGGAGTTACATTAGAATGTTAGACCTACCCTCTAGCCAAAGATTTAACAGTAAACCAAGACTGACTTACTTTTATTTCTGTAGTTCAGCCAGAACATTTGGGTAAAATTTGGGCCTTGCTGCATTCAATGGGAAATTTCCTATGAACTTCAGATGAAGCCAAGATTTCACCTCAGCTGTCTTCTCTGTTCTTGTGTAGGAGAAGTGACTACAACTAGGCAGAGATGATGCATTGTTCTTTATAGTCTGCACCTGTGTCTAATTTAGTCTTGCAGCTACAGCTACATAGAGCGAAGCAGTTGACAGCTAGTAGAGAGAAGAGTCTGGAAACTGTCAACTCACAGAGATGCTTTTTGAGCTCTCGCTCTTTGGAATAAGTTTCTTTTCTGTTTAATCAAAGGAAAAGTATTTTTGTTAAGAAACTTCACGTTCCAAATAAGAATGCTGTTAAGCCAGGGAACGAAAATACGAAATAGCTGTTTATTACCAGTGCTGTAAATCATCCGTGAAAGCCTTCACAAAACACCAGATGCAGACTGCTAAATCCTTCTACTTCATGACAGCGCTGAACCACTGATGGAATCGTGCTTTCCACAGAAGAGTGAGCAAGTACCAGATATGTAAAGCACACATGCATCAGTTATGATTACCAAGCGAAGCAGATGCCATATTCAAGCAATAATGTAATACTATATAGCCAGATAAAATTTCACATGTGCTTATACACATATATACACAGGAAATATATATCCAGGGTATCCATATATCCAGGGTAGGTTCAGGCTGGATATTAGGAAAAATTTTTTCACTGAAAGGGTTATCAGCCATTGGAATGGGCTGCCCAGGGAGGTGGTTGAGGCACCATCCCTGGAGGTGTTCAAAAGACAGGTTGATGTAGTGCTGGGAGGTATGGTTTAGTGATGATGCTCCTTGTTTGTTGTGTGGGTGTCTATTTTTGTCAGTTAGGTTGACGGTTGGACAAGATGATCTTTAAGGTCCCTTCCAACCTAGAAGATTCTGTGATTCTGTGAAAACCTAGGTTCTATACATTCACATTTTGAGTGGTGTCATGACTGACAGTATAGCATAAAAACAATGCAACATCCAAGCTGTGCATATGTTTGTGTATGTGTGTATAGATGTACGTATTCAACAAAATTTGCCTCCCCATAATTATGCACAGAGATAACAATGTTTCCATTATAACTTTCTCAGCAGGGGTTTGAAAATCAGTAAATATAGTTTTCTTTTGCTGCAAATGGAAAGTTGGAGGCTGAACTAAAGGCTGAATTTGAAGTTTTGGAAAAGTTGACTAATTCAGAATTTTAAGACAATGCTTTAAAAAGCAAAACATTTTCTAGATACATGACTCAGAACGGGCTGAAATTTAGAGCATTTAGCTTGACAGGTGCATATATATATACACACACAGAGGTAAAAGGAGGCTTTGTACATTCACAGTTTGAAATTACTGTTAATCTTTACAAAAAATTACTGTTAATCTTTACAAAATCTTTCCAGCATACCATAAAATCTAGTCCGTGTTCATAGAATCATAGAATGGTTGGGGTTGAAAGGGACTTTAAGGATCACTGAGTTCCAACCCCCCTGCCACAGGCAGGGACACCTCCCAGGAGACCAGGTTGCTCAAAGCCCCATCCAGCCTGGCCTTGGACACTTCCAGGGATGGGGCATCCACAACTTTCCTGGGCAACCTGTTCCAGTGTCTCACCACTCTCACAGTAAAGAATTTCTTCCTAATATGTAATCTAAATCTACCCTCTTTCAGTTTAAAACCATTACCCCTCGTCCTACCACTACACTCCCCAATAAAAAGTCCTCTCTGGTTTTCTTGTAGGCCTGCTTCAGGTATTGGAAGGCTGCTACAAGGTCTCCCGTGAGCCTTCTCTTCTCCAGGCTGAACAACCCCAATTATTTCAGCCTGTCCTCATAGGAAAAGTGCTCCTGCCCTCTGAGAGGTATTCCAGACGTATTCAGGTTATGCATTTAATTGCCTGAGTATCTGGTCCAATTTATTACTATTTATTATTTTTTCTATACATATGACAAGAGGATCAACATAATCTTCTAATTTAATATCCCAGATTGTTAGGATATATTCATAAACAATTCCATTGTTATCTTGCCTCATTGGCCTTCTACTCTTTTCCACCAAACCTTCTTGTTACTTAGCCTATCTTCAGTCTCCAACATTCACAATCTTCAGCTTACAAGAAATTAGGGCAATATCCATAAAAGGATATTTCAGTTTCATTTACCCTGCCTTAGACTTAGAAAGCAGGTTCACAGACCTATATTAGGTACTAAGAATAGAACTTATACCCAATGGGAAATGCTGAAGATCATAAAATCTCACCTCTCTTAAGTGTTTAAAGCACCTAATACCGAGCTGCAGAAATGCTTCTAGGACTAGGTCAACATTCATAATTCATAATATCTTTAAGGGGCTTAGAAGTCTAAGTTGTCCATGTTTGAACAGATGCTTAGTTTGCTCTTTACTGGTTGTCCCCTGGGATAATTGCTCAATGCTGAAAACATGCAGGAAATGGGAGATTTACTGGGGAAAAACTCTCCCGGTCCTATGAATGCTGCGATAGAGCCCTAAAACCTTAAGTGCAGGTGATAAAGGCAGTGATTTGACTCCAGCTTGTATGTTCTGCCAAACTGCCTCACCACCATTCTATACCGGTGCTGAGATCCAAGCCTCAACCAGATTTTCCTCCAAACTAGGCTTAGTTTGTTACCGTAAAGGCTTCAGCCTTTCACAAATTGTTCTAAAATTTACTCCCCAGCTTTGACATAGATCCAAGAGCAGTAACTTTAGTTGAAACAAGCCGGTTTTGAAAATCTATTCCAATAACACCATCTTTTACAACAATCTCGCATCTAAGCCATAACGTTACTCCTGCATAACTTGGTTCAAATTCTTCTGGAGGTACTGAAACAAGTTAACCCCAAGAACGCAGGTGAGGGCAGGCAGTGGGGCAGAAGAGCCCATGAATTCAGCAGGATTTAAGGAATGGGAGGTAGGGAACACCTCAGGCCCACGAATGTACCTCAGGCCCATGAATGTACCTCAGCCACCGCTGCCCGCGCCGCGCTTTAAACTTGTCCGGCTACGGAGATCTGCCTCTTTCATGTTAAAAAAAACCCAAACAAACCCGTCGCTCTCAGAGCTGACGCCCCGGCCCTCCTGACTGAACACATCGGGGGTATCAGCCTCCCCGGCGGCCGCCGCTGAGGGAGCCCGGGACGCGGCCGCCACCGACTCCCCCTCCGTCCGCGGCGGCCGGCGCTGAGGGGCTCCAGGGCTCCCCTGCCCTTGCCCCCCGCTTCGGCCTGGTGCCCTCCCCCTCCTCCGGCACAGCTCGGGGCGAAAGGAGCCCGTCCCCCCGCCCTCCCCGCTCAGGCGCCCCGGCGGCACAGGCAGGCCCAGCCCCGCCGCCCCCGCGACCCTCGCCGGCCCGTACCCGCCCCGGCCGCCGGTCGGCCCGGCGCTAGTTTCCGGTGGGACTTTGTGCCGCGCCGTTTCCCTTCCCCTCCTCAGCTCGGCTCGGCGCGGCTCCGCCCGCCCCGGCGG
>NW_015094510.1:12391478-12457847 GCF_001431845.1 Calidris pugnax | reverse complement strand
CCGCCGGGCGGTCCGGCCGCCTGGAGATCAGGGCTCTACACGGCTCAGGTAACGACCCCCTCCCTGCGCTGGCCCGGCCCCGGCCTCCCCACAGCCTTCCCCCCGCCTCCCATTGCCCCGGGGATGTGGGCAGCCCCGCTCTCCCCTCGGCCAGGCGACCCGGGAGGAGGAGGAGGAGGAGGAGGAGGCCCTGAGGGAGGTTACCACCCTCTGGGCTGCTGGTTTGTCCAGTTTGTGCCACCATCCCTCTTTCTTCTCATGCCTGCGAGTATTGCGTGAGAAGAAAGGGCAGAGTTCAGTCGCGGGCTTGCAGGGGCACTTTAGGGTGGCTTTCCATGGTGTTTCACCTCTCTCTTTCCACGCAGTGAAGTGGCGAAGGAGCCTTGTACCTCTGAGAACCCCTCTTCTTCATCAAGTGGCCTGTTAGCATCCTGCGATGCTTTCTGCTTCTGCATCGCCTGGCCGCTGTCTCCTGCCGCTGAGGCGAAAGCCATACCCCGTGTCAGGGGCTGCCAAGGCTGATGCCAAGGCCGCCCAGGGTAACGAGATAAGGGGTTGACCTTGAGCTCGCGTAGGCTGGGGAGCCTGACCTCAACTGTCCCCGAGTATCCTCCGGTGACCTCCGAGCCAGCTGACGGGCCTGTGCCGGGCACGAGTGGCACTTGGAATTGCTGACATATGCCTGTGGTAGGACACAGCCATATGTGACACTTGTGGGAATGGATGCCAAAAGCAACAAAGCTACTAAATACAGAGCGAGTGATGTAAATTAGGTAGACAGAATGACAGCGAGCGATTCTGATGGTGAGGTACACTTGCTAAAGCTCGTAATTATACCCCCTCGATACCATTTATCTCAGCTTTTATTTTTTTAATCTGTTTACTAGTTGACCGGTTCATTTCTTTAAATATGTGTTTGGTTTCTCACAAGTTTCTCAAGAGGGAAGCCCTTGAGGGATTGATAACCATAAAATTCCTTCAAGAATTTTTTATTAGAAAATATTTGAAAAGTACTAAAAAAATAAAAATAGAGTTACTTATCTTAAATAGGAATAGAAGGCAACAAGTTATCAAGGTGTGAAACAAGCACCTGAGGAAGGTGACTCAGCACTTCTCAGCTCTTTGTTGGAGTGAATAACCTAAAAACAAGAAGAAATTCACCAAAATGAAATGGTGGCAAATGCAGTATTACTAAAAATACTTCATAATTTCCATGTGCTGTGGAATGGAACCGAGTCTAACTTAGCAATATTCATGAATACACTGTATATGTATATGAATAACAGGAGTATTCCCACTTACAATCAATGATTATAACGATTTTGGTAGAAAGATTTAAATCTCAAAGCTCTAAACAATCTTGTAGTTTATTAAAGGCAGGCTAAGGGGTAACACGAGGGATATTTGCCTTCCCAGCACCTGAGACACCTCATTCATTATAGTGCTTTCTGTGCCTCTGTGAATTTGGGACCTTGATATTAGGAATACAATTTATTATTTGGGTTTTGTTGGTTGTTTTTTTTTTAAATTAATGTTATTTTAAAGATGATTGCATGTCCTCTTGCAAGCCCTGTCACTCCTTTGAGGTTACTGAAGTTAAAAAGAGATGGTCTGAACTTTTCTGTGCAATACTTTTTTTTGTTGTGTCTATGCAGCTGCTCTAATTACAAGTCTCGTTGTAAGCAGCATTGAGGTTGCGTGTTTCTTCCCTGCTGATAAAATATTTCAGAAAAGGACAGAAGGGGTTAACAGTCAAGTGAAGAGCAAATTGTTGTCTACCCAGTAATTTGGATCTGACATCCCTGCCAGATCAGATTTACTGTCTGTGATGGTACCTTTTAAGTGTAAGGGAGAAACTGATGCCTGATTTTGTCCTGTTATATGTGAAGGAGCCATGCTTAGCTTTTCAGCTCTGTCGTTGTAATGCAGATATGGCTTGCTGATGCACCAGGGACTGTGGAGGAACTGCTGGAGCTATCTAGTAATAAAGCTTAAGAGAAATCTCAAAGTGAGAGACAGAGGCACTCAGTGACTAAAGGGTAATGGGAATATCTAGGAAGGGTTTGGGTTTGCACAACATATTTAACGAGGGAAACTTAATTTGTAGTAACCAGTGTTGTGGAAGAGCGGCAATCAGATTAATTTTTAACGCAAGTTTCATGCTCCCTTCCAAAAGACTGAAAAGAATTAGCTTTTTCTAGACTGCAGAGTTATTTGTGATGGATTACTATTTTAAAAACAGCGTGAGCTGAACAAAGTCAAGTTCTACGTAACTCAGTTCTCTGACATTTAATTATTTGTATCTATCTGTGTGTAATATGAAACTTTTGACAAAATCTGATGAAATACATAATATCAGAGGTGCTTTAAGGGGTTGGTGGGAACAAAAGCTGAATTTGGTGAAAACTGAAGAGCTGGAAAAATAAAAATCATTGCCAGTCAGATAGTACAGGTAAAGGAAGGTCTCTCGTGTGCTTTGCTGCTCAATGTACATATAACAATTTGTGCTTTCTCACTTGCGTGGACAAAAATGACTATTAGCTTTGTGCACTGTTTTCTACAGCTCTGCCTGTCCAGGTTCAATTCCTACGCTTTCCAAAACCTGGGCAGCCCCAGTTCCTCATCAAACCTGTGTTTGAAGCCTGAATGATCTCAGTGATACATACAAAAATGTCTGCTGAGTGTTAACACAGTTGATTGTGAAAGCTTTAGCAGACTTCAGAAGCCTGTAATGTTAGTCATTGGTGTGCAGGATCTAAGTGATTGTGGTAAAAATTTATAATCTGAAAAAAGACTATGAATGAGGTCATGTGTTTAGAAGGGGGTTTGAGTGGGTTTTTTGTTGGTTTTTTTGTTGTTTTGGGTTTTTTTTCCAGGGTCTATTACTGCCCAAAGACTAACGAATCGGTTGATGATGGATGTAAATGCACACATTCCCCTTTCTGACTTCACCTGTGTCATTATCTTGTTGAAGTTCACACGTGGACAGCTAGGAGTGTGGTTCTGGCAATATTTTTGTTTTTTTTCACTGGCACAACCTATTTAAGGGACTTCATTCTTTCTTCTTTCTCTTAACATAGCCACTATTGTTCATTGCCTCCGTGGTTGTACTTGGGGGCTGTGCAACGTGGTGGCTGAAACAATTCCAGTGATTTGATTTATGGCAGGGCCTTATGAGCAGTTGTTGCGTCAGCACAACTGAGAAAGCAGCAAATGGAGACGGGAATTTTCAAAGCCAGTTGTCGTGAAAGTTTGCAGAGTTATGCCTGATTTATTTCAAATTATTCTAACAATTAAGAGCGAAAAGGTTGGTGGCAAAAAAATAGTGTCGTTTATTAGCCACGCTGATACAGCTGGAAGAAAGGGATGAGCTGTCAGGCAGATACACTCTTCGGTAGGGTTTCACTGTTGTTCCCATGAGTAGATGTCATTAAATAGCTGCTGAGTTTTAATATTTGGCAGTTGTTAAAAATTTAAATTTCCCTGTTTAGCAACTGTTACAGTCCTGATATGTGTTGATGTGTTCTGCAAGTCCTGCCCATCTTAATATATGAGGCTGCAGTTGAACCTGCCTGGCAAACTCAGGGACTCGGGATAGTTGCGTAGGAGATGCCATAGCAAATTTTAAAGCTGTTTTGTCTATCTTGGTTATCTTTTCAGTAAATGGGAAGCTGTAAAAACAGTTCTATTTGATTTTCAGTTGTAGCTTCTTTTTAGATGAAATACATTATTGAAATTATACTGATGCATTTGATACCTAAGCTCAGTTTAGAATAGACCAATAGTCTGGCTCTTCTGCACTGGGCAAACTGTACTTCAGGAATCCTCATACAGTTTGAAAACACTATCAGCTAATTTTTCTCATAAGTAGCACTGGCCATGGAAGATTTGAAAAGGAACACTAGGGATGTGGTGAGCATCTGCTACCATATGACTAAGAGGAGGTAGTGGATATCGCTTTCTACAGACAGCTAGCAGAAA
Organism: Calidris pugnax; assembly: GCF_001431845.1. Lineage (NCBI taxonomy): Eukaryota > Metazoa > Chordata > Aves > Charadriiformes > Scolopacidae > Calidris > Calidris pugnax. The sequence goes on along the minus strand of NW_015094510.1, from coordinate 12,453,866 downwards.
CCTCCCACTCATGGGCCCTCATGCTCACGGGGGATTTCAACCACCCAGACATCTGCCAGCAGGGCAGTCTGGTGCTGTGCATGCATTCTTGGTAGTTTCTAGACCGTGTTGGTAAAAATTTTATAATGCAGGTGCCAGAGAGCCTGGTCAGGAGTCGGTCTTCACTTCATCTGCTGTTCACAAGTAGGGAAGAACTGGAGCTGGTTTGGTCATAGATGTCAGCCTGGATTGCAGCAACCGTAACGTGATTGAGTTGTGGATCTGGAGGCTGGGAAGGTGAGCAGCAGAATTAGGATCTTAGTCCTAAGGACTGCAGGCTTTCACTTATTCAGGAGATTGGTAGGTAGAATCCTTTGGATAACCACTGTGAAGAAGAAAGGTGCACAGGGGAGCTTGAAGATATTTAAAGAAAACTTAATGATGGCTCAGGAATGAATGATTCCACAGTGCAGGAAGATTTGGTATTGCAGTTGGAGGCCTGCTTGGCCAAGCAGGAAACTTCTCAATGAACACAAAAAGGGGGCATACAAAAGTGGAAATGAGGACAGACCGGACAACAGAAGAGGAGTGTAATAGTGCTATTTGGTACGTAGGGACAAAATTCCTACCATCTGACAAACTGCAGATCTTTGGTCTAGAAGGAACTCAGTAAACTTGAGGACTGGGCCAACAGAAACGTCAAAAGGTTTAAGGAGGAGAAGGATGAAGCTCTGCCACTGGACTGAGGTGTTTCTGTGTCTCACTGGCTGGGGAGGGACTGGCTGAGTAGCAGCTTTGCTGGAAAGGCTGTAGGATTGCAGTGGGTGTCTGGCTGAATATGAGCCAACACCTCATAGCAAATAAGGTGAACCACAGACTGGGCTACATTAGAAGTAGTGTGGGCAATGGTAAAGGGAGGATTCATCTCTAGAAAGCATTGGTGACGCTCTGCCTGGAGTGCTGTGTTCAGTCTTTGGTTCCCTATTTCTAGGGAGATATTGAGAAACTGAAGGAGTCCACTTGAGGGCTACCAAAATTGTTAGGGGCCTAGAGCAGCTGATGGTGAGGAGAAGCTGAGGGATCTGGGCTTGTTAGATTTGCAAGGTCTAAGAAAGGAGACATCTGTTGGCAACTTGAAATTATAATTACAGAAATGATTACGTCTAACTCTACTTAATATTGGCAGATAATACATCAAGAGGCAGTCATCACAAATTGGGGCTTGGGAGGACAAACTTTTTTACTAGGAGAGGAGCGCAGCAGGGATAGAGGTTGGCTAGAAAGGCTGTGGAAGATCCATCCTTGAAGGTTTTTGAGACTCAGTCTGACAGAGCCACAGCTCGTCAGATCTTGTCTTGGTGGTAAGATGATGCTGAGCAGGAAGTTGGAGAAGATGACCAGTATTTCTAAGGTGTTTTAGTAATTGGTGAAATGGACAGCTTAGCACTTCTTTGATGTGGTAAGCATATTACTGAGAGATATTCTGAAATTTGTATATCGAGTCTATGTGAGTCATTGTGGTATTAAGGATATTTAAAACTGACTTTTCACATTGTAACACTTTTGTAATTGAGCATCATCAGTCTCCCTGCATTCAGGGTACACTATTGGCCCAAACGGAAAAAAAGCTCTCTGTTAAGAAATGATTGTGAGCTTCTTACGTGACTGGATGTCAGATAAGATTCTGTGTTCGTGTTCTTGATCTTCTATTAATGCAGGAAAAAATGGAGTAAAAGGTTCACTTCCTGGGGAAAACACCAAGAGTTTGTTTTAATGACACTTTGGACTTAAATCAGTAGAGAGAATCATTAGTCTAAAGCAGACAATTGAAAAATAAAGCATTAACTTCAGAGCTGAAAAGTAAAAAAAATAGACTGTCTATCAATAATGTTGAGTAGAAATAGAGTAATATCCAAATTTTATTTTTGAAGTAAATATTTTGGTTTCTTAGAAGGAAAGAACTTCTTTTGCTCATAAAAAGAGGACGGCTTAAGTGCAGTGGATTTTTTTGCTTAGATTGGAGATGGATTTTATTGTGTAAACATCCAACTATTCCAGTCAGCAGCAGCTGTCAGTCTGCAGCTGAGCTCCATCTCATCTGTGTGGGAAGGCAGTGGTGGTCAAGGAGCAAATGTAGTGAGTGCTGGGAATGGGTTTCTGTCCCTCATGCTCATGTTTTTGGGAGGCTGCCAGTACCAATATGAGATGCAGAACAGGTTCCAGTGTTAGCCAGTGACTGTATGTAATGTTTACAGCCATGAAGATGGCCAGCAAGAGCTGGTATGAAATGAGAGAAATAAGTAAGTTGTGTAGACAGAGCTGCTTTTTCCTTTTTCTTTTTTTCTTTCTTTCTTTTTTTTTTTTCCCTGCAAATAATGTATTCAGAAAAGTTGAGGGAAAAGAAAAGAAATGCATCCTGCAAAGTGTAATTTCTGTTTCTTCAAAATAAGTTGGCTCTTCAAGGATGAGGGCTGACACTCTTTTCTGTACCCTTATGGGTATATGCTGGATAAATATCAGTTAGAAGCATCCACCTCCCATCCCCCTTCTTTTATTCTCCTTTCCCTCACATTGGAATGAGATTAAGACCTGGAAATATACATTTGAATATAATACAGATTTTGAATTTTCCTCTTAACAGGTGTGATCTTATCACACACAAATTAATGTTAGCAGAGTTTAGCACCTTCACAGTTTTAACATGCACTTGCGGTTAGTGGCTTTTGAGACCAGATGGACGGTCTGTGTACAAGTGAATGTGTAATATACTAAAATGACTGTTGGAGTGTGTTAATCTCACATAAATTCAGGACCAAAAAGGCCAAAAGGCAGTGATTTCAGCCGCCTAAAAACTCAGTGTTCCTGAAGCTTCATTGTAATGTCTCCTAAAAACCCTGGTAATAAAGATTTACATATTAGATTGGAACTCTTTCAGTTGTGCACTCAAAAAACTAAACACATATATAGATCTGCGCAAGGTGTTTTCTTTTGCTGTAGGATTTCTTTATTTAAAAATAGCCATTTCAAATTTATTAATTTCCTTCTTTTTTTCTTAATGTCTTATTTCACCAGAGGAATGGCGAGTAGGAGAAACAGAACTTTTTTCTGCTTCTTAAATTCTCAAATTGTAGTTGAGATGCGATGTGTTTCGCTTCAGATATGCCCAGCATTGCTCTAAATAGTTTAAACAGGAGTGGCTTTTTCTTCTCAACATATAGGAGAAAATAGTAGGATTGGGGAATAGTCTCTTCTTGGGAGAGGGAGAGGAGAAGAGGGATAGTTGGTGTGATACTAGCTTTTAAGTAGAAAAGCGGTCAAAGGTGCCAAGTGCATAATAAAGCTTCATCTTCAAGAAGACTTCTTATTGAGATTATAACATTAAAAATGTCCACAGTGGGTCAGAACAAACAGGGTCAGTCCACAACAGGGTCCAGCAAGCCCTACCATTCTAGTTTAGTGCACTGCAGTTACTGGTTAGCTGTATGTGCATATTTGAATTGCCATTTTGCCAGAGGTGAAGTTCACACCTGTCTATTCCAGATGCAGCAGAAGGAGCTCCTTGCATGCATTGAGGCTGTTTTCACACCTCCTTCTTTCAGAGAGTCTCTTCAGAGCCCTGTTACTGAGTCACAATCTTTATGTGCCCCCAATTTCTGGCCCGTATTGCATGGGCTTTTAATCTACCTGTTTTCTCTGTGTGTTGATCACCCCCTGAATGGGATGTCCTCCTTACTTTTTGGATTCCAGCTTATTTAGCACTTGTTTTGTTTCAGCAGCCATAGCTCGTTGGGTACATTGGGCACTGCTTGCATCCTACTGTTTTCCCCAAAGACTGTGCTACCTGTGATTACTGTTTTCTGCGTGGGAGGTAAGAAACCAGGGGCACGTCTTCACTGCTTGCCTAAGCAAGCCTGATACAGGCTACAAAGTCTGCATTGCAAAACCTCATGTATATAGCTTTTGTCCCCGGTAGCGTGGCAGTAGCTTGAGAGCTGGGTCGGAATATTCACGGGCTATTCCATAATTTGCAGCGGAGACAAATCGTTTGGGATGTATGTTCTCAAATCATGAGTCTTGCTGATTTAACACCACCAAGCAGGTTTACCAAGCAGGCTGTTGTCAGTTCCTTGCCAGCTGGTGAAATGCTGGAAAGAGCCTGTCTGGGGTGACTTCTCTGTTCAAAGAGTTTGGAAGTGCAGTGGAAACGGAGTAATCAAATACGAGATTTTAAATAAGTACAGAAGGAAAAAAAATGGGAGAAGAAAATATAGCCTAAGTGGAATTATGATAAGATTAGTGGGGTGATCCCCTGTGCTCATTTAGCTAGGAAAATGGACTCTGCTGTCTTGGTTTATTGTTGTTTAAAATTCTATTAAACACTGCTAATATTTTTGCTTTGTGGACAGATGCAAGTTGGATGCAATGTTTGTCTCCAGGCAGCAACAAACCTGTTAAAATCTGAGTGCCCTGACAGTATGGTAGGGATTTTGTGTGCTTAGCTCTCTCCTCAGCTTGCACATAGTTCCCTCCCAGCCCATTTTTCATGAAAATTTGTAAGGACTGTTGATGGCTGGAATGTTTGTGGCATTTTTGGACATGATTAGATGTGTTGGTCAAGGGTTAGCATGTTATGGACTGACATAAATACCAGGAGAACAGATGCATTTTCCATTTTTCACTTAGACTAAACTAAGTTGTTTGTTTCTTTAGGGAGTACAGGAAATCAACTAAGGCTTTTCAGTACTATGCCAATAAAAGAGGTGATTAACATTCTCTCCTGTAGATGATACCATCATTCCAATGTATTGAAAAAGTCTGACACCTTGTTGTTTCAGCATCTTGTCCCTCCTGTGTTTTGGACGGCTGTGTATGCATGAGAGAGGATTTACAACTTGCGCTGAGGTGGTTTAAGCTGGGAGCTAATTAGTCATATACTCCTGTCTCTTTACATGTTGGCTAAGGAATGGTGAGAAAAGAAACTGGCACTAATTTCCTAAGGATATATCAGGCAACCTGCTCTTTTTAGGATGTTAAAATTCTTCCTGGCTGAGCTAATGAGAGAGGAGGTGTCAACTTTTGCAAGAAGCAGTGGGCTCCTAGGATGTTTACATCAACTTGGAGGCGTTTTGGTCAATCCTTTAGCTGTTCCTCAGTGAGAAAGGGTGGTTGGAGCTGCAGGAGAAGAAGGGGAAGGGGAGATGATGCTTAGGCAGTAAAAGAGCTTTTTTTCCTTTAAAACTTAGAGAAGTGGGCAAAACCCTGTGAAAGCCAAAGCCTAGATTTTACTCCCTGCAGTGGTCATGTCTGTTGTCCAGTGACTTTTTAAGATATGGAACACTTTCCAGAATGGTGACCAGTCCCCTGAACTGTTGCGGGATGTTTTTTTGGAGTGAGTTTGAAGGCTTCAGGCTGAAGAGGGCACAGAACTCTGGGGTGCATTTGAACTGAAAATTCAGTAAGGGCCAGGAAATGACCTGTAGCCCCAAACTGCTGCCTGGTCATTAGCTTGGCCACAGCTCTGTTTGGGACCCTTCCACTTCTTGGTTCCTGCACAGATCTGCCAGAGAAGGGCGCTTAGCTCTAGCAGGGAGCGTGGAGACTGCTTGGTACTCCTTATCCTTAGGACCAGGGATGAGCCCTTGGCCACCTTTTATTTTGCAGTACTGCTATTGTCTAAGTCTCCCATTTTCTGGCAAGTCATGGAAGCAATGTATTGTCATGTGGGAACAACTGACAGTTTACTGCCTTCTGCCATTATTTTAAGGAAAAAATAGGGAGGTGATAATTTGGGCTTCAAGAGCAACATAAAGACCCACATGCAGGCATGTATGTCAGGCTATGAATCCCAGTCTCAGCATCATTGTTAAGCCCTTAAATTTGGGAGGAAATCAGCCATAATCCTTTCTTCGCTGCTTCCTGTTTGTTGCTATAGGTGATTCTCTGGCTGCTGTAAATCTAGTCCTAAATGTGTAAGCTTTCCTGTGGATTGTCTGAGTCATGTCGGAACCTGGGGATTCTCAGTCCTGTGATATGAGCAGTAACATCTGGATATGCTGGAGGAGAACTGCAGTTGAGTGCAAAACTGGAGTCTCTGGAAGGAGAGCTGCTGGATGTAGGGGAGGAGTTTTAGTTGCCTCTGTCGATTTGGACAAGCTTCCTCTTCAGCGTCTCCCTCTCTGCTTCCAGCATTGGTCTTCCAAACTCTTTGACTCTGTGCTGGAGATGGGTGACTGTAGACTGTGCCCTCTTGGATGCTGTAGGACAAGGTGCAGCTCAACAAAAGGATTTTTAGAGTTGGATCTTGTTCACGGGCTGTGTCTCTTTTACGTCTCGTTTCTCAGAAAAGCACAAGAACCAGTTCCAAAAGTTGGCCTCAGTTCATGGAAAGGTAGTGTAATCAGAGTGCTGTGGCAAAACTGCACCCCTGCGCAGCCGTCTTACTCCAGTGATCCTCTCCATCCTCACGCACGCACTTCTGCACCTGTTGGGCAGTGAAGCTGGTGTTATCTTCAGCAGCAGTAATGGAAAAAACACCATTTTACTAGAGTCATCTCAGCTTCGTGGTCTTAATACTTGTGAACTCATTTGCATGGCCCAGATGTTCTCTTGGAAAAAAAAAAGCAAAACAACTTTGAGTTTGTTATCAGTCTGCAGCTCATTTTCTTGGCTTCACGGGTTTTGGGTGTTGTGCTGTTTTACTGTGTGACCTCTGCTGCCTTGGTGCTCGCCCATTTCCTGGCTGCAAACTAGATTTCACTTCTGATTTTCATGAGAAAGTACACAGGGCATGCCCTGCATTTTTATTCAAGCCTGTGGGTGAAGAAAGACAGATAAGATAGGCAGGCCCTGGTTAGTAAACTAGAGACTAGGAGACCAGGAGACAAAATGGCCAGGTGCTTTAGTTTTGGTGAAATCCAGAGCAAGAAATGTGTGAGACCTCTTAAACGTGCCAGGTTCTGCAGCCATACAGTCAGAGAGAGAGTGCAGGAAGGGCCTGCTGACAGGAATATATCATTTCATACCTCCAACAGATGCTTTTTCAGGCTGCTTGAAAACTCAGGAAGATCATCCCCCTACAAGTGTTCCTCACTGCTAGTTCTGCAGACAAACAGTCTGAGGATTTCATTTCAATAAATCAACAAGGGTACCTGGAATGGGGTTCTATAGTGAGCTTGAATTCCATAGCTCCCAACAAAGTAAGTTTTGGTTATAACAACAGCAACAAAAGAAAAAAGGTCAAAGATTATTAATTAGGTGTAAATTGTCCTAGTACCTGAGCTGTTGAAAAGCAGCAGAGGCTAATTAGTAAACAGTTCTCAAACATGTTAGAGGCTGCTTTGTGAACACACAGCCTTACCACAGCAGGCCTATGATTTAAACTTTAATATAAGGACATTAAAAACTTATATATTATCTGGAAACTAAAAGAATTCTTTTCTCTTTTCTTTTTAGGTGATACTGTCACTATTGGAGATGTGTCTTTTAAACTCAAAACACCGAAGAACCCAGAACTCGTTCCACAGAACTACAGTAAGAATCTCCTTTTCCTTTTGAATGGGTTTCAAGGCTTTATTCAAAAAACTTTTACTTACTCAAGTCACTCCACTGACTTTAGTGAAATTATCTAAGAAATATGTTCTGAAAAAGCAGACAATTTGGGAAAGACTATCTTTGCTAAGTTCTTTACTGTGTCTCTGCTTCAGCTGGTTATATAGGAATCTCTTAAGTTTGCATGTAACTTGTCCCGTTGGTCAGCGGGACAGTAAAAGGACTGTTTGTTTAAATATTTTGTACAAAAGGGGTTTCATCCAGCAATTACATATAAAAATAATACAGTAATTTCAAATTGTTTGGTCATGAAACTGTGGCAGTTTAAAATTATCATTTGGTTGCAATGTGATTATATGTCCTAGGAGTTTTCTGCTATATGGCAGACGTATGGTGTTTTTCTACTGTGATATTTAATATTCCCAGATTGTCATGTTACTGTTGTTGGCAAACATACAGATCTTCGCAATCCATCTAGTTAATAGGAAGTCAATTGCATAGTGATAAAAAATGCTATCAAATACTTACAGAAGTCACAGCCAATTATGCACATTAACAATGCTGATACATATACTTAGAATTAATTCACATTATGTTTTGATGCCCAATTAAAAATGCCACGCATTCTCAGCCATCCATACTTCCTGTTTGTTGAGAATACAGGCTTCTTGAGCTTTTCCTTTTGCATTGTGGATCAGCAAGTGAATTGTGCTTTTGTTGTGCCATTTTCTAGGACAATACAGGCCAACTATTTCCTGAGGGTCCAAAGTGAAGAGCTGCCATTTGTTCAGCACTTTCACATGTAGGTTGCCAGATGTCCGAAATTTGAATTAAAAAAACCCCACCAACAACTGACTTTTCCACCCGGATAAATTCTCAGACCAAAACCAAGCACACATGGTATTCTAAAGGGACATGTAAGTCTTGACATGGCCAAGCATTGAGAGCTCCCAGTGACTGTCATTGCTGGGCTTGCGAGGTCCTACAGCTGGACTCTTGAGTGTGATCATTCACTTCAGTTTGCTTTCCAACATGTCTAAATTCTTTCCATGACATTTTGAAGAGGACATCAAGAAAACTGCTGGGACAGTGGGTTTTGGGGCAATGGAGGATGGAGGGTTTTTTTGTTTGATTTTGGTTTTAAAAGAATGATACATCAGTAGTAGACTTGCCAGTGCACAGCTGGCAGGATGGCAGATAGCTGCTGGGAGAGAGATACTGAGGGCGAGAGGGATGTTAAAGGTGTACAGGATCAGAAAGGGATGGAGCTGCTGTGTGAACATTTATATTGTGTTCTTAGGCAGTAGGACTTCAGTTCATCAGACATCAGTTAGTCTGACAGGCTTTAGATGACCCTGCTTGAGCAGGGGGGTTGGACAAGATGTCCTCCAGAGGTCCTTTCCAACCTCAGCCATTCTGTGATTCCTTATTTTGTAGGAACTGTGGGACATCAGTGGGACATCAGTGTTACTATTGACGTATTTAGATGACTGTTTCTTAACTTTGTTTTGATATGCAACCTTCCAAAACGTTTGTCCTTTGAGAGCTGTAGCAGGAATATAGAGGAGATTTTGATTTTTTTCAGTCTTTAACGAGTGTGAAGTCCCCCCATTGACTAGTAGGCTGGTCTGTATCTGGATTGTGGGCTGCTTAATTCCCATACCCCTTAGGCATCACACTGGGACGCTTTCCTACTGGGTGACCTAGGTACCAAATATATCCTATGACACGTGTCAGGCCATGGTGTTACAGGGTAGCCCATGAGGAAAGGTTTTCTGGTTTAGACTCTAATGACACTTCCCGTACCTCGTGAGTTTCCTGGGATTGCAGCCAAACAGTTGAGAGGTGCTGCTCTGTATTATTACTTTTTATAGCTTCTTAAATGATCAATTTTTGCTTTTTCTCATTTATTCTTCACGACTGTTTTCTCATTTTGATCATATAGTAAGGGTATCAGTTGTCTATGTCAATGGCTAATGTGGTCTGTTTCACTTATTCACATTTCTTGTAGATTGTTTTGCTTTCTGATTTTCTGTGCTGTACTAAATGCTTTAATTTTAACAACAGCCTCCTTCCTTCCACTCCTCCACACTATGCCATTACATGTTTTGGTCAATCTGCACTTTTCAGCGAGATGTTAGCTCTAAGTTAAACAGCATCTCCTTCAGTTCTTTGGATTGGGAAGGAAAAAGAATTATGAAAACATTTGGTAGAATCAGGGAATTAGAGGTTTTTCTAGTTAATGATTATAAGAAGGAAAAAGTGGTTGAAAACTAATCTTATAGCAAAAACGTTATTAAAAATGGAACTGTACAGAATACTGGGATCTTAGCAAAAATCAGATACTACAACTAAAAGTAACATTTATTAGCACATATTTGGTCTATTATTAGTCGTTTCTCTTTTTTTTAATAATCATGGCTGAAAAGAGCCCATGTCATGCTTGGGATACTGTTGTTCATCCGTATTCCTGTACTTAGAGTAGGATAGGTACAGATATACAGATACTAGAGACAGATGTTTTGGTGTAAAATACATGAACATAATTGCATGTTTATACTGATGTATAAACTGAAATGTTACATATTTTGAAATTTTATTGTAGTACCTAATATTACATTTAAATGACAAAGGTACTTACTTGATTTCTTGTCAACTAAGACTAGAAATAATTTGGTCATCCAGTTAAGTGGGAAATAACCCTGATAAGGTCTCAGACATTCTAATGTTTGCAGTGGAGTAAGAAATAAGAGGAGGGAACCGAAGTGGTTGCAGTTCATTTACTAGTACTGTGTATAATGCTGTTTTCTAGCTCATCATTTAGGTAGAATAGAATGTTTCTGCTTTTGCTATTCTGCCAGATAAGAGCCATGTTAAAATACAGTAATGTTGAAAGTGCATATCTATAATTTACAGCAAATTTAGGGATGTTATAATTTATTTTAAACTCAATATTATTCTTCTAGTATTAAAAATAGCCTTAAAACTCTGTAGAAAATTGTAACAAAATAAGGAACATAGAGGTATTAAGTACCTACAAAACTTAATCTTTGTCATTTTGTCACTTAATTGATACCAAAAGCCTTCATTTTTTGTGTTACCAGATTAAACTGATTTTTTTTGAACCATGTTACATTTTGTAGAAGTGGATAGGATAGATACTGCGGGTTACCTTATATTTTCATGTCCTTGCTTTCCAGGTTTTATGTTAGGAACCTAGCAAGTCCTGTATCAAGTACTCCATTTTGTGTGTTAATATAAAATATTAATTTGTTTTGCTGTTGTTGGCAAATGGCTTTTTCTTGGAAGATGGTAATTAAAGGTACATACAATCTGAATTATTCTTATTTTTCTTTTTATAAGTGACATGTAAAAATGAATCATACACAGGGGAATTTTGTTAATGGGATTTTTGTCATAATTGTGCCTGACACGTTGTAGAAAGAGGGCATTTATTTTTGCCCTGCTTGTTCTTTTATCAGTAAAAATAAACCCTACGTTTTTAAAATCTCACCATGCTTGAAAAGCATGATTGTTTCTTTAATTATACTTTGGAAGAGCTTTGTATGGGTTTCCATGATAGTTCAGATCTAAAATTGAATTGTGAGAACGCTCATTAATTTTTTTCTTTTATATTGAGTTCATGTCAGTGCACTGCTTTCATTAGTGGTTTCTGGAAGTTTTATTAAGATGACAATGTACCTGATATTTCATGTATTTATTAATCTTGACAAAACAGTTCCTAACAGCTCTTCCAGGACATTTTGTTCAATGAGGCAAATCCTTGTAAAGGCAGGAAAAGGGATGTTCTCTTGCAACACCAGGTTGCTCTGCTGCTCTCTGAAGGTGCATTTGGGAGTTTGGCTGTTGTCCCATTGCAGGCAACTGCATTGAATTGTGGAAGATTAATTTCAAACAGCCTGTGGTTTTACGCCAGATGTCCTGAGTCTGAGCACCCTCCCCAATGGTGCATCCAAAGTGACATGCGTAAAAATGCAAGGACCCAAATAATAAATCCTATAGTTTTGTCAGTTGAGATATATGGAAGCCTAATTATCATGAGGAATTTAAACAGAATGTTTGGATGTATATAATAATGAAATGCAGAAGAAGTAGCACTAAATGGATTTCTGTGCTTGAAAGGGAATTGTTTTAATGGTGAGGACATTGGGGTTATTTCTCTGTAAGTAGGCTCAGTGGTGCCAGCGGTTTTTTTGGTACTTTATTTTTCACCTGAAAGATCGATATTACTTTAACAGTCACACACCTCTGTGTCCTTCTCCCGGAGTGGTGTTGCACCACCACAGTGCTGAAGAAGGGACAAGTGTGTCTGTTCAGTTATTGCCCAAAGTGGGTCCAGCTTCGCGCTGGAATGTGTGTTCGTTCTTCTTTCTGTTGACTTTAAACCTGAGTGTCAGAGTGCAACGCGTTACAGAGACAGGTTTTATCGCTGGTTGACTGTAATTTTGTGCTAACAGAGACTTTTGCCATTACATTTCTTCTTTCCTTGCCTAAGGAGAGATGTCTGTTGGCAGAGGTGGGGATTATTACAGCAGTTGGGGTTTTCATGTGGACTTACAACTGATCTGCTACTTGGCTGTTACCACCTCATCCAGGATCTGAAATAGTGGGGTTTTGTCAGTAGAGCTCTGAATGATTAACACCATTATCCCCGTTCTGTCTATAGCAAGGTTGAAGCAGAAACCTACAGTGAAGGTCTGGGTGGAGCTGGGTGGAATTCCTTGTGCCTCAAAGCAGGGTCAGCTGAATTGGAACCATTCCTGAGAGGTGTTTGTTCTCCTTGTTCTTAAAATGTGCTGGTGACGTAAATTCCAGAACCTCTTTGCTCTAGTAATTAACATTTCTTTTGTGAAAAAAAGCTTTTTCTGATGCCTCATTTAGATCTTTTTGGAAATACTTTTAGTTCACTGGAGCTTGTTCTAACTAGCATAACCTTGATGTACAGATAACTTTTTTTTCTTCACAGTGATTGTTTCTTGCATATTAGAGAACGGTTATTATGATTTTCAGTCATTTATTTTCTAGACTGATTTCCAATTTCTTTTGATAATTCTTCTTGGTCTTTTCTAGAATCTCTCAAACTTTTCAGTGCTGGACTGAGCTGTTGTGCTCATAAGCAGACACAGAATATCCCTCCAGTTGGAGTCTGAGCTACAGATAACTGCTCTGGCTAGGTATTTCCCTATGAGATGTGCATCCAGCTAAGAATAGTTTCACTTATTCCATGTTTATATATCTCTAAGAGAAACATAGTCTTCTCAGTCCCATTCAGGGTTCCTTCCAGAAAGCTATTTGGTTTTACATGATTCCTTTATATTCTCTTTTTCTTTATACTCACATGGAGAAGTACAAATTGCCTGTGTAGATCTTACACCTTCCTGTGAAGCAATCAACTCAGAGGAGTTAATGATAAATGAGTTTATGGTGTCATAGAAGAAGTAGCTTCCCCCTTTCTAAGCCCCTGCAAAGACTCGCGACTTGTTTCCTTACCACCGCAAGAACAAAAATTTTTGGAATGAAGACCTTTTCCACGAAAAATTTATGAGGCAAACTAGTATTCCAGTGAAAACTGTCTGTGATGTAACCACATTCTGAGACTTTGAAAACTCCTTGGGCTCCCTGCATCAGCATAAAATTGGAAGAGCAGCAACGTTTTACTTACGAGTGCTAAATGAAAGCCGTCCACACAGAGTGCCTCCCTCTTCACCTTGGCCACGCTGCCTCCTTCACCATGTCCAGGGCAACTCACGCTCTTGTTTTATTGTCCCCCAGCCTGAACAAGCTGTGGAATAAGCTCTCAGTGAGCTCAGGTGTTTTATTTAACATTTTCCCTTTTTGAAACGTGTTTATGTTTTTAGACAAAGACCTCCCTCCTTCTCCCCTTCCTCCTCAACTGTATTTTACAGGAGCTGCCCTCTGTGTTGGATGTACTGCAAACAGCTGTGGAAACCTAAAGGACCCCCTTGGTAATTATTTGAGAGGGAGATCTTTTTCACCTCATGAACTTTTTCACTTCATGCCTCTCGTAAAAGGAGCCCCTCTCAGACTGAACAGTGCACTGTAGAAAAGGTCTTTTTTTATTCTGTTGAAAATTACATATATTGATGTCTTTTAAGTGCCTGTTGGTTATTATGTGCTTGACTAGAGTCATGCAGGGACGTGAGCTCTAATGTATTTTGTACTACATCTGGAATAGATATTCTTGGGAATCAGTTTATTTACTGTCTGTCTCTGAACAGTGGGAAGAGGTAGGTGTCTCCTTCATTTATGGGATTTCTTCTGTAGGTGGGACACAAGGACTTGCCAGCAGATACTATCAACTGTCTCCAGTGAATCTTACGGCTTCAGTGACTGTAGCACATGCCGAGAATTCAAGTATGAGTGAACAGAAAAATTTCCGAGGCTAGCAAAGCCACTTCACTCTTGGTTTTATCAAAAGCTGATTTGTGGATCAAACAAGAGCAGCTGCTGCGTTCGCTTCAAAATCTATCTACAACATTTTCTTCTTTTCTTATTTGGGGATTTCTCCGTGCAGGTTCAACTTCTCGCTTTACAAAACGTTTGTTCGGATTCTGCTAGGTGTTGTCCTACTTATCACATATTACAAAGCAGTAGAATCCAGTTTCCTTCACTGGCCATCCTTGATACACAGGAATAGCAAATTGTAGCACCGACTACTCTCTTGCATGTGCCAGATGGTGTCTTTGGGAATACACTGTAGAGGCTTCCTACGCACCATCCTGCAGATTAAGAATATAGGGCCAGCTACTCAACTGCTGCAAATCAGCAGAGTGCCACTAAACAGATTGTGTGAACCCAGTTTGCATTAGATGCTATCTGACTCATGGGATAATTAATAAAAATTGCTGTAATATACACGCTGATGCTTTTTTCAGCTGATTTTCCCTGTCTTCTAAATGTCATAGAAAATGATTATGTGGTGCTTGTAGTAAAGTTAATATACAGTACTTGAACAGAGAGCAGTTTTTTCAAGTCATGTTAGAGAAAACATACCTTCTTTGCAATGAAGATACCATGGGACAAATAGTCTAAATATATAGAAGTAATATACAAGGTGATGTATACGTGCATCTGTGAAGTTGCTTTTGAAAAGCATCCTGTGCTTTGGAAACAGTTTATGCAGCATAGGCTGCATGTATGAAGAAAATTTTATATTCTTCTGATTTTAGAAGGACATCACTGGGAAACTGAAGCGAGCTTTATATTTGGAGCAGCGTGCAGGTATTGCATGTTAGAACAGAAGGAACTGACAAGTAGAAGATGCTGTCGTGACAGTTCATCTTAGGGAATGCTGCTTTGAATTGTTGGTACTATTTGTGAAATGCTTCCTTTACGTGAGTTTGCAGATGGTCAGGGTGCTGACTTTGTGATTGAAAATAGGTATGATAATTGATCCAGCTCTATGTGATCTGTATGTGAGGAGAATGATGAAACAATGGAACCATTTTCTAGGAGCTGTATCACTATGGAGTTGTCTTTCGTGTCCTTTTCTCAAAAAAAGAGAAGTTAGGAGATTTTTAAAAGTTGCATTTTTCATATTATTATTTCAGAGTATTATTTCACATTGTTGAAACACAATGATGAGAATGTAAGTGCCCTGAAATTCCTTAAGGTTTGCAGGAACCATGTTCCTAAGATTTTAGATTTTTTTTAATGCTGTACAGTCATGTTCTCTTTTACATGACAGTTTGTCTTGCAGATGCTGCTGAAGGTTCTTAAATCCTGTTTCTATTTATGGTACTGCTTTTAAGTCTGACCCGAGTTTTTTCTTGAGGCCATCCTAAAAATAAAAAAGATAGCTACGCATATTAATATGAATTACACCAGAGGCATTTGTAGTCATCCTGTGTCAAAGCTGTTTTTGCCACGCTTCCAATGCATGACTTCTGACATGAAAGAGTTCAGTGTTTCAGCAAGATTTCCAAGTTTATTTGTCCACTTTAAGCAAAGGTTGTTTTTTTTTTTTAGAGAACGTGTTCAGGTAACAGGTAGGAGTAATAAGGAATGTGCCTCTCAGTGAGATCTCTGTCTTGCAATTTTAATGATACCTTTTATATAATACTTCTTATTTGTGGGGTACTCTTCAAATTACCATACCTGTCCAGCACAAAGTTTGGATGGAACGATTCTGCTGGTGTGATGTATTACCCCCTGTACTCGGCACTGGTGAGGCCCCACCTCCAGTACTGTGTCCAGTTTTGGGCCCCTCACCACAAAAAAAACATAGAGGTGCTGGAGCAGGTCCAGAGAAGGGCAATGAAGATGGTGAGGGGTCTGGAGCACAAGTGTTATGAGGAGAGGCTGAGGGAGCTGGGGTTATTCAGCCTGGAGAAGAGGAGGCTGAGGGGAGACCTTATTGCTCTCTACAACTCCCTGAAAGGAGGCTGTAGAGAGGTGGGGGTCGGTCTCTTCTCCCAAGTCACAGGCGACAGGACAAGAGAAAATGGCCTCAAGGCTCACCAGGGGAGGTTCAGATTGGATATTAGGAAAAAATTTTACACTGGAAGGGTTATCAAGCATTGGAATGGGCTGCCCAGGGAAGTGGTTGAGGCACCATCCCTAGAGGTATTTAAAAGACAGGTTGACATATTGCTTAGAGACATGGTTTAGTGGAGTTTTTTTATCAGAGTAAGAGTGATGGTTGGACTAGGTGATCTTAAAGGTCTCTTCCAACGTAGACAATTCTATGATTCTGTGATTCCATGATTTCCTGAAGAATGTATGTAATAGGAACTTTTGTAATTTTCTTGAAAATCTTGTCGGAAGGAGCTTGTTATTCTCTGTGAGGAATTTATTTTTATTTGGCCTGTTGCGTGTGGTACGTGTGATGTCTATTGCTTTTGGAAAACAGTATTGCAGTGGAGAAGAAAATATCTTTACATTCATAGGATCTTACCATACCATATATGACAACTAATCCTGGGCATGCTAATGACAGTTGTTTAGAAAACAAAACAAAAAGGCAAACCTGAAATGTTTACTTAAAATTAATCTGATAATCCTAACGCATAGATTGCTCACCTACATGCATCTGCTATTCCTGTTTGTATTGGTGGTAAGGATATGGTAGATTTTTCTGGAAATGGAAGATTTCAAATGGTTTTCCTGAGTGCCAGATCAAAAAATTCAGTTAAAATTTTTTGATAAAGCATTCCTTATCTGCTTTTATGCTTGAAAAATCTTCCCTGAATCTCATGCCGTCATTTAATACTGTTTCTATGATCTTAAAAAAATTAATTTTCATTCTGGTATGTGAAGACCCAACAGAGAACTGAAACCCCTCAGAACTGAGGGACACTATTACTTGCTGTCGTTAAATCTGCCCCACACAAATTGTCTCCCCTGCCTCAGGAAAGCTGATGTAGAACCGAGGCCTTGATTTTTAAGATCTTGCCTTCTAATTGCAACCAGGAATCACACCGCAAAAAAAGGTAAATAACCAAGTATTAATTCAAAGATTTTGTCCCCTCTTGCTCCTTCTTACTGCACATCACCGTCCCAGACACCACCCTTGAGGCTCCAGCTTCAAACCCCATCATCGGTCTTGTCACATTGTTCTGAAAGCAACCATATACGTTTATGCATACATAAACATTCCTCCTGGCTTGCTTGTGTTCTCCTCCTCCTGCACCTAGTGCTTTTGGCTTGTGCCTGAGAAAGGGACAGGCTTTGCTTGGGGGGTAGGGGAAGGAGTATTTTGGGGATAGAGGGAAATACAGCAGCAGGAACAGTGCCCCTCCTTCAGTGTGCTCCTTCTGTGTGGTGCTTTCCAGTGCTGCCAACATTTGTATATATGGGGTAAAGGTTTCCGTCTAATTATAATTGGGTTAATGCTTGTTAAAATAACAGGGGGGTGGTATTCTAAATAGAAACAAGTGGAACTGCTTTGAGTTGCTTTTTCATGGGGCTGTGGAAGCAGCGTGGTATTGATGTAGTGATATTGCAAGGTTTGCATTTCCTTGATAATTTAATTCTGTGTTTTATTGTGTCAAAACGTAAACAGGAATACAGTTGTCTTTTAAGAAAATAGCAAATTAAATATATACCTGAGCATTAATCTGATGCAAGCACAGTATTTTTATTTTTTTTTTAAGTTCATGATTCACAGAAGCATTGAGATATAGACTGGATAAGTCTTTTAGAAATTATTAATAACGTATCTATATTGTATTAGCTGATGCTGAGAAGTCCACTTAACATTGG
The DNA here is from genome assembly GCF_001431845.1 of Calidris pugnax. Taxonomy (NCBI): domain Eukaryota; kingdom Metazoa; phylum Chordata; class Aves; order Charadriiformes; family Scolopacidae; genus Calidris; species Calidris pugnax. Next base: position 12,436,094 of record NW_015094510.1, on the reverse strand, counting down.
GTAATGAAAAAACAATCTTTGCGTTGATCAATTTAAAACGAAATGAGAATCAACCAACTTTTTTTTGGTTTTTGTTGGTTTGTTTTTTTTTTTTGAAGGACAAAGTTGGGCAGAGAAAAAGGCAAGGGGTAAGATAAGTATATAAACATACATAAATTGAGTAGTCTAATATAACCTGGGTGTGGAATTCCCTGCTCTTCAGCTATTCAGCTTTAGGGCAACATATCTTTGTGTCTTTGTTTTATTTTGGGAGATAAGAATCAAAAAATGTGTGAATGGCCAGGTATCTAACACTTTTCAGATTAAAATAATGTGTTCTTTCTGTTTCTTTCAAAGTGACAGATTCTTTGGCCCAGTCTGTAGTCCACCATTTAAGATGGATAATGCAGAAAGATCTTCTTGGCCAAGATGTCTTTCTTATTGGTCCTCCTGGGCCACTCCGGCGATCTATTGCCATGCAGTATCTGGTAAGTATGTTGGTTTAAATTCTTGGAGACATTGTCATTAATGTCAGTTAGTCATTCCTCTACTAGCCAAATTGTAAAAGGTAGTCCTAGAAAATCTTACAGCAAGCTACTTAGGAGGTACATAAGTTTTTCCATAAATGTGCTTTCCAAAGTTCAATTTTTGTTATAGACGAATAGAAAGTACAGACATTTTAATACATGTTTTTCTGCTTAAACTCCAGGGGGGAGGGAAAAAAAAAAAAGTTGGAAAACTGTGTTACCATATGCTATCACAAATGGAGAAACAGTTTGTTCTAGGCATTATGTATGTTAGAAGATTAAGATATCTGCTGACTGTTACAGACAACAAATCGTTTTTGCTTCGTTATATAAAAAAAGAAATGAAGGAAAGGATTTGGGAGAGGAGTGTTCTGAGTAACATTTGGGAACAGTTATCATGAGTGATTAGAAAGAGTAGATGTGTGTATGATCCTCTCTTGGAATGTGGGAAGGACTTGCCTACGTCCATCTGCGTGAACCATGGCAGCGCTATGTGCAAAATTTCACATTTAAATTGTTGGTGCTCTTAAACTATCAGGAAGAGAGAGTTGTCTGCTCCAAAAGGTGATGTGGGTAGAACTTTGTTTGCCATGAGGTCTGTCTAGAATCTGGTTGGGCTGAAAGATCACAAATGGAGATGTGTAAACAGTTGTCATAAATGTCAGCCATTTCTTCAAAAATGGAAGGATCGGAATTCAAAGAGTAACTCTCAGAGGTAAAGCATACGGGAGAAAGCTACAAGATTTTGAACTTTGAAAAGGAGAGCAAATGTTTCTTAATTCAGCAAACGAGGTATGCTACTAGGTAGCTCGAAGCATTCCTCAAAATAAATGAGAAGAGTTTGGTATAACCTAAAGAGAGGACTCAAGGAACACTTGATATCCAGGCATGGGACACAGAATATGTCTTGTTATAGCGTGCACCTCAGCTGGAATAGAAAGGCTGCAGTTTCCTGTTTCAATGCCACCCCAAACAATTATGTGAGGGCTGGTTTTTGCATGTGAACTGATACATGCTCTCATCCCTTTAATGGAGCTACGTAAGCCTGGGAAACTTTTATCTGTTGTTGCTGAAAGCTACTACTATGTGTTAAATATATCATACCTTAATTGAGGGGCAAGGGCAAAGAGCATTTCAGCATGAATCTGTTTCCTAGCAGAACACATGAAAGCCCAGATATGAAAGTCACAGGAACATCAGGTATAAATATATTGGGGATTTTATTTTTTCATTTAAGATAGAAAATTCTAAGTATATCTTGTATATCTTGTATTCGAATCAAAAGAAACAAAACAATAATCCATGGGTTCTCATTTTTGAAATAGTCTATAATTTTACAGATGCAGGCTGCATCTCATGACATTAAAGGGAGAGAGGATAAGAACAGTGTAGTCCATAAGTGTACTGGCAAAGCATGTACAGGTAATAAACACAACTGCATCACAGAGTGTTACTGAGCAGCGAGAGCTGAAGATTTTCAATCTTTTATGGAACACTTCTGATTATTATTCATAATTTGCAGATGCTAATTGTCTTTTCAGAGTCCAGAACCAGAAGATTAACTTGCAGGATGTTACGAATGTTCAATGGAAAGAACATATAGCTGTTTATTATGTTTCTAGAGCTGGTTTGGGGAAAATAAAAGTTTATTGAGCAGAAATTCAAACTGTTTTTTTGAGGCAGAACACTTTGTAAACATCTTAAAAATAAGAGATATTAGATTTTGTTAAGAGTTATTTCAGATCACTCAGCTGCTGCCTAGAGCTCTTGTACAATTATACCACTAGGCCTGTTGTTAAAGTTCACTTGCTGGGGTTATAGTCTTATTTTTGTAATAACTTCAGTCTATTGTCCACAGGAGCTAACGAAGCGGGAGGTTGAATATATCGCACTATCGAGGGACACCACAGAAACCGACCTCAAACAGCGACGAGAGATCCGAGATGGTAGTGCCTTTTATCTTGATCAGGCAAGTTGCAGTCACACACCACCTAATTATTGTTTACAAGCAGTTTGAAGGAAGCCATGGTTTATATGATGAAAAAGGAGTATGTGGATTACAGAGTGACTGACATGTTTCTGATGCATTTAAAAAATTTCATCTCATTATTACTGAAAATGTTATCTTTACCCGAATCTAAGATTACTCTGTCTCGTAAGAGTACTACAGGGTAGACTTAGGCAGACTATTTTTGATATGCTTCTGTAACGCAGAGTGAGATCCATTCTCTGCAAATTTCACAAGCACTTCTCTTGGCATGTCCCTTATCTAACGCTTGTAGTACATTAGATGTATTCCTGAGATGAATTTTCTGGTCTAGTTTCATTGACAAAGAGTCTAGTTCACATATTTTAAAACTGTTCTGTGTTGTGAAACACAGTAAGTGAAGGCAGTTGGGAGATTTGATACAAAAGCTCACAGCTGATCTGGACTAAAGTAATGATTTAAACACTCCTACCATCAATATTGCACCAACCCATTGGCTGATTTATTACAACCATGCAGTGACTTAGATTAGGTAAGATTTCTCTTTGTAAGTTATCAAGGGCATGTCTCCCTTTTGATTATGCAGGTAAAATATATGCTTCATTTAGAACATCTGTTTTCCTAGATACTTAAAATTTTTATACTAATTGGGTTTCTAATTAAATACAGTTGGGTCAGTTCCTCTGATGTAGTGTGAATTCAAATGTGTTAACTAAAACAGTTTGCAGCCAGTGATGCTATAGAGGTTAATGATATTGCCATCATACCGGTGATTTGTAGGTGGAAAGGGAAATGGGAACAGGAGAGAAAAGGGAACACAAAAGCTTTGCTCTCTGTTTTAAAGAAACATTTTTCTTTTGTTCCTCCTCTTTTGATTTTGGTTGGGTTGTGGGGTTTTTTTGTTTTGTGGTTTTTTTAAATTGCTAATGATCTCTTTTTCAACCTCCAAACATTAAAGAATCTTTAAATAGATTTTCTTGAAAACGCGATAAATTACTTTGAGCGATGGAAGATCCTCAGAGAGAAGGATAACAACTAATCTAAATAATTTTTTGTGGTTACTATTAGGACTACAATTTATCTCAGGCTTATCTGAAATATGATGGTTGCACAATATGAGATAATTTAAGGTTACGGTACCGTGGTTTAGGGCTGTAAATGGCTTCTCATTTACTAGAGGATAAGGGCATTTGTGTAGGCTGGGAGGTTAACTCCTTAACTCGTGTTAGCTCCGTGCCTGGCTGTTATGTTATGGACAGCCTTATCCTCACACTTGCTACAGGATGGTCAAGGTAATTTACCCCTGGTGTAAGAGCATTAGTTAACTAACATTTCTAAGAGCTGCTTTATCAGAGGCTGTTAAGAAGCTCACCAAGATGTGAGATGGTCTGTTAACCTTCTATTTGTCTGAGGACTTCGATCCTGATGTAAGTATGAGGCAGCTTGTTTCACTTTGTACAAGCTGTTTTGAGTGATCTCACTCCACTAAGAACACTCTAGGAAGATTAGCTGTCTAAGGGAAAGGTCTCAGATTACTTTTCTTCCTCAGTCTGCTGGAAATTTTCAGTCAAAAGGTTTTTACCAGAATCCAGCACTGCAGTACTTCAGACCAAGACTCTCCTTTAGCAAGGTACCAAAGTGCTAAAATCAATCAGAATCATGATGTCTCTCCTTAGCTCGTGTGTTACTCATCACATGTGTAGCCAATGTATGTTTAAGCTCTGAGGGGGAAATAAGAAAATAAATCATTGGTGTTTAGATGAGCACTTTTAAAATGTTGGGAACATGAAAGATGCATCTCATAGGTAGGGATGTTCCAGCTGAAGTTTTCTAACCCTATATTATAGTTAAAGACACATAACATACGGTACGTAGTTATATTTAGAACCATCACAGATCTAATTATGACTCAATAATAAAAGGGAATAAAGTTTTATAGGTTACACTGGGGTTTCAATTTTAATTAGTTCATTTCATGATTTTGACGTTTGCAGACGGCTGTACCAATTCAAAACATCACAGAAGCCAGGCACTACTCCTCTTTAAACGATTTAAAACCGTTTCCATTCCTCTAGAATCTCATGCTTGCTGCTCATGAGAAGACAGCAAAGCTTGAAAGTCTAGTTTCCAAAACATCCACTGTATGAATTCTGTGGGTCAAATAAAACTTAGCTGTTGTTTTAGATAGGTGAGGCTCTTTGCATGCAAGGCATACGATAGTAATGTAGTTATTTTACACTTTGAATAATAATACGCTGTAATGAAAGCTGGCATCTTGTTTCCAGAAATAGCTCTAATACAGTGAATCGTCAGGTTTGCAGACCCACAAAGGTTTGCAAAGTTGTCTGTGAGTGATTGCTAAGATATTGTGGTTGTTTATAGCTCTGCATTCAATAGTGACAGATTAAATACTGTAAATGGGTATCTCAGGGGTTTCAAAACGTCTGATTTATTTTAACATGAAGGTACTGAATATGATTGCAGGTAATTATTTAAGACAGATTTTGGAGATAGTGGTTTGGAAGCAGTGATTGAAATTCCATATCAAAATGTATATTGAAGGACCAGTGTATCAAATATGCTCATATATTAGCATTTCTTAGTACTGGAGTGAATCAAATGGGAGAAGATTCAGAGTAAGGAAGTTAGAAGAGATATCTAATGAGGGGAAAATAAAAGGTTTTATTTACCTCAGAAATAAAGGTAAACATTGAATTATCAAATTCATTCCCAACTGAAAGACTGTAAAATAAAGGACTTTTAATGGGGTAATAGTGAATTATTTGTTTTCATGCACATTCTCTCAGCAGAAAATTGTTTTCTTCTCTTTACCTTGGGCCATTAATTATGGTTTTCAGCTGTTAATTCACTGTTAAAAGCCTCAGAAATGTCATTATTGCTGTTATTGAGACAATTAAGTGACCTCTTGGTTTTATTCTGTAATTTATTGCATGGGTTAATAATGTTATGTATCAAGTAATTAGTTAGAATTACTTTATATTACTTAAATATTTAAATGTCAACTTCAAGTTTTGCTTCTATTGATAGAAGAGCTTGTCTTGCAGACTGGTTTTCTGTTTCTGTAACTCTTTGTAGTTGAGCCACCAACCTGACGGAACAAGTATGGAGATTCTAATATCAGCTTATTGTATTTTCAAAAATTAAGGAATTAAATTTGATATTTTTATATCCTTTTTTTTTTGCCGTTTTTGATGCAGTTTTACTTTTCATTGTGTCTGTACAGTTACAAAAGGCACACCTCTGGTTTAAAATTTAAGTTCTTATTACCACAGCCTGCTACCTTATTAATTATTACATCTAAGGGAATTTGATGTTATTTTAATGTAGTGGATGCAACTAGGAGAGCAGCTAAGCCATTTTCCTTGTGCTTGAGAGGTGTATTGCTCCGGGATTGTTGGCTGGAATGCCTGGTTATGTTTAGCATCTCCCAGCTTTTGCATTAAATGAAACAAACTTCCCAAACATGGACTATTATATTGAGTGTACAGTCTTTTCTGTTCTGGACAATCAAACTAACTGAGGCTGGAATAAGTAGAAAAATATCGTATGGTTATGTGCTGAAAAATTATAAGACAGGCTGAGGGAGCTGGGATTGTTCAGCCTGGAGAAGAGGAGGCTCCGGGGAGAACTTATAGCGGCCTTTCAATATCTGAAGGGTGCCTATAGAAGAGCTGGGGAGGGACTCTTTGCCAGAAAGGGTAATGATAGGACAAGGGGAAACGGTTTTAAACTGGAAGAAAAAAGATTCAGATTAGATCTCAGGAAGAAATTTTTTACTATGAGGGTGGTGAGACACTGGAACAGGTTGCCCAGGGAAGTTGTGGATGCCCCATCCCTGGAAGTGTTCAAGGCCAGGCTGGATGGGGCCTTGAGCAACCTGCTCTAGTGGGAGGTGTCCCTGCCCATGGCAGGGGGGTTGGAACTCGATGATCTTTGAGGTCCCTTCCAACCCAAACCATTCTATGATTCTATACGATGTCATGTTTTTGAAGATTTGCTGATTAAGCTGTGTCCACTGAGAGCGTAAGCATGTAGATCATTGTAATTTCTCTCTATACGGAGTTAGACTCAGTTTTGGTGTATCTGCCCTGTTCCCCGTGGGTCAGTACTGGGTCCAGTCCTCTTCAATGTATTCATCAATGACCTGGATGAAAGGATGGAATGTACCCTCAGCAAGTTTGCTGACAATACAAAACTAGGAGGGGTGGCTGATACCCCAGAAGGCTGTGCCACCACACAGAGAGACCTGGACAGGCTGGAGAGCTGGGCAGAGAGGAACCTGATGAACTTCAACAAAAGCAAGTGCAGGGTGCTGCACCTGGGGAGAAATAAGCCAAGAAGGCCAATGGCATCCTGGGGTGCATCAGGAAGAGTTTGACCAGCAGGTCAAGAGAAGTTATCCTGCCCCTCTACTCTGCCCTGGTGAGGCCCCATCTGGAATACTGTGTCCAGTTGTGGGCTCCCCGGTTCAAGAAGGACAGGTGACTGCTGGAGGGGGTGTAGCAGAGGACTACAAAGATGATTAGGAGCCTGGAGCATCTCTCTTATGAGGAAAGGTTGAGGGACTTGGGTCTTTTTAGTCTGGAGAAGACTGAGGGGCGTCAATGCTTGTAAATACTTAAAGGGTGGGTGTCAAGAGGATGGCGCCGGTCTTTTTTCAGTGGTGCCCAGGGACAGGACAAGAGGAAATGGGCACAAACTTGAACATAAGAAGTTCCATCTAAACATGAGGAGGAACTTTTTTCCTTTGTGGGTGGCAGAGCACTGGGACAGGCTGCCCAGGGAGGTGGTGGAGTCTCCTTCTCTGGAGACATTCAAAACCCTCCTGGGCACGTTCCTGTGCAACCTGCTCTAGGTGGACCTGCTTTGGCAGGAGGGGTTGGACTAGATGATCTCCAAAGGTCCCTTCCAACCCCATATCATTCTATGATTCTGTGATCAAACTATTTGAACATACTCATTTTAGTAGAATACTTTTGCATTCCTAACTGCACCAGCATCATAAATTGTACAATGATGAAATTTCAAATTGGTTGTCAAGATACCAGAAAAATTATCTTCTACCATGGCTTGAAAGACTTCATGTAGTAATCAATTAAACGCCCAGAGTGACAGAAATGACAGCTTAAACTATCCTGTCTGTAAAATGAATATGACATGAAATCCCCTGGAGTAGAACTACACAGACTTGAGTTTGGTTTCTTTTAATCAAAAAAGATTAGAAAGAGAATTATAAAATAGAAGATTAATTGAATGAAATTATAATCGTATTTGAGAGCGTGTATGTATACATATGTATATATGGTTGTGTGTAAATATTAAAAAAATTATTTCTATACTCTGGGAAAGAGATGGGTACGAATAATTCAGCCTTTAAAAAAATTAACCGGTGAGTGCAAATTGTGTAATTCTCCGACTTATTGATTTTTGTACCTTGGAGTGGATTTTTGATGAGCTGGTAAGTTGGTCACAGGAAAGGCATTGTCAGAAAGTATAATTTAACTGATGGACTGTCGCTGCAGGATCTGTCTGTCTGGTACAGGGAGCTAAATAGCAAAGTCTGTAGAAAGAAGAGGCAAGCAATGCAGTGATCCAGAAGTATGAATGTTACTATTAGTTTTCTTGTTGTGTCCAGCATTGCACAGAAAGAGGGAAATATTAGATAGAAACCAACAGTATTTGAATCAAGTTAATCTTTATTGATGTTGATATATCTTGTATCTAAAAAGAAAACACATGAAAAAGGATCCTTATATAGTTGCCTCTTAACTTGTAGAAGTGATTTTGGTTTAATCATTCACAAAACTTCTTTTATGTTTCTAAAAGTGTCAGGATTTAACTGCATTTTTTAGGTTAGTAGTTCAGACTCTGGTGTCTTGTTTTGATGTGGAGGGCATGTAGGTGAGTGTCTGTGATGTAATGTGAGGAATATTAGGACTGTATATTTATAATTCTGTATAGATTAAAATCGAAGGTGTAGGGTTCTTTTTTCTTATGTTTGCATCTGTTACATATATATTCCACTTTCTTTTCAGCTAGCATTTCCTACAGTGCGGGAAGGGGCAATACTTTGTAATATGTGGGCTCATAACATTCACAGTCGATATGGACTTGATGGATGGTGCTCTGAATCAGTGATTTACAAGCGTTAAGTGACTTCATCATTTTTAGATATCTGTCAAGCACTTAATTTCCTTTTTATTCTGCTACTCATCAGGAAGAAAAATTAAAATAACCCATCTCACTTGTTCTTGTCCAGGAGACAAGAGTTGTACAGAATTAAGGTAAAAAGGTAATTCTTTGTAGATTTTTGCACTGTTCAAAAATTCAAATTGCTTGCTCCTGGGCCTGCTCTCTGCCCAAGATGCAAAATGTTTCACATACCCGATGTAAATGTACTGTTGTACTAATATACTTGGTATAAAGTGGCTAAACTGGGTGGACCCTGCCTAGGTGGGGACGTAATCTCTTGTCAGTACAGTTTGCAGGCACTGCTGCAAAAACATCTGACTGTCACATTAGAGGAAGGGGTGATGGAAATAAAACAGATCATTTGATGTGTGGTAGTTCAAAAAAGGAAAAAAAAAATGTGTGGAGGAAGCTGAAATCAATGACTGGTGAAGCTAAAATCAATGACTGTGACGGATAAGAGCATTCCAGTTCTTGTCACATTAACATATTTAAGATCTTATTGTATATCGATTCACTTCCTAGGGTAAACTTTTCTAGCCTAGTTTTCTGATTCCAACCTCCTATAAATTCAGGTTGTCTCTTTTTAAATTGCTTTTCGTTCTGTGCCATGGTGTTGCATCATGAGTTAGGAGCTCACCAGTTCAGGCCATTCTTTCTCACTGAAACATGACCTACTGTGGAAAACTGGAGTCTCACTTTGGATACTAACAAAGCTGGCTGATCCAACCTCCTATAAATTCAGGTTGTCTCTTTTTAAATTGCTTTTCGTTCTGTGCCATGGTGTTGCATCATGAGTTAGGAGCTCACCAGTTCAGGCCATTCTTTCTCACTGAAACATGACCTACTGCGGAAAACTGGAGTCTCACTTTGGATACTAACAAAGCTGGCTGATGGTCCTCTGGTATACTGAGATTTCTCTCTCTTTTTTTTTTTTAATTATGAAAAAACAACAGGAGTGAATGGGAGTATTAAATGCAACCTGCCTTGTAATTTTCCAAACTTCATGGGGGAAAATTAGCTCTAAAACCCGCCCAGAAAACACTTGATTAACTCAGCAAGGAGGTAGGCTTAATAGTAAAAATGTAGGTCTCCTGCTCCATTACAGAGGGAGAGAAAGGTTGAATTATTTAGATCTGAAGTTACTTTTTTAATTTGACTAACAACATTAGTTACTATTGCATTGATTTTAATAAAACCTGAACATCACATTTGGAATACATGTAACTATATTTGTGGCCTAAATTTTTAATAGCAAAACAAGAGTTTATCATCTACAAAGTAAAAAAAATTGTAACAAAAAATAGAATACATATTTTAGATTAATAATAAGTCTGGTTTTGAATCTTGTTTTTGAATAGCATTATATGTTCAGAACTTTTTTATTGAATACATGTTATTTTAAACAATTAAGGTTTTGCGAATATTTCAGGAAAAAGATAACAGTATTTTTTTATAAAAAGTTGAGATTGTTGCTTTGAAACTGGTTGAACGTGGCCTTTAATAACCCTTTATCTTACTACTTAGTTTTGTCAAAAACTTTTATTTTGGAGGAAGTATGTTCTCACTTCAGTCCATTCAATAGTCATCCATTTCAGCATTGTTCAACAACTTTCCTGTGTGCTCAACTCTTGAGGGAAACCAATAATTAAGGAATTAAGAGGCCTTAAAACTGAAGAAGTATGTTGAAAGATATTCTTTGGTAGAGGCACACCATTATATGTGCTGTTTACAGATATTTTTTACATCTAGCAAAATAGATTCCCCAGTAGCCTTACATGCCTCACTGCCTTCAATGTCTATTTGTACATCTGTCTTAAGACTGTCTCTAAATTTCTAGATAATTTGCTATTTCCACGTAAGTATTATAAAAGAAAATAATTGATGATCTTATTTGGTTGCATCTACTTAAAAGAATAACCTGAGGCACTTACACTAAATGACAAGTCTTGGTCAATGACCTCTTCCTTCCCTGATAAAATGAGGAATAAAAGCTTAGAGCATATTCCATTCTGCATCTCAGTCATTTCTTTTCCTGCTATCTTTAACTTGTTGGTTAGTTTTAAATATTTAAATTTGAATAATGTGATTAATTGTATTTGACCTATGGAAAGAAATTTAGAAAGTATCCGTTTGCTCTGAGTTCTGTGGTATTTGGTAGCTTGGTAGATACTTCAAATTAATATCCACCTTCCATCCCTGGAAGACAAGCTGCACCCTGGATTTAATTGCTGAATTTAATGGCTGCTGCAGCTGGTCAGCATTGTCTTAGCTCAAAACGAGCCCAAGTTTTGTGTTGGCTTTACCAGATGGTTGTTGAGCATCTCTTTTCACCATAAGAGACATCTGGGCAGTACATTGTTGGGATGTCTGTGAGGTACAGGAGTGGAAAGACTTGGGTGGATGAGTTTGTGTGGGATATTGTGCGGGTGATGGGAACATGATATTATGTTGGAAGAGACATCTGAAAAGTAGGCTGCAGATGTAGGGAAACCTTACCTCATTAGTTCTCGTGTTCACTGAGCTGCTTGTTCTGTTGTTTTGCCACTTTGTAGTTTGGTTGCTGTGCTTGAGTTGTCATTACAGGGATGCAGTTTTCAGATCAGGGACAAGTCATCTTCTAAAAACAAACTTATCGTGAGGCAGCTCCCTAAAAAAAAAAAAAAAGTTTTTTACTGATGACAGTTGAGCAATTTCTGCAGCACTTTTAAAGTATGGTTCTGCAACCATATTAGCCTGTAAATCATATTCAGAATGATGCCCAGGTCTGAAAAGTTAAAGCCCTTTAGAGTTACCTGAGAACCTTCTTCACGGATTTCAGGGTGACTAGAGTTTTCTAGTTTATGATATGCATTTTCCTGAGAAAAGTGTTTCAGTTCTGGTGTTTTAAACTATACCATTAGCATTTCTGATGCCTTTACAGACTATTTTGCTTAGCTTTGTAAAAACATCCTCTTTTCTCCAACGTTTGTACATTTCAGTATGTGCATTGTGGTGAGCTTTTTTCTGTCCTTATTCCCTTTCTGACACTGTAAAACTTTATCCACGCGCATATACAGTGGGATTTATGTAAAAAATTGGGGTTTACAGCTTCTTGCAGTGGTCGGAGAAGCTCACTGTAGGTTCAGCTGCAGGAAAGACAATGAAAGTCTGCATAGGGTTGTCTCGTTCCTAAGGTGGTTTTGCCTTTAAAGCTAAAAATACATCTTTGTAGGTGCAGTGTGAAACTGGGGTAAGCAATCTGCGTTATGTATTTGTTGCATAAAGCCATTGCTGTGAGAGCAGCACCGCGTGAAGGGTTTCTGCTCCTGGCCTGTGGTAGCTGCAGGTATTCCCTGGAGCAGGTATCCAGGTTACCATCCTCAGAGCCCAAGGAGCAGGAGTGGGAGGCAGCAGCGTCTGTCCTCCTCTAACAAGCAAAATTGCCCCTCGCTGCAATTACAGTAAATCTAAAAGTTTAACAAATCCCTCTCGGCCTTTTAACAAAAATGAGTACTTTTAATCTCAGGTTTATAATCAAGATTCCACAATATAAGCCCTGCCTGTCAAATTGTGTTTTATGTTAAACATTTAGAACAAACAAGGCTACTGCGAGAGGGAGGCAGTGCAGCTGTTTCCAGTTTTTCATTATAGAATTATGAAGATTTGTTTCTTGGAAGCATTTTTTAAAATGGTTTTCAGTGACAGATTGCAAACTTACTTTTCTTCCTCTGATTTTTGTATGCATTTTAGTTTCCATACCAATCCATCAATACACAGAAAAAACTGAAATAATGATTCGGAGGATGCCTTGTAGCATGACTAGCTTATTAGAAAAACTTATTACCAACTAGAATGCAGAAATACCAACTTCAGCCAGAGATACGCAGTTGATACTATCTTTTAGAAGTATCATTTTACAGAGTAATAGAATTTTGAATAAATACTTCAAATAGTTTCCAAATTCCCCAAACTGTATACTTTTAAAATTTTAATTCTCTAAGCTGATGATCAGTAGGCAACATAGTGGCGTAGGCTGTTTCTCAAGATTGCACTGCTGATGGAGAGCATCTTCTTTCAAAAGATGGGTTGACACGGTCCTCAAGAATATGGTTTAGTGATTTTTTTATTGCTTATTTCTTATTTATTTTTTTGTCAGAGTTAGGTTGATGGTTGGACTAGATGATCTTTAAGGTCCCTTCCAACCTAGACAATTCTATGATTCTTTCTTGAAGTTAAGGGTGGTATATACTTCCAGATATTCACATATTCACAGTCTACCCCTAAAGCAGATTGTCTTCATGTTCAAGCCCAGGAGAGAGATTTGTGTTGGTGCTGGAAGCCTGTTATTTCAGCAAGCCCTCATCCATAGAGTGCGTGTCTCAACCTGAGTCAACAAGATTCTATGGATACTCAAAATATTTTGAAACCATATGAACAGAACGTGTATTTTCCTCTAGCTAGTAAAACTTAGTCATAAAGTATTCATAGACTTATAATATGCAGAATCCAACCAACTTGGCAAATACATTGTTTGTTAAAGCATATTCTGGCTGTATCTCCAAACTGCGTTTAGACAAAATAGCGTTTTGTTCATGCCAGGTGTTGGACAGGCCACTGGAGATTCAGGTTTTCTATTCAAGCAGGTTGGAGCAGATTTTTGACTTGACCAATGACCTTCCTAGAGAAGAATGTTAGCACAAAATTCGTCCTTTGTACGGTTTTTATGGGATGAGAAGAGAGGAATTATATATAGCCTGTTAGTAGAGTATGGTGTCCTGTATTGACAACAACAACAACAAAAAAATCAATTCACATACTGATTGCTTTTGGAAAGAATTGTTGATTCTGTGAAAGAGAAATAACCTGAGGACTATTACTTGTTTAATGGGATTATTCCAGGTTCCTCAGACACTGATTATGAGGCTAGGTATTCAAATCTTATATAGAATGTCTTTCAGGGAAGGGAACTTGATCTGGAGGTGCATACCAGGATTTGTGAAGGCCATTTTCCAGTAATGTCTACTTGAATCCAGATCAGATAAAGGAATTATTCCCATCTTAATAACTATGTGAAAAGCTTACATTATGACTAATTTGCCTGTAGTTATTTCTGCTTCTCTACTGTACACAAGAAGCATTTAAATTAGTTAGACTTATCATATAGTCTTTATCTCTTCAGATGGATCTCTGGTTCTGTTCTATGCTTTGTACCATGTAGCAATTAATTTGTTGTGCTCAACTGTTGTTTCTATTTTATGCTTATGCTTTTGTCCTTTCATATATAATTCTCACTTTTGTGTTTGGGTACCTCTTCGTTTTTCTTTCTCATATCTTCCTTCTTTCTCTCTGTCCTGGTTTTTGACATCTATTGTACTCATCAGAGATTTCCATCTAGCATCATATGACAGGTTCTTCTGTAGGAGTTTATAGGAGACATGCTGGGAAGAGATTTCATTTGTTCTCCCTTCGCAACTGTGCTTGTGTCTAAAATTGTGTTAAAATGTTATAGGAATACAAAGGAAGACTCTTTGGTGCCTCTAAATGTTGCTGGTGCCTAAACCTGCCCCATTATTATCTGATTAAACTTCTGCAAATTGGAAATAGACAAGAATGCATTGAATTTCAGTCTTTTACTGGACAGTAATTGTGAATATTAGATATGAAGTGTAGTTAATTTACCTGAGTGAATGTCATTGACTGCAAGAAAGTTGCACAAAATTACCAGCACCAGAGTTTAGTTTTACATTTTGGCTCCACATTATGCACTTAAATAAACAGCCACATATAAACTAATAAAGTGAAATGTAGACAAGAAATCACTTTCTGTCCCAAAGGCTTCCAAGGATCATCAAGTTAATGGCCCAAGTAAATTTTTATTCTGGTTTTGAGAATACGATGTTCAGTCAAGGAATATAATTGTAAATCTTTTAGATTTTATCACATTTTTAACATCTGATTATTTATAGCAATATTTTGTTTTTATCATCCATGTTTGCTTTCAATAGGCTTAAGTTCTAGTCAGACTGAAGCAGGAGGAGGAATTACACTGGTGCATAAGCAGAGCAATCCAAAGGAATACCTGGCTTTTTTCTAAATACTTTACTATAATTGCAGACAGGTAAATCAGGTAAAAATGTCTGCAAGGTTTTATGTTTTATTCTGTTGGTACAAAATAACTGGAAGTTATTTTTGTCAGTCCCTCTGATAGTTAGGAGAGAAAAGTCCTGCTCATGAATGTGTAGCGCTGGTCAAAGCAATCAGCTGCCACTCTTCCTGATCACTACTGATGTGACTCTTACTGATTCTTACAGAAATTAATATTGTTTTGGGAAGCACCTGGAGGGTCTTTCTCAGCAGGATTTAATGAGATACGTGATGTTTATTTCTATTATAATATTGGTTGGGTTTTTTTTTTTATTTTTGAAAAGTGTGCAGTTCGTGCGGCTACCGAAGGCAGAATCCTTGTGCTGGAAGGTTTGGAGAAGGCTGAGCGAAACGTCCTGCCAGTGTTAAACAATTTGCTGGAGAACAGGGAAATGCAGCTTGAAGATGGTCGTTTTCTCATGTCTGCAGAGCGTTATGACAAACTTCTGGAGGTACGGAAATGCTGTTTGAATTTTCCATTTTTTGTTTTCCTTGACAGTGCTGAATGAAGGGGGACAGTGTGGACGAGCTGAATGGGGGAAATCTCAACCACATCTTTTTTCTGGGATGTTTTCTGGGATTAAATAGCCCAAGTGAAAACTATGTGAGAAGTCAAACTGCTGCTTGTAACAACAAAATCTTTTCAACTGTGTCTTGTTTGTCCACATGAAAAACAGTAGTCCATGTTACCCTTGCATGAAGCCTGTATGTTTCTAAAATGTGAAAGCCACAATGGGAGAGTAACCAAAATATACTTGTGATTTAAGGTGAAATTGTTCCCATGAAGTTCAGATAATGCTTCAACATTGCAATAGCCTTGTTGCTAAGCTTTTAAAATATCTGGATACAAAAAAATGATGTCAAGATGAGTGACACTATATTCATCAGTGCTATCTTGCCTTTCATTGACAAAAGCATATGTAAACAGCCAATCTATATTATAGGAAAAGGTTAGGGGATTTGTTTTTTTTTTATAGGAAATGGTATTTTAATATCTGCTGCCATCGCAACTTCAGTCATTTTTCTTTTTTGGGTTGCTTTGAGTCCTACTGCTTAAATTTGAGTGGATATTTTTCAGGCTTTTGGGGACCTCAGTAAATCTCCTCAGACAGTTTCCAGTACTACTCCACATCTTTCATGTACTGTAGTTTCCGATCACATTCCTGCCAGTCTCCCGTAACAGCCTGACCCCTGCTCACTCCTGTTTCTGTCTGTTGTAACCTAATTGTGGTTAGGTATAGAATTCAGACCCATGTGGCACAGGAAAGGATTTTACAATAAGCCTTTTGTCATTGATCCCAATTGTATGAAGTTGCCAGCTCTGCTGAAGTACTGTAGCAGATTTCTGAAAATATGTCATTATTTCTAATGCCTCTCATCTATGGTTTCAATTCTTCTGATCCATACCTTCTCCAAACATTTTTATGATATTTAATGAGTAGATGCAGTTGTTGGAAGGGTTATTACTGTATTTTAAAAGTACACTTTTAAAATGTAATTGTATTTAAAGATTGAAAATGAGAATTCAAAGTTAGGATTTGGTTGCAATTATGCAAAACATCTTCCTCTCTTCTTTTTTCCTTTGTAATACTTTTCTAATGATAAAGTGTTTCAAAATGAGTGCCTCAGGCACACTGATAATAGTATATGAATTAAATAAATCTCTTGCTATGATACTAAATCTAATATTGTTGTTTTGTTGTTTGGGGAATATTGTATTATATAAGCTAATGTTCACTTTCTCTTCTTCTGTGTGAATAATTAGTGTACATCTAGGTCTGCAGGAAATGTACTCATATATGGTTTCAAAGAAGATTTAACTGTGATGTGGGAAGACTAAAGAGTGCATTTTTTTGTATGCAGTGCATCTTTTACGTGACAACAACTGAAATACAGCAATTAATGTCCTCATGAAGGAGCCTCCTCCCGTATTTTTGCTTATAATAAAGCATTATTTGTTAATGAAACTTTTAAAATGTAGATTTTAGTCTCCTTTACAGTTATAAGAGAGGAAAAAAGGAGAAAAAAAGCTTGCTCATGGTAACCCACTTCTAATGTTTCATAATAAAATAAATTTTGCGGTCTGTTTATTTTCTATTCTTGGTGAAAACAATGTTGTAATGACACCTTTTCAGCTTTAGCCACCTGTGGGGTCTTTGGTCAATCAAGCATTGTATCTACGTTCATTTTGGAAAAACGTGCTTTTACCATCCACAAATTTGACTAATCCAATGCTTTCTAGCCCCTCTGAAATAAAGATAAGAATATTTCAACATTTAGACTGAAGGACCAGGGCTGTTAGTCAATCTGCAGCTTAGTCATCATAAGTTTTTAATGATGTTTTGTTTTTTTTTTTTTCTGTCTTGTTGCTTAATTTTAATTAATTTAGGATCATACAAAATCAGAGTTAGATTCATGGAAGATTGTTCGGGTTAGTGAAGATTTTCGAGTGATAGCTTTGGGCCTGCCAGTACCGAAATACTCCGGTAACCCTTTGGATCCACCCCTTCGCTCTCGATTTCAAGCCAGAGATGTTTATCATCTGCCCTTTAAGGTAAGTGTCCTAGCAGAAGAGTTGGAGTATCTATAATGAGCAGAGCTAATATTTTGAGATAAAGTTGTACTTAGCTCACCTCTGAAGAGAATCCTTGAGTAATAAATGTATCTTCAAGTGTATTTTTCATACTGGGGCCTAATAAATTCCTGAAAAGCAGGCTTAGAATTGTCAAAGAATGCTACAGCAGAAAAATAACTTCTGTAAAATAATATAACCCCAAAAGACAGATTTGATAATCTTTTTTTTTTTTTTTTTTTTAAATAAAAAATGTTAATTCTGTGTCAAGGAGTGAGTAGACTCCACATGTCTAAATTAGAGGGAGAAATAGAAAATACCTCATACATCACGAGCTGTGACCCACAGTATCATCCCAAAATTAATTTACTCTGTGATTTTATGTTCTATTTTCAGGACCATCTTCAGCTATTATATTCAATTGGATCAAACGTTTCCACAGAGAGGTAATTTTTCATAATTAAAAAAAACACCCAAAAACGGAATGAATGAAGAAAAGCAATGTCCTTTCAGGATTCCTTGCTATTTTTGTATCTTCTCTCACTGCATAGAGACCAGAACTGCAGAAGTTGTTTAATTTGTGTGGGTGTATGCTCACACAGCTTTTTCATATGCAGCCTTCATATAATGAATCCTTAATGCTTTAGAACTTCAATCACACCTTACTTATTTGCACTCAGAAATAGTTTCAGCATCTTATACTGTATTTAACTTTCTAGGCTTTAGTATTTTAAATATAGCTAGCATGTATAAAACTCTGTAATTATTTTTTCCTCTGCAGAATTTCTCAGCTCCTGTCTTTTGCTACAACTCTCTGTTCTCAAGAATCTTCTACATTGGGACTTCCAGATTTTCCGTTAGACAGCTTATCGGCTGCAGTTCAGATTTTGGTATGTGCATACACATGTGCTGTGAAACTGTATGGGCTTAAAATTTCTCAAAATTAGATCTGGATTATTCGTGTTGTTACAAGAAGATTACCATGAACATTTCAAAAATAAACCCGAAAAAACTAAGAATGGTTTGATGGAGAAAAGCCCCAGTCAGATGTCTCTGGATAATACTTTAACCAAGTGTATAGCGTAATAAAGAAGGACAAAGAATGGCATGACAGAAGATTTGTGATGTGATTAAATGTATTTTAGTGCTCAAAATAATGTTTTTTATTCTGCTAAATCATCTTAGCTGACTTCAGGGTATCTGCAGTTTACCTGATGCCACTGAGGTAGTCAGTGGAGAAAAAATAAAAATCACAGCTCAAAAGTCCTTCATACTTAAAGGTATGCATGTAAATCAGATTGATTGTGGTGCAAAGACACCTGTTCCATTGACACCTGAAAGGACCCAAAACAGCTATTCAAATGTGGGTACAGGAGCCGGTTAAGTTGTATGAGATGAAGTCTTCATTAGGTCTTTGGGTTGACTGGTTTAGAATTAGATTTAGAATAAACATAGATGTAGGGGGTTGGTTACCTGAAGATGCAGGCTGAGTGCACTTGGAGATGCCAGACTTCCTGACAGCTACAATCCTTAGGGAAATATAACAACTGTACACTTGCTGAGTTCACACAGTGGCAGAGCAGGAGCAAAGCTGTGTCAGTCTTTCTGCTTTCCCTGACAGGCTTTTCTCCCTTGCACTTTATAATTACATGGTTAAAAGTCAAAGTAGAGCCAGAAGGTGCCTCCTGAAGATGGTCAGGGAGATGAGATCTGTGTAAAGAGAGAGAGGGATTGGTACACTTTGCACAGGGGAAGATGTGGTCAACCCAAAAAGGTAAAATACGAGGACAGCTTCTCAATCTTTCTCTCCAAGGTGCAGGTGTCAGGTGTCAGTAGAAAGGACTCAGGTTAATTCTCTGTTGTGCCTTCTGTGCAATCATTTTACCTGTGGTACTGCTCAGTGGCATGTTACTTTTACATATTTTATTGGATTACATACATTAAAACCTATCAATTACTTATGTTACTGTGGTACTCCATCCCATAAGCTGTTGTGCCTTCTGTGCAATCATTTTACCTTTGTACTGCTCAGTGGCATGTTACTTTTACGTATTTTATTGGATTACATACATTAAAACGTATCAATTACTTATGTTACTGTGGTGCTCCATCCCATAACTTGTCCTGGGTGCTTGCAGATACAATTTTTTTCTGAATTAGTGGTACTACATCAGATGTTGAGAAGTGATTAAAATTCAAGTTCAGAGAAATGAAACAGTATTTGGAGGGCTTTAGGAAAGAAATACATATTGGATTTTAAAATAAATTGCAACTTTATTCTTTGAGCCCTGTAGTGAAAAATTATTTTTAAATGAATGCCAGATGGCTTTCAGAGTAATGGAAAGAAAATGAGCCCTAAGCTATTATCTAAACTATGGAATGAAGGAAGCATTTTATTTTACATTAGAGAATGTGAAGTGTTATCATTGTATGGCAGTGTCTTTTTTAGGTAGACGAGAATTGTTTCTTTTAGAATTAGTTTTAATCACTTGGTTTTCTAAGCTGACTGTTCTCAGAGATTCTAGCTGTAGCATTTTTTCTTCACATGCTGGGTCACTGCCATCCTCTGCTTCTAGCTTGGTTGATTTAACCATTTAAAAGCATGGAGGGAATGCATTGTAGTGAGTAGCCTCTTACCTTCTAACGTGGATTCACAGAGTCCCAAAATGTATTTCTTAGGTCGAAAACTCCGGTCTGATGAAAGGGAGGAAAAGGGTGCTGTTCTGAAGAGGCTAATTTCATACACACCATTGTAATTATTATTAATTTCAGATAATGTGGACAAATTATATGTTATGTCTTTATATATAGACAGAGGGCTTTTAAAATGCAATAAAGGGCTCCGTGATCCTTTAAGCAGTACATTTACTACAGTGCCTTAAATGGTTTATTTTTACTGATCCTTTTTTAATATGGAACATTATAAATAGTATTACTGATTATATGTATGAATTGAATTATGCACTTCATAAAATATGCGTCTCCTGATTTCATTTCTAAACAGCTCTTCTTTCAGTTTGGTGCCTATGTAAATCTAAGTGTATGACTGAAAAGCAGTTGATTTTGTTCGAATTACATTATTTACTTTTGACTTACTTTGATGAAGGCTTAAAAAGTAGTGCCAGTTTTTCACTAGTGTTACACACAAGCAGACCTTAAAAATTTGCTAATCTTTTATAAAACAAACAAACAAGCCTTACATTAGGGGTTTTGAAACACTCCTTTCCGCCGTGAAAGGTTTTATGTATATGTTTCTTGAATATTCCTAAATGCACTTCCATTTCTTTCCCTATTACTGCACAAAATAAATGAGTCTTTGTCTAGTTCAAGAAGCAACTGACAAGAGTTAGTACTTACAACTAACAAGAAGACAGTAAAAAAAAAAAAAAAAAGTTGTTTTCAACTGTGTGTAGAAAGTGCAAACGTACCTAGTAACTAATTTCAAAAGGTAACAGTTTTGATCAAACTGTGTAGAAATTTCTAGGAGTTGATTTGTTAAGTAGAATCTGTGCACTGTAATAGAATCAAAATTAAATACTAGAAAATGCCATGAATGAAATGATCAGCATTGTAACATAGATTTCTTGTCATATTAATTCTTTCCTAAAAGTATTGTGAAACTCAGTTACCTGTAGTGGGATTTGTCTCTCCTAACCTTAAATCTGAGTATCTGAGGTATCTGAGACAGTCACTGTAGCTTCCATTTATGAACAGGAAGTAAAGTAATTTTCAGAATTTACTTCTTCTAGTCTACTTTAGACATTTATATGTAATGAATTGCACCCGAGAAATGCCTGTTTTAATGTTTGATTGAATACTGAATGTAGGTGTCATTTGTATATTGCCCTTACGGTTTTATTTTAAGATCAGTGTTATGTAGGATTTTCAGATTAATAGCTGATAATGGAACAAGCCAATAATTAATTTTCATTTATATTTCTTAATTTGAATCAGGATACCTTTCCTATGATGTCAGTCCAGCATGTTATTGACCGGCTTTACCCCTATAATATTTTCCTTGGAAAGGAAGGCAAGACTGCAGTCAAAGATGTGTTAAAAGTAAGTATTGCACATATGTATTATAATTCCAGGGAGTGATGGATTGTGACAGTAGTTCTGACTAATGTTACTTCACTAGTTCTGTAAAAAAACTCAGCCTCTTAAGTAAACTAAATGGATACATTATTTCTGATGCTAAAACAGTATTTTTAAAAAGCAAATTTAATAAGCCAATAGATTTCATTATAGGGAAAGCTGAAACCTCTGTGTTCTGTAGAATATTGAGTCCTCCATTCAGGACGACAGAAAACCCCTAATTATGTAAGTGGTTAATTAACTTGAAATTGGCTACTTACACGGTTAAGGTAGTCAAAATACTTAAAAAATACCTCTGGCATTTGACTTTTAAGAGGAGATACTAAAATGACAATAGAGATCACATGCAAAAAATGCATTCAGTATAGCATGATGATATATTATATTAGTCTCTGGTTTTGGTTTGTGTTAGCCTTTTGTTGCTTGTTGTTGGTCAGATCTGTTTTGTTGTTTTGTTCATGTTTAATAATAGCTTATAAGCCATATGCTGGGTTATTCCATTTATCATTTTAAAACTTTAGCACAGTGCCAGCTTTCTTTTGTTTTTGAATATGTTGCAAGAGTTATGTATGTTTTTGAAAATTAGCATTCATGACCTAGAGCATCTTACCCAGCTCTTTCAGACCTGAAAAATAACAATCATTTGTATGTGCATATTTAGAAATAACCAACTTTGTAACTGGTGAATTTTTGTTTTTCCTAAACCCAAACCTACATGTCAGGGAAATGTTTGTAGTCCATCCCTGCTGTCACCTCCCATATACTGCCTTTTTGCATTGCAGCTCCTGTATTCCATGTTTAACTGGGCTCATCTCCTGTGTGTCTTCCTGAGTTTTGGGATGGACAATCTTTGCATTCGAAAGAGGTTGTCCTGAAAGACCTGCTAGCTTTCATGAACCTTCAGAGCTGCCTCCTGTGGAGTCCTACCTACCACTTTTCTGAATAAGGCAATCTTGCCTGAAATCCAGGATCTGTAGTCAATGTTACTTGCCTTTATCACTCCCCTTCAGGATTTTGAACTCCATTATTTCATGGTAGCTACAGCCAAGGCTGTTCTTGATTGCCCCATCCACTACCAATTGCTCCATGTTTGTGAAGAGCGGTTGTCCCTGCATCCACCCCCTGCCTAGCCAGTGCAGCGCCTGTGTTGAGATGTTATTCCAGGCAGCCTCAGAAATCTGGATGGGTTGTGTCATGCTGTGTTGCCCTTCCACTACATGTCAGGGTGACTAATGTTGCTCATAGGAACCATGGTCAGGGTGGAAATACAGACTTCTCTCTGTTAGCAGGGCAGTAACAGTCACTTCTGTTCTTCATATGTCTTTATTTTAAATTCTTTGTGTCGTTTTGTTTCCCCTATCAGTTATAGGTGGTGAATGTCTTTATGTTCAGTACCATCAGCTTCCTCTATTTTCCATTTCTTTTATTTAATTTTATGTGTTGTGCATGCTTTTGCTTCCTGTGTGAGACAGCTTGATTTGGCTAGTAAAATGTTCTTTCTCAATGATTCTCTACTTTTAAATACCTCCTTGTCATTTATATTTTTCTGTGTTAATTTTCCTTTTTTTTGATACTGTTCCTCATCACTATTTATATGAACTTGTCCCATTATGTACATATAATCTTATTTGGAATTTTATTCTATTTGCACACAGCAAATTTTGCTTAAGCAGTGGACCTTAAGAAATACAGAAAATTACTGGTTGTACTGAGGAACTTCTGTTTATACTGCTCTTTTAGTAGTAGCAGTGCCAGAACTGTATTAAATATGGATAAGAAATTATTTTTTTCCATTTGATAAGAAATGTGAGGGAAAGGAGTCTGGCAGAAGCAAGGTGATTTCTTACTCTGCCTTCCTACAGATTTCCAAAGAATGTCCAGCTAATACTTGCCACTGAATACTTCTCTCTGTGTAACAGAATACAGTTAGGAGTTACTAATCTTAACTGGGAGGTTTTGAGAGATGAAAAAATAAATACTTGAAGTGTATTTGCAATTGATGGGTTAATTTCTGTGAACTGATCGCTTCTTAACATCATATAACATTTAAAGAAAATAAAATCAAATTTCATATAATAAAATTCAAAGTTTACACATCAGGCTTGGAGACAGATACAGGGCAGTAGTAATCTAGCTGATAACGTATCTTAATTTCAGCATGTCCTCCCTTCCAGTCAGCTGTCAGAGCTGAGAAGTGAGGTAGCCAGCGGTTAGGCTAAACAGATGGGTTTGGCAGCTGTTAGACCCTGTGCATATTTCTTGAAGAGATCATGTTCTCCGGGCACTGTTTGCCCAAACATTAGCTTCAAATTGGGTAAATCTTTTCCTTACGTGCTTCCTTGCTCACTGAGACTCTGCCAAGACCGCGGTATTCCTCATAATTCTTATTCTCGATAATGAATTAATGTGAAATATTGATTTATACCTTCCCTGGGAGTGGAAGTAGTTATGGAGTTAGTTCTGCATGTGTAAAAATGCTTTGAAATGCAAATCTTTTGGTGCATCTAGTTGGAGTTAAAACCTGTTTTAGGCTTAACTTTTTCATTTGATGCAAATACAGCTCCTTGTGTCAAACTAGTTAGCATCGAAAAAACTGTTTATGGGTTGCACACTAATCCAGCATTAGCAGTGATCTTGAGACTTTCTTATCACACAGAACATTTGTACAAGGGCTACAGTTTGCAGCCATGATTAGCTTGTAACAGACAGGACAGAAGTACCAAGATAAACTTGAAAGTTATATTCCTTTATGTACCCTTATTTCAAGTTTCTGCACTCTGGAAACTATCCATTTCTATTCTAATTCTTGAAGATCTTAAACTTAGAAGACTTTGCAAAGGAAAGCGTGAATTATGACCTTTAAAATGATTCTGTACTGGCATGAAATATTGGCATGACAAATTATCTGACTGACAGATGAACATACGAAATATAATTGCAAAAATTAAGTAAAAATTTACTCAAGCTTTTTCTCTAGAAGATTTAGATACAGAGAAATCACTGCTTTCAAGGAAAACAGCCTCCAGTTAAACATTCCCAAATAATAATCTTAAGCACATACGACGTCTCCCACAGTACTGAAATTTTCCTTCCTGTGTACTATTGATAGGCAGTTAGAAAACTGGTCATCTTCATTTAGGCTGTTTGGTGGCTCATAAGAGGCTCCAACTGTTCTATACTTATTTTTTCATTGTTTGGTAACCTTTTAGCATTTTACTTCAGATTCATCAAAGATTTTGAGTTTCCTTTTTTAATTCTCACATGCCTTTTTTGTATCTTTTTTTCCCAATGTTGGAAAAACCCACTATATTTTTTTGATTTACCTTCTAATCAAGATAATCTTCTGTCAGTATTTAGAAACAGTCTGTAGATCAGATTTGTCTTAATGTCTTAATTTGTCTAAATGAGTCCCTGTCAGCCTACTATCCAAGTATTTAACTTTTGTTCTAAGACCCTTCTAGAATTTTTCTTCATTTTTTTCATGCCTTGATTAATTCTGTATTTACTGTCTTGCTCTGATATCAAATAGAAGTTTGTTTGTTCCTTTTCACTCATTTTTGTATTATTTGCACACCCACTTTATTCTTAGCTGAACTTCTCCTTGCAAACTGTTTCCCTGCCTTGTGGTAGGGACTCTTCAGACTATGTAGGCACTGTCTCATAGAGAGTGAGCCAATAGTTCAGAAAAACAGGATCTTCTTTCTTGTCTAGACAATTCTGTTCACTACTTAGATGTTTCTGTTGCAAATTTTGGTCTAAGGAAGGATTTGTTTCTCTATTACTCAGCTCCCCCCAAAGTAATTGATATTCTTTGGGGTTTTGCATTAATGAATGCTCTTAGCGCCAGTACTACATTCCATTGTAGTGGAATCTGTCCTTCAGACTTCGTCAGTCTGTCCCATCTTGCACTTGCAGTTCATATTTTACTTCATTAAAGCAGCTCAGTCCTCTTGTTTCTTGCAGAATTCCCTTTCCTTCCCACGCAGAGAATCTTCAGGAAAGATCAGTTGCCTTTGGATGCCTCTTCTGGATCACTTAGCTGTCTTGTGGGTTCGGCAGAGTGATTATCTGCAAATACATCTCATTTAAGCTCTTTTCCTTTGACCAGCTGGATTACCAGTGTATTCTTTGCATTTTCCATGCTGGGACATTACTGATCATTAGATACTTTCAAGTGGTCAGAATTCCTCTTCCTCATTTTTTCTAATGTGTACAGTTTGCCTTTTCTCATGTGTTTCTAAGCGTGCAGAATGTGGCCTGATGATTATGGAGTGCCAAACCTCTCCCCTTGTTTCTGGTGGCTAGTGCTTTTTATATTTTTTTTCTTTCCTCTTGAGTCTGAGGCAATGGGGCTGCCCACTACTGTCCCTCCAAGTATCCCCCAAACTTTCTGATACTGAATGTGCTCAATAGTTGCCCTTCCAAGCCACAAATATTTTTTCCTTTGCAGCTATCAACTTGGATTTTGTAGAGAGGAAGCTGCTTCTGGCTCAGGCAGAAGTATGTTTGTACATCTATTTCATGCCACTCTTCGATTCCATATCTAGCTATCACAATTCTATATAAAGAATTGCCCCAGAGAGATGTGTCTCACTGTGAAAACCACAGTCTTATATCTCCCGTCCTGGTACCTTCCTTGTTGAATTACTAAATTATCCAGTTCAGCAGCATCTCCATGCTTGCATGTGATGAATTCAAATTGTATAAATTCAGTAAGGATCTACACAGAGATAGACAGTCCTCTTTTACTGTCCTAATTTGGGGTCTAAAGGGCTAGCTGCAGGACCCTCAACAACACGAAAAAACCCCCACAAAACAGACAAACCAAAAAACACCTTAAAAATTTCAGACTCCCAAGACCATGTACAAGGTGTGCTGCTGCTCTCTCCAAATCTTCCTTGTTTGATACGGAGGCTACTGGTGCAGATAATCTTCATGCTTGCTCATAGTTATTTTCTTCTGTTGGTATCCAAGTAAGGGATTTTAGTGTACAAGCAGTTTGCAGTTTTGTGTACGAGCAGCTTTGGCCCTATCCAAGATGCCGTTGACTTAGTAAGAATATTACAATCTGCTAATGAACAGAAGAGTGAGAACATCTGTAGTTCATTTCACAGAATCAGAGTTGGAGCATTTCTTAGAATCGCAGTTTGAGATACTCCTCAGTAGGCATTTCTGTCCTCTGTTGTTTAAATGTTTAATGGTATCTGAAGTAGACTCAGCTGTTACAACACAAATATAATTTGGTTCAGTCCTTTACTAAAGCTTATTTCTCTTAAATTCACATTTAAACATGAAATTTTTGAAAGCTCTTGTTCCAGAATTGGAATGTACAAAGTGATGAAGAGCTGAAGTATGTGTATGAATGCATCTCAGTTTTCCTTCTAAACTTTAATAGATGACGCTGTCAATCCTAGTAGTAATGAAGCTACATGCTTTTTAAGAATTGTTTTACATTTGTGACGTCTAAAAAAAACCCAGTTTTTTTTCTAAGAATTCTAGGAGTTGCATAATACTTTTTTCTCTTGTTTACTCAGCTTTCACTCTGTTGAATAGAATGGCTCTATTATTTCAGTAACTTCAGTTAGTGGCTTTTTTGTGCATAGACACCCCCCCTGTATGACTTCCCCTTCTCCAACAAAATAGACTTTTTCAGGATTTTAAAAATGGTGTTCCTGCTTTCTATATGCAGCATAAAATAGAGAGTCTAATGCTTAAAAGAAGTTTGGGAAGACAAATGTCCCATTTTTTGTCCTTGATATACCCAGAACATGCTGAAGGCTCAATTTGTACAGGTTGTCCTCAATTTCCATTGTATGATAAGGCTGTGGAGCTAAGTAAACATAATGTTTAATGGCTATTTTTATTGGTAGTCAGATGTTTAAATCTGCAATTGGTTTTAATGACCTGCAGAGATAGGTGATCTATTATTACACGCGCTAAAGGCTATCATCCATTTCTCTTACTATTTCAGTCTGTCAGGCTAAGACTTGACATAGTCACCGTATGACATTTTCACTTTACATCTGCACTACAATCAGAATAAGTAGGTGTTATGTGATCTTTTTGCTTTGGTTTTAAATGAAAAATACATTGAGAATGTGAACGTACATATGTGAAGTAAAAGTTGAAGTAAATGGATTTAGGGCTTCAGGGCTTCACAAGCAATTAATCTTGAATACGCTTTTGGCCTTGTTTTCAGAAGAAACTGTTTTAAAAACGAGAAAGCTGTATTTAATAATTAATTTCCCCCACCTCCTAATTCTACAGCGTTTTGAGCTTCAAGATTCAGCAAGCCACTTGCTTCCCAGAAAGATTACGAAAGTTGAAAGTGTACATGGAAACAAACCCTTCAAGGCCGATGTAACAGTACAGATTGGTGAAAAAGAAGTGACATTCCAGGTATGAATCTATATATTTATCAAACTATATGTGGTTTTTTTAGATATCATTAACTTATTTTCATCTCACCAAGAATTTGACATTTACATTTGATACTAAAACTCATTTTCACTGAGTATTTTTTGGTAGTGTAATGCGTGATATTTATGAGAAAAACATTTAGATACTAGAATATTAGATTATGGATACACAAGATTTTATTTCTAGATTATCTCATACTTTCCTACATGTGATTTATTTAAGTTTCTTGTGTTAAAAGAAATGCTAAAGAATGGATAAAAGAAAAGCCTCTAAATTTCCTTTTTTTTTTTTTATTGGATTAGAATAACAGAGAGTACTTGTGATGCTCTTGGTGCCGCTTTCCCTTTTTCTTGTAATAAAAACAATAGTCTGTCTTTGTCTACACTTTAAGTAAAATCTAATGAGTGCTTGGTAATGTTCCGACACAGGATGTTGGGAAAATGGAACAAAAGTAATCACATCAAATATGATTAGTTTGAGTTTCTTCCAATGAAGTTTATGACCTGCTAGGTGGTGAAATAAGGTCTTTTTCAGGAAACAGATGCTGATCTGAGAATTTGAAGTTAATGTGGAATTTGGAGAGTTTAGAGAGTCTGTAGAAAAGGTGAATTAGTGGAAGTCAGAGAAAGATCATATTAACAGTGGTGAATCATAGAGTAGTTTGGGTAGCAAGGGACCTTTAAACGTCATCTAGTCCAACCTCCACTGTAATGAGCAGGGACATCTTCAACTAGATCAGTTTGCTCAGAGACCTGTCCAATCTGACCTTGAATGTTTGCAGGGATGGGGCAACTACCACCTCTCTGGGCAACCTGTTCCTGTATTCCACCACCCACCACCTTCCTTATACCTAGTCCAAATCTTCCATCTTTTAGTTTAAAGCCATTACCCCATGTCCTATCACAACAGACCGTGCTAAAAAGTTTGTCCCCATCTTTCCTGTAGGTCCCCTTTAAAGACTGAAAGGTCGCCATAAGGTCTCCCGGAGCCTTCTCCTCTCCAGGCTGAACAACCCCAATTCTTTCCACGTGTCCTTATAGCAGAGGCGTTCCAGCCCTCTGATCATCTCCATGGCCCTCCTCTGGACCCACTCCAACAGGTCCATGTCCTTCCTGTGCTGAGGGCCCTAGAGCTGGAAACAGTACTCCAGGTAGAGTCTCACGAGAGCAGAGTAGAGGGGCAGAATCACCTCCCTTTGACCTGCTGGCCATGCTTCTTTTGATGCAGTCCAGGGTATGGCTGGTTTTCTGGGCTGCGAGCACACGTTGTCAGCTCATGTCCAGCTTGTCATGCACTAGTACCTCCAACTCCTTCTCAACGGGGCTGCTGTCAGTGAACAGTATCCTCAGAGAGTTTGTACTGTTAAAAAGTGAAAAGGGGAACAGCAGCAAATAGGAATTTGTCAGAAAAAATATGAGTCTTTAGGGACCTGATTCAACTCATTCTGAGGCAAAGATTTTTACTTTCATTTGACAAGTAGGTGATACCTTCTGAAAATACACCTGCAGAATGTGTCCTTGGGAACAGGAGAGCATATGTAGTTTACAGATGAAACAGTTCCTAGACTAGAACAGGAAATGGAAATAGAGCAAGTGCCTCAACATGGGGAGTGATTGAAACTCTCCAAAGTTCTGGTCAAAATAGCTCCTTCAGATTTTCACAGTACAAATTGCTCTTCCACTTCCATGTTTCTCTAATGAGCAATAAATATTGGTGATTTCTGTATTCTATTTCTAGCATGAACAACCACAAGTTCTTTGCAGACCCCAGTGCTGTAACTGAATTGGTTGACATTTTATGTTTTTTTCATGGAGAGGGGAACATGGAAGTGTGATCAAGGTTGCATATTAAAAATTACATGGTTTAAGGTTTTTTAAGTGAAAGATTTAGGTTTGATGGATGACAATCATCAGCAAAATGTTACAGTCGTTTTGGAGAAGCGTAACCCAGTCCACACAAATCCTAGAGTTATCATAGTATAGCTTATTAAGTTTTTTTGTTTTGTTCTAATTTTTCTTTATAGGTTCCAGCTGGGACTGGGTTGTTAAAAAAGCGTCCTCGATCAGATACTTTCATAAGGACTTCCAGCCATGATCAACTGCTGGCAGAAATGATGCAATCCCATATGGTTAAAGACATGTGTTTAATTGGAGGAAAAGTAAGCATTTAAATTTCTTTTCTCCCTCCTTCCCCATGTTCCTTAGAACGTAATAAAGTTCTTATTTTTCAACTCTTTAGGGCTGTGGCAAAACAGTTATTGCTAAGGAGTTTGCTGATATGCTGGGATACAGCATAGAACCAATCATGCTGTACCAGGTAAGGAAACTATCTGCTGATGATCTTGCTTTAAATATGATCCAGAATATAATAGACCAGTGTCGATTCTTTGTGTATATTTTCTCTCTCAGTGACTTTTAAAGCTACAGATATGTTCATATACAGCTGCAGCTTTTAAAATGGCTGATAATAACCGGTATGGGTTAAAAAAATAAAAGACAGCGAAGATTTCAAAGATAGCAAAGTTTGCTGATCCTTATAGAGCATTTTTTACTCTATTAGAATACTCATCTAAAATGTTGTCTTATAGCAGGTCTAAAAGGAGGCAGTACAGTGCAGCAGTATAGATAGTACAATGTTATTACATATAAACTAGCCCTGATGTTGCTTTCATTTGATTTTATTCACTTCATTTTGAATGTGAAAGAGGTAATCTAAATAAAATGTAAGGAAAATAGTTTAACACAGTGGTCTTTCCCCTAGCCACAGAGAATTGACAACTCATTCTGTGATTTGGCATGACTGAGTGTCATAAAGAAAACTTTGTCTTTTTTGGATTTTTTTCCCCCTTCTGAAGTATGTTTCTTTCCTATACGTCAGAGTGGTGACCACTTGTAATTCATGCATGTTGAATGCCTCCGCAAGACCTTTTAGTCTTTCCTTTTTTTTTTTCTTTTGTTTGTCCATATGCTATTTAATAATATAATGGAATTCTCTATTATCAACTTTATGTTTTTGTTATTATGGAAGACAGTTTCTTTATCGTATTGAGAATACATAATTGGGTTTTTGTTTCTGGGCAATTTTTGTAAAGCTATTTCTCATGTTCCACAGGCTTAATCTTTCTTCTGTTGTGTTTTTTTTTTTTTTTTTTTTTTAAAGTGTTTCTTCTGTCAAGATCACCTAATATTCTCTTACTTGTCTATTTTTCCTGATGCCTAACAGGTGGCTTTTTAATCAATATTATAGTCCGTTCCTTTTCATTTTTTTACATTTCTGTTTAGTCTGATGATGACAGTTGTGGTGGGACTGTGTTGCAGTAGGGATTAGAAGATATAAAATGGGGGCTGATGTTTAAATGTAATATATACATATTACAATCAATGAATATTAACTTCATTATTTATATGTGCTATAGCAAACAGACAATAGTCTTCTTCTGCCCTTAGTCAAATTGTTGCTAATTTATTTACGTTGTGTCTTAGTACAAATGTGATTTTAAAGATAAATTTGGGGAGAAATGTGCATTAACCCTATTTGTGAGAGGCAGAGGCAGTTGACATAGTTGGTTCAGAATGGCTGTCATGGGGTAAAATGACAAGAAGGAAGAACTGGAGAAATCTTAAGGGTGTCCATGGGCTTTGAAGGTGGTGACGGGGACCTTATTGTTGTAGCTGCGTTTTTTATGAGTTAGAGGAATAAGTTAACAGTAATTGAAAAAGTAAGGGTAGAGTGAGTGTTTTTACTGAGTAAAATGTAAAGTTTGTATTTAAAAAGATTAACATAAAAGTAGTGGTAATGGTTTCTGGAAGGTTGGACATGCAGAATAATAAGGGAATGAAGGTTTTGGAGCTGTCAGTTGTCTTGGAGAATGGTAAACATGGCACAGTGGGGCTGCTGTATGTTTAGGGGGTTTCCCTTTGATTTCACCCAGAAAGTGCTTCAGGCTTTGTCACAGCACTAGCTTTTTTTACAAACCCCAATCTCATGCTTAACAGTGATCTCCCGTAGCCGGTGGTCACTCAGTATGTGCTTGGAAAGAATTGTCAGTCTTAAATCTTGATACACTCCAACATCATGACATAAACTGAAAAATTGCAAGATTAAAAAGTAGAATTAATTAATTTGCTGGGTTTTCACATTAGGGATCACACATGTAAGGTTTTTTTTTTTCCTCCATAACCCCGAGGAATGAAAACACTCTCAAATAAAATCTGAAGTCAAGAGTCTCCCATGACCTTGTGAGTCAAAATACACTAAATATCACAGGATTTACAGTTGTAAGTGGTAATTGGCAATGCTGAAGGGGAACATTAGCATCAGATTTAATACAGTATATTGGTCTTTCTTCCATCCCTTTGCTTGTTTAAATTTTTCCCATAAAACACGGAGAAAGAAATGGCAGTGACAGCTAATTTGGGAGTGCAATGGCATGTGGGGAGAGAGAAATGGCTGGTGAGGTTGAAGGTTTGAAACACACAGAAACCAAGAGAAAACAGAAAAGAGAAATATTACTGATGATGAAGAAAGAAAGCCGGTCCATTTTGTGTTTTCCTGCGTGGTTGAGAACCTCCCCAGACAGGATCCCACTGCTTTTCCTTCCCCCTGTGTGGCTTCAGCTGATAAAGGCCCAGACTCTGAAATTGCGTCTGCGTAGATGGAGTCAGGCAGATGACTGACTCGTCAATGACCTGGACAAGGGGACAAAGGGTATCCTCAGCAAGTTTGCTGATGATACCAAACTGGGAGGGGTGGCTGACACTCCAGAGGGCTGTGCTGCCATACAGTGTGACCTGGACAGGCTGGAGAGCTGGGCAGAGAAGAACCTAATGAGGTTCAACAAGGGCAAGTAGAAGGTCCTTCACCTGGGAAGGAAGAATGCCAGACACCAATATAGGTTAGGGGTAGACCTGCTGGAAAGCAATTCTGAGGAAAACGGTCTGATAGGAACCTTTAGACCTGCTGGAAAGCAATTCTGAGGAAAAAGGTCTGAGGGTCCTGTTAGATAGGAAATTACCCATGAGCCAGCAATGTGCCCTTGTCGCCAAGAGGGCCAATGGAATCCTGGGCTGTGTAGGGAAGAGTGTGACCAGTAAGTCGAGGGAGGTCATTCTTCCCCTCTACTCTGCCCTGGTGAGGCCACAACTGGAATACTGCGTCCAGTTCTGGGCCCCCCAGTTCAAGAGGGACAGGGAACTGCTGGAGAGAGTCCAGCGTAGGGCTACAAAGGTGAGTGAGGGATTGAGCGTCTCCCTTATGAGGAAAGGCTGAGAGAGCTGGGGCTCTTTCGCCTCGAGAAGAGAAGGCTGAGGTGAGACCTTACCTATGTTTACAAGTATCTAAAGGGTAGGTTGAAAGAGGATGGAGCCAAACTCTTTTCAGTGGCTCCCAGTGACAGGATGAGGGGCAACGGGCTCAATCTGGAACATAGGAAGTTCCATTCAAATATGAGGAAAAACTTCTTTCCGGTGAGGGTGACAGAGCCCTGGAACAGGCTGCCCAGGGAGGTCGTGGAGTCCCCTTCTCTGGAGATCTTCAAGACCCCCCTGGATGCAGTCCTGAGTGATGTGCTCTGGGCAATCCTGCTTTGTCAGGGGCGTTGGACTAAATGATCTCTAGAGGTCCTTTCCAGCTCCGACAATTCCATGACTTACATGACTTGTGCCTTTTTCTTACGCTTTATCATGGGCAGGCGCAAGCAGATTGGGGTTCCAAAGCTAAAAAGCCACATCAATGCAATGGTCTGTTCATGGTAATATACCTGGATTCCCAGCAGTGCCTATTACCTTCTCTACAGTGGTTTATTAAGATAAGTTTCTATTTTCTGAGCCGGAACTGAATGTGTCCATCCAGCCTATATACTTCTCTATGCACATGTCACTGTAAACACATTTTTAAATGATGCCAGGAAAATAACTTGCAACTTGACAAACCTGCTGAAGAACGGGCACAATCTAGCCCTTGTTTTGCTGCACATAATACAGTATTCCCAAGCAAAATTAGACAATTATTTGGTTAAAAACATGGCCGCTGTCTTTCAGCATCCCACTTTTATTTAGTAGGGCTTCACTGAATAGGAGCAGAAGACTTCCTTTTTGGAGACACTTGAGAAGAGCTGACAATTAAATTAGTTACTCAGTAAACATCTTTCAGAGGGAAAGACAGACGCATTTATTTCTGTAATACCTACAGAAATAAAATGTAGGCCAAGGGTTTAACCCTCTTTCACGAGGGTTTGATCAAGTTCAAAGGGCAGATGGTTTTTATAGAGGCTTTTTGGTGATATCCAACAGTATCACTAAGGCATTGTGTGGGCTCATTGTTCACTGTAAGTTCCTGTGTACTCAAGTCTACGTAAGATCCACATGTGTACTCATATGTATAAATATTTCCTATGTACAATGGCTTACGTGATCTCAAAAGTTTGTACCAGAAGCAGTGTATAAAAAATGATTGAATGTAGCTGAGCTATACATCTTCTGATAAATTTTAAGAATGCACTTGTTTTTCTTAAAATATGTAATAACATATTGGGGGTTTTGCATAGCAAAATAATAGGATAATTTAATGCCAGTACAAATGTTAAATGCATTAATTCATACAGTAATTCAGCAATGAAGGCTATGAGAAGTTTGATAATGCTGTAAATTTAGCAGGTTTTTCTACTTTGGTTCAAAAAAGTGTCTTTTTGATTTTTTGAGAGAGACACCATATTGTCATAAATCCATTTCTAAAATTAAGGAGGCTTTTATTTGTCCTATGGCTCATTTTTATTTTGCAACAATTTCTGCAGGCACAAGAATAAGTAGTGGGACACATATCCTTGGTCTGAAGCAATAGCTCTGTTTTTCTTTAAGCTCTGTGAAGAAATGAATTTTTAGATTTTTTTTTACATATATATAATGTTTACCTTTAATATTTGCTTCATCATTCTTTCCTTATGAAGTTGATTTAAGGGTTTGAATAGTGTGAAAAAGCATAGCTCTTTATATTGATTTCACAGGGAAAAAAAGCCTCCAAAAGCTTTTGTGTTGTGAGATGAGAATCAAATTTATCTAAACGGAGGGTTCCCAAACCTTTAGCACATAGATCATCTCTTGTACTAACAGTTGACTCAGAGAACAATTCCTGTCTCATTTGTGATATCTGACATCATTATATGGAGTTCTCATTATATGTAATTCCATGTAGGCAAATTGCTGACAAAAGGAAATTCATCCTGATTAGGAAAGGTTTGTTTTTATGTTGTCTCTTAATGCAGTTAAGCAACAGCAAATGAGAAGCAGCAGCCAGCTCATTCTTTGTGGACTGTCGTTAGGGAACTTTTGGTTTAAATTGTCTAAAATAAAACATTTTCTCCCCCCAGAGTTTCAGAGGGAAAAAACCCACAGTATTCAAAGTGGTGTTAAAACAGTTTTCCAGCGACTTGCTCTTTTTCTTCCCCAGCAAAACCAGTTTTTTAAACACATCGCTGGTGTTTGTGTATTGCGATGTTTTTGTTTCTAGGATTTCTTTTTATTTCTCTTTT
This sequence comes from Calidris pugnax, assembly GCF_001431845.1. Taxonomy (NCBI): domain Eukaryota; kingdom Metazoa; phylum Chordata; class Aves; order Charadriiformes; family Scolopacidae; genus Calidris; species Calidris pugnax. The sequence goes on along the minus strand of NW_015094510.1, from coordinate 12,400,653 downwards.
TTTTTGCATGATCTCATTTTTCTTTACAAATTCCTTCCAATTCTTTATTTGAGAAATACTAACAAAATATGAGTCCAAATTGGCATAAAAAGCAGGAAACAGAGATTTTTCACCTCGTAAGTGCCAAGAACATGATTATCACTGCAAGCCATGAAAAACGGCTAGATTGGAGGCTTGTATTGCTATAGCTGCTAAAGGAGGTGACATAGAAGTTATCCTACTTGTTTTCTCTCATAAACTTCTTTTTTTTTTGTATACAAGACATTTTAGGAAATAAACAATGCAATGTAAAACACATAAGTTACATGTTACATTGGCTGTTAGAAATTAAAGGAAGCATTTTGTTTCACAAGGCAATATAATGATATAATGTTGCCATTGCTTTGCCCAAAATGGGGGGGGGGGGATATAATGGATGTATTTTTATTACCTCCCCTCCAAAGGGAGGGATTTTTAGTGTTTAGAGTATTATAACACTGTATCTCATAATGCATATTTTTAATATCATGTATTAAAAATTGGTTTAGAGTAAATAAATCACTGGTCAGATACTTAGCCGTAAAACAAATCCCTTACAGAAACTGTGCAGGCGTTAGTGAATGACACTTCTTTTTAATGCATCATAAAATTGAATATCATTCAACCATTTAAATTATGATATAAACATTCATTTCATATTTCAGAAAATATTTTGCAGCAAAATACATTTCTGAGCTTATCTCCAGAAAATTAACTCATGGTTCTCAAGTGGTTTTTGGTATTAGAGATGGACATTCTATATAGCATACTAGGCTCCTGATCAATTCACACTGTACCTTGTTTCATTCCTCTAGAGGCAAATCGTCAGAAAAAGTGTTAGTTAAATGTTCAGTTATATAGAATTTACTAGCTACTGAACACACACTTCTGTTGCAAGTCCTACAAACACTTATATTTTTCTCTGACTTTGATAAAAATGTTTCCTGTTCTGCTTTTAATTTAATTCATTAACAAAATAGAAAAGAGCAAAGACAGCAGTAAAAAAAAATAAAAAGACAACAATAAAAATACATTCTGGTTTTGTGGATTTGAATGTGTGGCTTTAAATTTTACAAATGTGGAAGCAACGAAGGAACCAGACTTTGTCCTGTTATTTTAAGGCTTTTAAGGAAATGTAAAAAGAGGAAATGATTCAGCGCATATGACGTAATGCGTTCTATTTTTATTCTCTAAAGTTCAAAGGGTTTATAGTTGTGAAAAGGACATATGCAAAAGCTACGGCTACAATAGAAAATATTTTTCTCATCTGATTTTAGATTTAAGTTGTATTCATAGCACAGCCTGAGGAAGGAATTTCATCTTCCAGGTTATGAAATGCTTACTACGTCTGTGTTGCTCTAGTGCTTACCTGTTGTAATGGAGCATCTAAAATATGTGTGCTGGAGGATGTGCTAGGTTTTGTCTTTGGTTTTGATTTATCCCTCAAGTATTATTTTGTGATATGCTATGTACTTTTAATACTTTGTATGTTACTGGCTTTTTTTCCTTCCTCTGTCCTTTATTCTCTGATGCTTCCACTGCATTTTCCTGCTGAGGTGGAATGTCACGCTGGTTTGTGTTCAAGATTAATGATGAAATCTTTGCTCTTTCAGGCGACTACTTCTATATGAAATAAATGTCTCTTGTTTCTTCCAGGTGTAAATTGCTGCCCCCTTCTGTACACAGAGCTGTGTACAAGTTGTGATACGCTTGCACTATGTTTAAGGGGGCAAAAAAAGGGCTTTTGTTCTGGTTTGAAAGAGGTGATATTGGCCAAGTCTAGAACTTCCAAAGACTGTTTATCACAGTCTGTGTAGATTCGTGTGGGTATTTCGAAAACTCTTTGGAAAAGTAATTGAAGATTTCCTGATAATCCTCTTTGAGTATATTCTCAGGAAAAACATAATGCATTTTTTTAAAGAGAAAGCATGTACTTGTAGATGAAGAAAATAGAGCATAAATGTATTCTGATGAATTGATACTTACAGGATATGACGGCTAGAGATTTACTACAGCAAAGGTACACTCTTCCTAATGGAGACACTGCTTGGAGGCCATCACCACTTGTTACTGCTGCCCTGGAAGGAAAGCTTGTTATTCTTGATGGCATTCATCGAATTAACCCTGGCACTCTAGCTGTACTTCAAAGGTCAGGATGTGAGCACGGATAAGTTGGGTGCGCAGGATTGTTTATTGAGTGCATGCATACTGAGAAATTCAGTTCCTTCTGGTGAATGTGGCTTTATAACTTCAAGAACATTGTAAAAATCGAGCTGAGTATTGAAGATTCATAGAATACATAATGATCAGTCTGATCAGTCTGATACAGTCAGTCTGATATGATGTCATGTAATGATCAGTCATACTGAAAAGCAGAAGCAGTTCTTTCGTGTTCTTGGTAAATCTATAATAATACTGGAAATTTCAACTCTTTGTTAATACAGAATATAAGTCTGAATTGAAGAATGAGCTATATTTTACTCTAAACTCATGAAATCTTAGAATTAGTAATAGTTGCACAATAATGTAAAAATGTAAGATGTCACAAAATGTTTAAAATACTTTGCATTCTGCTTCTAAATAAAATGTGATCATTACAGTTACATGCAAAAGCATACTTTGTATTGACTTCAAAGAAATCTCTCTAAACATCATTTCATAATTCAATAAAAAATAAATTAAACTTTGCAGAAGTTTATGCTATTTGCATAATAGCAAATACTATGTTAATATTAGTCTATACTGTCAAGTGAAGTTTTTCTCTGATTTTGTTTGCCTTTTGCAAACTTAAAGGACATCATCAGCTTAAAAGCAGTTGTACCAAAACCATTTTGTGCCTTCTTTCCTAATATATATGCACATAAGTGCAGAAGAGAGAATTATGCTTCCCTGTTTTTTCCCTTTTTAATCAGTTTAGCTTTGCCTTCTGATTTTCCTTCTGTGCACGCGTTATATCTAATCAACTTCTGCATTAAGAAAATGAAAGTTGGGTCTGTATGTATGCTAATCAGTAAAACCTACTGAAATATATTGCTTCAAGAAACAAAACAGAAGTATGTTACTTGGTACAAGTATAACGAAATGGCTGTTTCATGCCATTTATGCACACTCTACTGGTAAGACAGGATTTTTTATTTTTCATTTTCTTACCATATCTATTTAAACCAAGTTGACTGACTGACTATGCACTGAAACTGTTTACTCGGGTGTATTATTTTACCTCCACACCTGGATGCACCTTAAATTGGTGGAACTTTTCCTTACTACTATGACCTGTGTTGAGGTACCTTTTAAAAAAAGCATTAGTTGTTACAAGTATTTTTAAAAGTAATCAAAGGCTAGATAAAGCTAACTCTTCTAACTCTTTATTTTCGAACAGATTAATACATGACAGAGAACTGACTCTCTATGATGGCACCAGGTTGTTGAGGGCAGATAGATACCAAAACTTAAAAGAAGAATTACAAATCTCTGACGAACAACTACAGGAAAGGTAAAGTGTCAGCTATGACTATATAATGCAAACAGCATTTTATCCTCTAGGGAGCTTGATCTCCTTTTTTTTTTTTTTTTTCGGTTGTGTGGTGGTTTTTTTAACATAAACATCATGCAAAATGCTTCCCTATTAAATTGATACCTTCTAATCACCAAGAGAAACGTATTTCAAACGTCAATTTCCTCATGAGCTTTTTTCTTTTTGTGGCATGAGGAAATTATATCCTGTTTAGAGTGCTGGAACTAAAAGGAAAACATTCAATATCCTTTAGCAAAAAGAGTTAGAAATTGAAGAAAAATTACATAAAAGCATAGACATAGAGGTATATATTATTTAATGTTGTAACGTTTTATTAAGAGTGTTGGAAAATAAAGCTAACTTGAAGTTAAATACAACCTGTTACTTTCTTCTTCTCTCATAAGCTAGAAAGCTGCTTGATAATTTACAACTAATATGGGGCAGGAAATCCTAAGGATGGGTTGGGACCCATTATGCTTATTCTTTTTGTTTCTTCACTTCCACTTGTCTGCTAGAAACATTCCATGGATAGAAGCGTTTTCTGATGGCCTTACTTGATACAGAGTCAAACACTGCTGACCAGTTGTAGTTAATGGGAGGGATATTGTTGAGTGTACATCAAAATAACTGCAATCTAATATTCAGTAATATATATAAGGAGCTAAACATACTGTGATTCTTAAATGGCTCTAACCACTTAAAAAACAGTTGAAGTTTTGTATCAGATCCATGCTCATACTTGCACTGGAGGGTGTGCATCTGCCCAAGCTTTGAAGAGGCCTTATCAGTTATGATAGGGATGCATTCATGATGTGATACCCCATTTCTCTCATTCTCTCACTGAATACAGTTGTTTTTTTTTTTTTTACTTTGACCTCTTTCGTAGTCTACCCTTTAAAAGAGCTGTTTTTCTTTTAATGTCTGGTGTTTTGTTATTTCTGATTCCCTTTTGATCCAAAATACTCTGTTGGCTTTTTGTTGGTGGTTTTTTTGTTGGTTTTTTTTTTTTTTTAAAAAACAAAACAAACCAAACTTCATTTTAAGTCTTCCATATTGTTTATTTGGATTTTTTTTGTGTGTGTAGTGTAATCTAAGCCTATTTGTTGCAATTTGTATCCACGCTGCTGAGGCCGAATACCCAGCTAGATGGGCATTTCCTGCATTTGTTTTACATGAGCGAAGAACTGTGTACTGGGGAAGTGTTCTGTTTATCAGGATTTTAAGCCCAGACTTTGAAAAGAAAAGCAAAAAAAAAAAAGCTCCAAGGATCCATCTTGGATTGTATCCCAGCTTTGCATTAGACTTCGTACTCAAAATGCATCTGGTCATTGTGAGTCTCCTTCTCCCTGCTCTGTGTTCATGGTCCTGTCCCAGGTGCTTTCAGACAGAATGGCAGTGGCTGAGCTATTTTGCTTACTGTGTGTTACCCTTTAGTTCATGCCAACATACTCCAGAAACCTGGAAAATTCATCACATATTCATCTTCAGTACTGCCTCTCTTCCTGGATCAAAACTCTCTCACAACAATAGAGCTTTCCATCTGGATTCCCTGTCTCCCTCTTGTTCTAACTATGGCTGTCTTGGCAGTGGACTCCTTTATAACCTTCGTTATCTGTTAGACCATGAGGACTGTCCAAGCTGTCTTCTTTAATGACTATTCTGCAGACCTGTCTTACAGTGCCACCTCTGTACACACTTTCCTTCCCTTTGGTGTCATTGAGTAACCTTTTGGTTCCACTGTTCAGTGGAAATTGTACATTGCTTGTGACTGCTTTGGAGGCTCTGAAAGTCTTTGGCTTTGCCTCAGAAGGGTGTCCCCTTTCATTCAGATAGCAATGGACAGATTTTACCTATCCACCTTAATATTTTGCAACATAATTTAGTGTGAATTGTTAAGCCCTAATTGATCTACTCCACTGAGAGTTAGCTTTCACTCTCTAATCCATAAATGCAGGGTGTCTGTTGTCTTAGACAGGAAAACATTTGTGATTAGTACTTGATCTTAAAAACAAAAAACCAAACAAAAACCCCACTGAATAGGCATTCTTGCATCTGGAAGCTCAGTGTGACCATTTAGCACCATCTTGGATATAGATGAAATTTTTTGGACTGAATTAGCTGAAGTCCATTGCACTGAGAATCCCACCTTCTTCTGAGCAAAATGTTCCATCTGGCCCTTGTTCAACTTTCTCCTGTATTAACTTACTCAAAAGAAGCCAGAATAAAGTAATGCAAACATGTATCTGCTTCTTTGGCTTTGGCGATGGCCTTCTTTGGCATCAGTGAACTACTCCTCTGTAGAGAGGGCACTGTTCTCGTCAGCCCTTGAGGAGCTGAAGGTATTCCAGGATGTCATCTTGGTTGTGGTCTCTTACATATTCTGCAAACCTCACTACCTTTCACTGGCTCCAGGACGCAATGTCAATAGTTGCTCTTTGATTCTGGGACCACAGTCCTCCTTTCTACTCATCCTTTTCAGCAGCGGTTCCTTCAGTACCTTCCAGTGGTGCGGAATGGTTGTTTAGAATTAGGTCTTCTCTCCAGAGAAGACTTCTCATCCAATGATATCTGGGTCCTGACAGCTGATTTAATCACAGCGTAAGAAAACAGGATGGTGCTAAGTATCCTTTATTTGCCTGCAAAAGATTGCCTTGTGGACATGTTTTAGAGAATGCATTGAATTTATTAGCAGATCAGCTGCGCAAATTCTTACTTCTGAATTGTGATTGGAAGATGCCTTCCATGATGATGAGAAATACTACATCTTTTGCTGTGTGTCAATGGCCGTGGCTACATTTCTGATGTTTAGAGCAAGATGAGAAGGGAGCTTTACTTATCCCAATTTTCTGGATTTGACTAAATTAATTTCAGCATAGGTGCTTTTTGCCGGGCCTGCAGAATAGACACTGTCACTCCCAGTTCTGCTGCAACTGATTCTGAAATGTTTGCTGAGCAATACATCGAGATTGTTTTCCAATAAGGAAGCTCCCTAGGGTAGGTGGTTTCAAGTTTTGTTTGAATCAGGACATTATTCGGACTCCCCCCTCTCCAGTCTCATTCATTCTGAGGCCTAGAGTAGGGTAGATGGTTGGACTCGATGATCCCAAGGGTCTCTTCCAACCTCAATGATTCTATGATTCTATGATTTGTATATCGGGAATCAATATACATATTTTAAAAATGGTACAAAGAATATATACTACACAGTTACAAAAGTAACTTTTTTATTTTGTTATTAACCTTTTTATAATCTGTCTGATCTCATGTACTGACGTAGTTCTTATGCAAAACAGTGGAAGAGGGAAAAGTCATACCAAGAGACCCATCAATGATTCAGTGAAAGTGCGTGATGGAGCTTTAAATGTATAAGCAGTCAGACAGGACCTAAATGAAGTAGCTGAAAATAGTCATAAACAGAGGCAATGTGAGATCAAGAGAAAAAAGAGTATTTCTGAGAGACTAGAATTTGAAAGAAAGAAGCCAAAAGCTTCATTAGGAAATCATTGGATTAGGAGAGGGCAGGACCATCTTCAAGATTTCAGAAAAAGAATAGCTGGAGGCTGGAAGGCAGTTGTGATGGAGAAAAGCTGGTACCTTCCTGCCATATGCAAGAGAAACTGAGAACATGGACCATGTAGAAACTGAGAACATGGACCATGTTTTCCCCCCCCTCATTTTGGGTCAGCTTTGCTGTGTGTAAGTGTTCTTGATTATAGTGACTATTGGTAGCATCGTTTGCAGTTTGTGTTTTCTGTGCTACTTCTAATCATTCATAAATATGAAATAACTCACTGTTGCTCCCTGTTCTCTTAATTTAAGATTCACTAATGAGGCGGCCAGATGCTGTTGTAAGTTACATAAACACAAATATGTCTTTCATAATGGAAGAGAACAACTGCTAATACTTTTTAGGAGATTACTTGGACTCAGTACTTTGTGAATGGAATTTTAAAACACTTATTTTACAGAAAAAGAATACTGTTTGTAAACAATGAGCCAAAACTTCCGTAAACATTTTTTTCAGTGTGTTTGTAAGAGGATTTGACACACCTAATGATTTTTCCTATTTCTAAGAAGAGAAAAAATAGAGGTATTAATAGAAAGTTTTAGGGGATCTCTCATCAGACAAGCAAGATGTATTTTGTACTAAGTTTTCATGCTCCTATATGAAAATATTTGATAGTAAAAAAACACATATTTTTTTAAAGTTTTAGTCCCTTTAACTTTTAGTGCTTCAACAATAGTATTACTCATATGTGTAGGAGAATAGAAAGGAGAATACTGCACAATCTTAAAACTTAATTTCCAACCCTGATAATTCACAGAATCACAGAATCACAGAATTGTGGTGGTTGGAAGGGACCTCAGAGATCATCGAGTCCAACCACAAAAAAAAAAAAAAAAAAAAACAAAAAAAAAACAACCCACAACAACCCACCACCCACCACCTAAACACACAACAACAACCAAACCAAAAAAAAACCATCACCCACCCACTCAGCAGCCCACGACAAACCAATAATATTGGGCACTAGAGCATGCCCTGAAGAACCATGTCTACACGTTTCTTAAATACCTCCAGGGATGGTGACTCCACCACGTCCCTGGGCAGTCCATTCCAATGCCTGACAACCCTTTCAGTAAAGAAATGTTTCCTAATATCTAACCTGAATTTCCCCTGGCGTAATTTGGGGTTGGGGTTGGGGTGTTTTTTAAATAAGGTGATGGTGTTTCAGATCACACTGTGGTCTAAAGAAATCACATGCCTCTGAATATGAATGTAAACAGTATTACAGTAGTGAATGTGAACGTGCTTAACCCATGGCAGTGTTATTAGGAGTGCTGGACAAAAAAGAAAGTATTGTTTGGTTTTCAGGCTGATTTCAAGTTTTTCAGGTTAAAACACTATTATTCATAAATTATATTTTTTGGACAACTTCATTTTAAAAGTTTCATTACCTTTTTCAGAGCTAATTAAAATATATTCTTATTTTAAATGGTGTTAATTATTGTCATTGAGTTGTTCACTGTTATTTCTGTACATCTTTACGTCTGTCATGTCTACTAGCGTTTTTCTGAGAAGGGCTTCAGACTTGGGTGGGTGCAATAGCTCTGTCAGGACTGACGAGGGGAAGCAGGACATTTGCCTTCGTGAGATTTTGGGATACTCCTTGGCCTGCTGAAAGCTTGTAAGCTGCAAGGTAACTAGCAGTGGGCCCAGAGTACTTTCTCCTCTATTCTTTCTTGTCCCAGTTTAGCTGTGTGGAGTTAAGTTGGGAAACAGAGTAAGATGACATTCACTCATTTGAGGAAACGAAGTATTTTTGTTTATGAGTTTGAGGAAGAATTAAAAAAATAATGCCCTTGAGAAAGTGACAGATGGTCCTTAATGATCTTTTACATAGAAGGAATTTATAGCTGCTGATTCCTTATTCATTTAATGATTGTATGATTCATTGTCATGAACAGGTTCAGAGATTAAGAGAAAGTGTGTTCAAGTTCTACGCATATCCAAGATTTCTGTGTAGAATATCTTCTGTAATCATCCATGACTTCACTGAGACAGATACTGCAAAGGTAGCACAGAGCCTTTATAAGGCAAGCAGTGAAGTGTTGGTTTGTGTTATGATGTTGTATTTTAAC
>NW_015094510.1:12217527-12391468 GCF_001431845.1 Calidris pugnax | reverse complement strand
CCCCCCCCCAGAGTATGCACACACACACACACAGATGATAAGTCCTCAGTGTGGTGGGCAGAAAAGCAGCTATTAGAGGAAAATCTAGAAGTAGGTATATAATAGGATTGTTCAAAAGCTAAAAGAAGTCACTCATAATGCATGGGTGGTTTTAATGCCCTGCAGACAGTGGATTATTTTCCATGCGATTAGGCTGAAAGGGAACACACAGGAGACGAGACAAATATAAAATGTGGCAGGGGAGTGAATTTAGCAAGCAATAAAAGTTTTTGATTGCTTACATTTTCTAGCTTTTACTTCATTTTTTTGTTGTGGGTTTTTTTTCCAGTTTAATGCTTTTCAGATAAAGTAATCTGTTAATTTTAGACTGTGGTGAAATGTAAGAAAAACAGCAAGAAAACAACAATAGGTCATTGTGGTCCTAGTATTGTAACAATTCTGAACTCATAAAATTTGATAGAAAATGAGATTTATTTAGTCACATTGAAGAAAGAGACAACCAAAAATAGTTTGATTTTGCAAGATGGCATTAGGAATGCCATTCTGCTTTTTTTTTTTTTTTTCCTTAGAAGAAGCTTCAATTAATCAGAACCATGTGTCAATAACAAGAAAATCTTTCCCTAAAATCACCCTGAACAGACTGTGTTCTGATCTTCCTCTTGAGCCTATTGGTGGAATTAAACACTGGTGTCAAAAGAAGGATGTGCATATTATTAGGAGGGTGCTCTTCTATCTGTGTTGTCAGTAAACATTTATTAGAAAGAAAGATAGAGACTCTTTTATCAATCAACTAGCACCAAATCTTCCTAGTGTGTTTGAAGCCCATTAAATTAAAAGGTATCTAGTTTTTAACATGACACACTTACGTGGCCTTCATCTGCAAAAAAACCACAAGGTGTCAAGGGTTTCTTTTTTATAAAATATAGCTCCATGTAGGTTCTCCGTGTTATATTCCTTTAGGGACTTGATCTGTAACACGATGGAACAACTTTGAAGCTCTTCAGTTGCGCTGATGGAAGCTGAGAGCTTCCAGAGCTTTGCAGGATTGAGTCACTTGTGGCATTTGTTTTAATAATACGCTTAGCTTGACATTTTCAGCATTTAAAACATCAGTCCAAACAATAGGCTTTTGAAGTAGCCAAGTAGTTTTATTCATGTGCTGTTGTGATATGTCCAAGTCTAAAGAGTCCACCAGTGACTTTAACTGGTATCACCAAATTAGCTTGCCCTGACTTGACATCTCCTCTCCTCCCACTTCTCCCCATGTCCTCCCTGGCTGTCCCCACCATACCCTTCCAGTTAGCCAGTGACGTGGAGGTGGTACAAGAGAAACGTGTTCTCATTACTAGGGAAAGCTGACTGCTTCTTGTGTTCTCTTATGGTGTTGCAGAAGGACCAATATTGGTCCTTTGAATTTGGTGGCTTACTGGAGGAGGGTTGTTTTTCTTCTTAGTAATGGAGGGTAGGAGGTGATTCTGGAAGTATATGTATTTCTCCTATCTAGGAAATGTTTTCTTCTCTAATAAGGTTGGGTAATGTTCCCTGACCTTCTTTTATGCTTAGTGACAGTGACATTCCCATTGGTTCCTTTCTCATGTGATGTTTTCAGACATCTATTTCTATTTTTATCAATCAGGGAGTAGCTTCTAGGCTTATGACTTTCAGCTGAGAATAACTCATGCCACCCCACTGTGTTTGCTTTGATACAAGAGACTGCTATAATCGCTCTGTTGTATCACAGGTTTTTGTTCTGATGAACGGATGAGCCAACTATGCAGTAGATTGGTTAATTTATGTTTAATGGTCATATGCTATCTTCAGATTTTCTTGCTCATGCCAGTGTTTCCCAGGAAGAATACTTACCTCCAAGTATTCTGATTTCAAATGTAGTAATTTGTATGGAAAATGACAAGATAACAGACATATCTAGTAATATAGGCTGTCTAATTAAATTTCACTTGCTTTTTCCAAATGAACGTCTCCTATTTTAATAAGAGTGCTGTGAAATTAATTGTTGAAAACAGACCCTCCTTGCACAATTTGACTGGCTTTTGTCTGCCTTGTTACTGTCTATTATTTCTGGTGCTTCTAGAGATCATGCAGTTGTGCTGATTGATGAGTACTAATGAATTCCCAGTCAGAACAGGTGACAGTATTGCATAGATATGGGAGACAAAAGATGTGAAGGCGGCAAAGGTACCCAAACCCCAGGCAGTGGTTTTCTACTCCCCTAACACACACATCTAAAAATGTATATTTTAGTTTGCATGGATCACAGTAAGCTTCCGTTATCTTCAGTGGAATCAAATAGGCAGGTGTCTAAGAACCTGTTAGTCACCAAATCCTGCAGCATGAACTAGGGGACACTGAAGCTAGCGAGTCAGTTCTGTAAAGATTAAAATAATAATACCTTTTACACCAATAAACAGTGAATGTGTTGCCACAGGAAGCTGTGGAGGCACATAGGATGAAGAAGTTCAGAAAGAGTTTAGACAAATTTGTGGGTAAACAGACATGAAAGCAAATAGAAATTTACCCTCCAATGACCTTGAGAATAGGATTGTGGGTTCTGGGAGAATATGAGGGGGACAGACTACTGACAGTGTCCAGGCTTAGGTGCTTTCCCCAAGGAGTATCTCCAGCTGTCATAACCAGAGACAGAACATGTAGTTAGATGGGTGGATTGAAGGACCCAAGAGGGGATTTCTTAAGTTCTTGTAAGTCTTTAATCTGCCCCTGGAGGGACCTGTCTCCTCATGAGGTCTCTAAAACAAGCCAAGGATGAGGCAACTGGTTTGGTCTTTGAAGTCTAACTTTCAGAAATATTATGAAGTTAGGCATACTAATCCCACCACGAGAGTCTGGGTGATTTTCCAAGGGTCACAAAGAGCATCAGTAAGGGGAATGTTCCTTAACTGTTAACTAAATCCAGCTCTTCATGGTATCTAGGCCAGTCTCTACAGTGTCATCCTTTCTGACAGTCTAATTGAGTAAAAGAAGTTACTCATTAGTGCAGCTTCGGTAGATCTTGTTCTCTTCTCTCTCTGATGTGCCTGTGAGACATTGTGCTTTAGGTAAAGCACTTGTAGAAGTCTGTCAGATGAGTGAGATGTGCCCGTTTCATACCTACAAGGCAGCAGACTGTAGGTTAGTTGCTGGCATTTGTTTATCTTGAGGCATGCAGGTCCTGTTGCAGATGGGGAGACTTGGATACCCTTCTGAGCATTAAAAAAAAAAAAAAGTAAATTTATAAAATCGTATGTCATGTTATCCAGTCTTTGTCTTTTTTTAAAAAATAAAGTTGTATTGCAAATGATTTTAATAGACTATGAGATTATTCAGTAAAATAATTTAATTATTTTTTCATCTATTGTAAAACTTAAAATTGGTATTCACTGCTTCAGCCAGGTAATGCATTTTTAAACTTTTTTTTGCAGGTCTATCTTTCCTATCCATCCTTCTTTCAGAATAATGGTCTTAGCAGAACCTCCAGTCATTGGAAGTAGTACCCAACAGTGGCTGGGTCCAGAGTTTCTGACGCTGTTTCTTTTCCATAATATTCGATCTTTAAGCAAGAGTGAAGAAATTCAAGTTATTAAAGAAATGGTAACTATGTTCAATGTTTTAGGCACTTATTGACTGTTGCTTACTAAACATGATTATTTACTACACAAAAGATATTTTGCTATTGCAGTATAACATAAACGTCTTCATTTTCAAAGCTTATAAAAACAGCTACTTATCTACTTATCTCTTAATGGTATTGATATAAATTAGCATTCTTATTGTGATATTAAATGATGCTTAATAGAAAAATGGTCTTTGTCAAAACTGTGTTCTTTTTTGGTTGACATAAAGCAACTGCAGCAACTGGATGCTCATTGCATCTGGGTGTAGCTGGATATGGAACTTCCATATCTTGCAGTAAGATGAATATTTTTCTTTCGAGCAGATTCCGAATGTACCCAGTGTTGCTGTGGAGCAGTTGTTGTCATTAACACACAAGCTTCGGGAGACAAATGACACCCCGGTGAGCCCTTTCTTTCTTTTTTTTTTTTCTTTCTTTCTTTTTCTTTAAATTTACTTTCTCCTACTGTGACTGTTTGTTTTAACAAAGGCTGCATGAAGCCTGCTAAGTTATAGTGTTATTTCAAGGGCTGCCTGATTGGAAAACTGGCCCCAGAAAATTTTGCTGGCAATTACTGCACCACGTACTATAAACTTTTTTGATTTATGATGCACATTTTTAGAATCTGCATAAATAAACTTTTAGGAAATTGCCCAAATCCTAGAGAAGTCAGGCAGAATAAGTGCACGTGTTGTGGGTGGGTTTAGGTACGTGGCTCACAGTGAAACATGCTTGAGGTGCCTTTTGAATAGGTAATGGATATAATCGTGTGTGTCCAAATAGTTTTTGATCACTTTGCTTTAGACAGTGGAACTTTGATAGCTGAAATTATTGGGGCTTTTGGGGCAATGGGGAGTACCTAGCCATTATAAAATGCCAATGGGCAACAGCAAAGAATAAGAAAAATGAAAACTCCAGAACTCCTGGCTGAGTTACTGCTATGGGCTATTCTATTAAAGCAGTGTTGTCAAGAAAAATAAGTTCTGCTGACATAGTAACTGTAAAATTCTTTAAAAAGATACAGCCAAATCATGGTGAAAATAAAAAGAAATTATTGCTATGGCAACTAAAGCAATGGATGTTTTTAATGTAACTAAAATGTAAAAAATTTTTAGTGGAATCCAACAGTTCAACTGCTATGCAAATGTAGTCCGTTCTTAGTTTTCATGACTTTAACGTGGGTAACAGTTTTTACAGTATAACTATTTAAGAAGCAGGGAGAGGCTGTTATGCTCTTCTGAGCTTAAAGAAAGTCATAAAAAGGCTGATTTTTAAGTTCACCTTTGGGACAGTTTTGTTATTTATTATCTATTTAGCTTTCTACACCTAATGTATAAATGTACTGGTTTTGACATACTTGGAGGCTTACGATGCCTGAACAGAGCATTATAAAAATCCTTTCCAAATATGTGGATGTCTATAGCATTGTGAAATATCCAGATGAAGTACATGATGTTGGATGAGAAGTGAGTCACAGCACGGATTGAGGGAGGATTCTTGTAGATCAGCAGTGACATGAGACATGTTGGGAATAGCACGTCTGTGCAGAGAGCTGAAATGTGTGCCTTAGGTATGTCAGGCTATTTATAGAGTTGCCTAAGTAATAAGCCTCTGCCAGAGATAATCCTGAAATATTAACCATTGTTTAAAGTGATTTTGTTAACAATAGAAGAATACCTGTAGACTGTTCAGCCTGTGGGCGTTGTCTGCGTCACTGCAATTGTTTGCTTGATTTACAATAGAATCTAGAGACCACAATCAAGATCCTGTTGAATTAGATGCCTCATAGATATATATTACCAAGACTGTCACTAATCCAATTTTGAGTTTACAGTTTTCAATAAAAAATATGAAAAAAAACAAACAGGTAAGACAAAAGAGGAAATTTTGTCCCCAAAACTAACTGCCAGTTGCAAACATTCAGAGGATGTGATACAGCTTTTCCTCTGTGGTCCTGACCTATATGCTTGTTTATTTCAGTGCAGGATCTGATGCTATATATAATTCAGACTTTAAAATGCCGATGTCCTGGGAGATTGGATTTGTCAAGGTGGTACAATGTATGAAATACTCTTCCTCAGTTACTGTGCCCAGCTGCCATTCTCCATCAGTGCAGGCCCATAGGCTGTGGCTTAGGAGGATTGCTTACCTGCCAAAACTTACTCTACCTGGGAACGTTTCAGCTGCTTAAGATAATTTTGGAAAGAGAATATAATCTCCAAGGGCAGCGAGGGTTCTGGCTAGTGGGCAGGGATAACAAGGGTACAGCACTCACCCCTTCTCCCTTGCCCGTGCTTCACGCATGGATGAGTAGGCCTTGAAATAACACCTGAAATGCCATCATTTGCATCACAGTGTCCAGTGTTGGGTGGTAAATTATGATGGTTCAGAAGATGCTTCACAATGTTCCGTCAATGAAAGCAGGAGGATCAGGAGTGGTAATCGTTGCAGTTAGCCCAATCTAAATCATTCTTACTCGTTGCTCAGAGCTATGCTAGAAATTAAGTATTAACCTTTGCTTTCTCAGCATTTGAGAAAAGTTTTGTACGATTTCATGGATTGTTGTTGTGTTTGTCTTAAAAATATTAATACCTGTTTGTTAAAACTGCGGTTTTCCAGAGGAAAGAATTGATGTAAAGAAATTTCTTATGCTTAAAAGTTGTTAAGGAGGGGAAAAAAGACTCTGAAATTCATTCAGTGTTGCTTTTCTCTATTTTTTTTTTCCCTGCATGGTAAATTTCTGGATTTTTTTCCAATTGAAACAGCATAATATATTAAGATAATTGTAATGCAGTTACAAATCCTTTATATGAACCAAACCAAAACATTTCAAAATTACCTAATTAAAATATTTCACTTGACCCAGGCAAAGCATGGCGTGACTTATCAGATCACACTCATTGTTGTGTGTTTCCTGCTAAAATAAGGAACCTATTTGTATTAGATACCTTCATCCGGTAGATATAATAATAGAATGATTTCTTTCTCGGTCTGTATATCTCTCTTTAGATACATGGTCACTTGTTTTGGGGGTTTTGTTTGTTTTGTAAATTTTGTCCTGTTTGTTTGCCTGCTTTTCCAGGCGTTGGATGGTTTTTGTAACTCTTTGCTGAATCATGTCCAGTTTTTAGCATTTATTTTAACATGTGGACAGCAGAAAAGCACAGAGTGTTCCAGTAAGGGCCCGCCCAGAAGGCGTGTGCAGAGGTGATACAATCTCCATACTGCTGCCCAGTGTTGTCGTGTTTATACGTCCAAGAATCCTGCCAGACCCCTTTGCCAGATGTAGAGCTTGCGTTCAGTTTGTGAAGAGCAGAGGAGTTCTTAGGACATTGATTGTTTTACAGTGGCTAACCTCCTCGTTATTGTTAATATTCTTCAGTGTTAGGTTTTGTGTAGCAAATAAAATTCAGTTATCAGCACGTTTTTCTTCCTGTTGCTTATCAAGTGAAATCATAAGGCTAATCTATTGATGACATCACGATTTCCATGGCAGTGAATTACTGCAACAAATACAGAATTACAAGATTGCGCATTAAAAAGCACAAGCTGCTGTGGAAGGCAGAAAGCACCTATGAATTAAGAGAAAAGTTGAAATAATTCCTTTTGGATTACTTTGTTCTCCTGACTTGTTCAGTTTAAATCCCTGAGATCCAGTCCCACAGGTCAAATAAGTAAACTACCTCGTGTTTTTTGACAGGCACAGTCACTGGCTTCGTCTTTATCGACTCGACAACTATTGCGAATTTGTCGTCGACTGTCCCAACATCCTGATGAAAGCCTTTACCATGCTGTCAACAAAGCCTGCCTTTCCAGGTAGAAGTGCTAGTTTTGGTGGAAGTTCAAGAACTTCTTGGTCGGTTGCTAACATGCAAGATAGCTTTTAATGGGTTTTAGTAAATAATACCTGTCTTACTCTTTAAAGTCTCTCGTTTCTTTAGCGGTATTTCTGTGGTATTCTCACACCTTGGAGGTGAGTAGAAATGACTGTACTCTCTTCACATCTTTATGAAGATATTATATTACATAAATTAGCATTATAAACAGCATTAGTTCACTGTCTCAAAACACTCAAAGCCGAGTTATATTCATGTCTAATACAATCAGATGTTTGGTTGAGGCTTGGTTTCAGTTTTAAAAGCTGTATCTAAAAAAGTTATGAACACCTAGGGGGCTTTTGGTTTTTCATTGTTTTGGGGGGGTTTGGTTTGGTTTATTTTTGGAAGAAAACAAAATATAATTGATAGGGCCTAATTCTAGCCACCTCGGAGCTCACTCTTTCTGTTTGGAACCAGGGGTCAAAGTCAACTGAGTCAAGAGAAAAGGTGTTTCTGAAAAAATATTGTTTATATTGTAGCTCCTACTGGCAGTGAAATGAGAACATCACATACTTCCAGCCCTAATCCATCCTACATTACAACCCTGTTGCAATGTTTGATAACACTGAAGCCTATCAAAATGAGCACACTGTCACAAGTGTAGTTCCTTGCCTATGGAAGAAGCTCTGTTTCTCTCCTTATGGATAGGTGAAGTGTTGAAGACTATTTGAGTATAAAGGGAATAGACATTCAGGGTTTGGAGGTCCAAGTACAGTTTATACTGATTTTAGGTTACAGAAAATACTGAAAACTTTTTTATTTTTTTAAAGTTCCTTAAAATACAGTCTCCCTATTATTTTTCTTTATTTAGGTTTTTACCAAACCTTGCCAGATCAGCTTTACATACAAATCTGCAGGATTCTCATATTGAGACGAGTTCAGATGACGTGAAGAACCTAGAGGAAAAGGATTACACATGTGAGCTTCTGCCATCTTTTGTCATGCTCTTCATGAATGTTACTCAGACAGTTGAGCATATAAACATCTACTAATTATCCTCAAAATTTAGTGTAGCTTGCTCCAGTTATATCCCTTTGACTTTATTGTATCAGAATAGAGTGCTGCTCTCAGTGTGTTGACACTTTTGTATTGTCTGCTGTATTCCCAGCTCATGGAATTTTTTTTTCCATCAAGATTAGGTGTTTCCCAGTCTGTAAGATCCATGGCCTCAGACTTTCTTGGACTATTTTGGGGTTTGGTTGTTTTGTTTTTGGGTGGTTTTTTTGTTTGTTTTTTTTTTTTTTGTTTTTTTGTTTGTTTTTTTTTTTTTTGTTTTTTTGTTTGTTTTTTTTTTTTCTCTTTCATCACTGATAACTATTGTGTACAGTTACAGTCTTGGTTTGATCTTAATATTTCTCTATTCTGTTTTATACCATTGCTTCTTTACACTGTTAAAACCAACCTTTTTCTCCTTGAGACTCTTGGAAAATTTTTCTTCTTTTTATTCTCTTTAAATTGCTGTGGTTGTTATATGTCACCTTTATTGAGCTGGTCATTGTGTCTTGACCTTATCCAACTTGTTCTCATTTGCAGTAGCCTTCAGTGCTGGACATATATTTCTGCTTCTGCCGTTTTTCTCACTTATGTTTTCTCATTCCTGCATGACCCCTGGTTTTCATACTACCTGTATATCTTTTCATATTTTCTGTCATGTAGCACGATTTGAGCAATTTGCCATTCACTAGACTAGCTTTTCCCGTAAGATCACCTGTTTATCATTTATTGTACTAGACTTCTTTGCAATTCAAATTCATGGTAATGCAACCGCTTTTTAACAGATACTCTTTCAAGCTTTCTCTTTCTGTAGATGGAAATTGTTTGCTGCAACCCACAGCCTTGTTAAAATTTGTAAACCATCACTTGCAGGTGTTGGGGATTGATTGCCTGTCTGCTCAGAGGATGCTCTAAGTAATGCATTTGCTTGTTTCCTGAAAAATGTCTAGGTGAAATCAACAATGGGATTCTGAAGATAGGGTCTGTGACGATGCCAATTTATAACTCAACTGAGAAAATGAAAGTGCCTGATGTTTTGTTTTATGAAAATAGACAAGTAAGTACAAATCTCTGGCTTCTCTGGTATAAAAAGTTTGTTAAAGTTTGTTAAAGTTTGTTTGCATGCTCATGTATAGTAAATAATGTGCTAACTAAATTTTAAGGGTGTATTTCTTCAGGCTAAAAATTTTCTCACAGGATTTGATGCTCATTTCAGATGTGTCTTTGCCATCCCTTTGTGAAGAGATTGTAATACCTCTGTTGAACATTCATAAAACATGAAGTAACAGGGACTGAAACTGAATTTTATTTAGGATTATTTGATCAGATGTTGTGTTGAGTGACTTATTTTTTTAAATTTTTTTGCTGCTTCTGGACTGATCCATTCTTAGGGCTGATTATCGATTCCATCCTGAGACCATGTTTTACAGGCTTGTCACATGATGTTGTACCTGCCTTTTATTAAAATTAACTCTACATGTTTGAAAAGCAGGCCAAAGAGTAATTAGTTAGTTATTAGGTATTTATTTTAATTAGTTTAGCTTATTAATTAGTCGTAGGTGTTATTATTGTCAATTAGTTCGTAGCAGTGAAAAGTAAGAGTAATTAGTGAACACAAGGGAAGGGCTTGGTGACTGTGGGTTTTTTTGTTTTTATTTCCCCCCACCCCTTTTCTCGAGGTAGGCCTACTGCAGATTTCTTCTCCATCTACTGTCAGACGTGGGTATTCTTAGAAAGAGAATTACCCTCTGAGTTACCTTTAGAATATTTTGCCTCTGAAAGGCAACACTGATAGCGTGATCTTGTGAAAAATTTTTTCTTTTAGGGGGCCTGGTGTGGGTTTGCTTAATCTTCCTTTCCTTTTCTTTCTTCCTCCCTTGCTTGCAATTTCTCCACAGAGAGACTATGCTACATGGGCATCACCTGCTGAAGGTGATGACAGGCCCTGCAAGGGGAACAGATGACAGTCGTCTTCATCTTCCCCACTAACATTTCATGTGAGATTTTGTTCTGTGTTGCCATTTTGGTAAAGTACTTAACTTGGGTCTGTTGGAAATGAAATCCGGAGTCTTGCTAAGACTTCTATCTGCATTGCTTTTTTTACATTCTTGCTTATAGCTTCAGAAACGTGTACTCAACCTGGGTTCAGATATTATGCATCTGCTTTATTTAGGCAATGTCTGTTAAAAATACTGCTGGAACGAACTGCTCTGTGCCTATCCCTGGTAGCTGTGCATTCTGAATGCTGAAGGAAACAGCAACCAAGTACCAGGCAGGATAGCTATTCCCATTTCTAAGTGAATTCTCTTATTTTCTGTGTTGCCAGTTTGTAGTTTGGTCGTTCAAGTGCTGTAATGATCGTTTTGCAAAACCTGCTGGAGAACAAACTTGACTTATGAGTCCAGTGCAATACTTCCTCTCTGGTCTCTAAAAACTTTACCCTCTAAAAACAGAATAAAAAATATATCTTCAACCCTTTGCAGTGCTGCATAATGTCATGAAATTATGTAGTTTTTGACTCTGTGTGTTTAATCTTGAAACATTTCGCGTTCGCAGCAAGTGGCATAGGGATGGAAATAATTTTTAGGTGATATGCCAAATTGCCAAATGCTACTTTCAGGCCAGGCTTTGGGGAACGTGGATTGATAACAGTGTCGTGATATTGATGTGCCTACTTACAAGTTCTTTGTATAAATAATTAATCTGAAATGTCTGCATGCATCCTAATACAATGCTAATTTAGGTCCTGGTGTAAAAAAATAAAATAAATGTCAATACATAGCATCTCTTGTGGGAAAGCTGTTCTGCAGGGGAACTATAATGTACACATATTTGTGCAATTTAGGATAAAAAAAGAAGACATCAGAAGGAAGTATTCATGCCTTAGCAATAAAATAAGAAATTTAATCAGTGTATGTGGTAAAACTGAATTCCTAGGATTTATGCTGTATCTGGTCAAAGTTATTCTCATCAGTCATAGATTTTCAGTGTACACACATGCCACAAAATACAGTCATTTGCCTTGAAGTCCTCTCCTTAAACTGTGTATTGAGTATTCAGTAGTCTTTTGACATGCCTGGTTAGGATTTTGTGGTATTAAGCTGTGTTTACAAGAGTTCCTTCCCCCACCCCCAGCCTCTGTTCTGGAGAGATTTGGAAACCTAAAACGTCTTTCACACAGTTAGAAACTGAGCATTTCTATGCTCAGAAATTATAGGCAAGCTACTGATACATTTTTTTTGTTGTTGTTGTTTCAATCAAGTACTAGAGATGACATGATACTGTGAATATATATATATATATATGTTTGTCTAAAGGCAAGCATTCATTTCTCTAAGTAGGTTGTCTGACCTACTTACAGATGACCTATTTTTACTAGATACAGTGGAGAAATATACACGACTTTATTGCGAGTAAAGTAGTCTGCTTTGCTACATTATC
The DNA here is from genome assembly GCF_001431845.1 of Calidris pugnax. Taxonomy (NCBI): domain Eukaryota; kingdom Metazoa; phylum Chordata; class Aves; order Charadriiformes; family Scolopacidae; genus Calidris; species Calidris pugnax. Next base: position 12,379,528 of record NW_015094510.1, on the reverse strand, counting down.
CTTAAATCCTTCTGATCCTTTTAAATAAATTGTTTGTGAGAAGCAAGAAAAGGTTAAATGATGTACATTGTGTGTTACCTTTTATGATATTGGATATGTACATAAAATACACCTCAAGTACTTTGGCTTCAATTTGACAGTCTAATTTAGAAGTTGTAAGAAACATATAAACCCTTTTAGACTTGAGCTTGCATTTTCCTATCCTTATTTTCCTTTAAAAAAAAGTTTAATTAGGAAAATGTGTTTATCATTAAGCTAGATCTGAGGTTTAACCTTTAATTTAAAAAAGTGTATAGTTTAAATATTAATATCAGCTGCTTTTTATTCCCTCTGTTTGGTTTCTGTAACGTTCTACCAGGATACATTTTGCTTCCTCCCAGTAAAATTCCTGGAAAATTGTCATATACATATTAACGAAAGTTCTTACACTCTAGGTGACAAACATTCAACTAGGCTAAAAGGAAATGCATTAGGAGTGATTATGGAGAATTAAATGCATTTAGGGAAATCAGACACCCACAATCAGTTGGAGCAGAGGAAATACATAAAGAGAGTTAGTGTTCTTGTTTCTTTGTTTTAGTTACTGGGTAGATTGGCTCTGCTATTATTGGCTGAGAGACTCTTGCTATGAAATAAATAGCTGTAACTATAAACTTCAAAAAATTTGGCTCCAAATCCTCAAAGTAAAGTTCCTGTTGTACTGCTGTCATTAGTTAAATGCATAAACTTGAGTGTATAAAAACAGGTGTGAAAGCTATGTTTTTGTTTCTCTAGCACATGATGGTAATGGAAGATATGCTAAAGGACTTTCTGCTTGGAGAACATCTTCTTTTAGTTGGCAATCAGGTGAGTTAAACATCTCTTACAATGCATGAAATAAACTCATAATTTATGAACTAAATTAAATCTTTGTTTTGCTTTATTGAAATTGCATTAATTCGTACTCCTGAGGTATTTGAGCTATTTTTTTATTTTATTTTTTTTTTATCTACTAGTGTCTATGGGTTTTATGGGCACATATCTGTGGAAAATGTAGAAGCCTCAATTTTTTTTTTTTACATTGCTATCAGAGTAGCAAGTCAACATTACCACTAAAATCTTCAGTTAATGGTTCTGGTTATCCTTCATGGCTATGTATGAAACCTCTCCTTTAAAATATCCACTGGGAGATAAGAGGTATACACATAAGTATTATCTAAATCTTATTTATTGACAGCAAAATGATAGTTTTCTCTAAAAGAGGTACAGATTCTCATTATTCTTTGACAAATATCTTTGTTGATGGAGACTTTATTGGTGAGATCATGGGGGCTGTTGTGTTCTTTTAGTTGATTGTTGCCATTTCATGAGACCTTCTAACAGTTTGTAGGTTCCCCAAGATGAGGTAAGGGATGTTTGAAAGTCTTTGTTCTTCAGAACCACCTCAAACTGGAACTGTTGGTGACTTGAAAAGAATTATCCTCTTTGCCAGTTAGCTCTGAAAAAAAAAGAAGAGAGCTTTTCTTAATTTTTTCCATATATTTTGAAGTGTTCAGGAAAATGATGCTTCCCAAGCTACCAGGCTGGTTTTTCTCTCATAAAGTAATCTCCCTTTAGTTTAGCTTTCCCTTAGCGAGGATAAGATAATTTTTTAGCAGATGTTTCTCTTCATGTTTTGCAATAGCCTTTGGAAAAAGTCTAAAACACTAATGGTCTAACCTACATGGCAAGGAACATAAAATGCTAATTGTCATTAATGTGCATTAAAATTACAGTGTACAGTTATATACAGTCTCATCTATTTAGAGACCTTGTTAACAGCTTGAATTTACAAAGATTTACTTGAAACCTCTTTAGACTTTTGCTGGATGTTGCCAACTCCTCCCAAAAGGTTCCATCTATTCATAAATCAAAATCAATCTATTTCATAAATTAAGAAAGATCTATTTATTCTGTTTCATAAACAGTACTCTCTATGCCAGCTTCCAAGTTTGGTATTGAAGATGTTACATAGTACACATTGCCTCCAGGATCTGCTGTCAGGGAATAACAAGAGTGGGCTGCTCCACAAGGGAAGGGAGACAGAGACGGTGTCCTTAATGACGAGGTTCACAGTCCCACAGTGTCCAAGCGAGATGAGCAGGTTTGGGGACAGCAGACATGGTCAGCCAAGTTCTCAGTGGCTTCCAGAGAGGACCATGGTGATAAGGCAGGTCTGAGGTCAAGCTGGGAAGTCAAGCTAGCAGGTCTGGGCTGGGATCAGAAAGTTACAGGGCTGGGCACAGCATCACCACAGTGTAGGTAGAGAAGGAACTGAAGAAAGGGCCTGAGCGTAAATGCAGCTCCCAGGGCGTGGGTGGCAAAGGGGACCCCAGTAAGGCAGCAGCACCAGCTCAGAGCTGACTTTCAGCACGGGCAAGTAAAACCCTGGGTGGGGGGTAAGAGCTTGAAGAGCCTGGTAGTACACTCAAGGCCCTGACACATGCTTTGTAAGGTCTACCAATTCGGCAAAAAAATGTTGGAAGACTACGCAAGTACAATTTTTAGGGTATAAGGTATTTTCCCAGCAGTGATATACTCATCTTTAATAATTTAATGCGTGCCACATTTTCTCCAGGCTTATGAAACTCTAATTGAAGACAACGTTAAAAGATTTAACTGAGTTGAGGTATTGGAACATACTGCTTTGATTCTAGACATCAGCTCAGCTGAACCACTAAGTTGGAAAATCGTTTGATTTGCTGTGATTTCTCTTTGGCAAATCAGTAATACGTACCGGTTTTGCTTTTTAATTGCTAACATACTTCTGAGTACTTCCAGGTTTACTCTTTACTAATTTGTTCCATTGTTTTTATGTGTGACTAAGAAAAAGCCAGCTGGCCTTTTCTTTTTGGTATACTATTTTTAAATTTTAGCACTGTATTTGCCATTCTGCAGACTTTTAGGACCACACCAATCATCCTTGATTTCTCAGGGATGATCACTACCATTTAGGAATTGCTTGGCTAATTTCTTAAATGTATTGCTGGATTGAAGTTATTAGAGTTTTAATCCTTTTTGTAAAGCAAATAATAAAAAAAAAATAGGAATTTTTGCTGTTCAGTTAGTGTAACAGTTCAGTCTGTAATAAGAAGGTAGGGTTTTATGTTTGCTTGATACATATATCAGTGTAGATCCATGTTTCACATTTGGAAGAAATAGATACTGGTTTTGTGTGGAGATAGGAAGTGCTGTTTTAAGTTCCTTTCTCTTGTACTTCTGTTGGTGAATGAGTGAATCATGGAAATTCAGTGTAAATAACTTGACAATTTGAACACTCTGAACATGGGTATTTTGAAATATATGACTAACATCCCTTTGAACGTTTGTGTCATTTCCTAGACATTTAAATGAGGTGGTACATAGCTTAGAACATAATTAGGTCCATCAAAATGATGAGTATGTGAGTATCTCTGTTTAACTGTGGTTCAATGTGCAAGGCTTGACCTGTAGTCTTTCTTTTAGAGTCTGGATTTGGTTTTGCTTGGTTGACTGAATGTGATTTTCCTCTTTTGCCTTTTATTATTCATTGTGTGTGTACACACACAAAATTCCTGTTTGCTTAAGGCCTCTATTTCAAAGTCTGTAAATGTAGTCTTTTTTGTATATTCTTTTTAGTTAAGAGCTGCCTGATAAGAGTCCTTTTACCAAGATTGTTTTCAAGATGTGAACTTTGATGATTAGTATTTGAAATTCAGTAAATTAGAATTAAGTGGTCCTGGTGGATATTAGGGAATGGCTTTTTTAAAGAAACTGAAGGAAATTTGAAGAGAAGTGTTAGATACCAACAGATACCTTTGGAAGCGTTCAGCTTCTGAAGTGAACTACTTTACAACTCACTTCATTCATGTGTGTTCCCTGGAGCTTATATGGCCCAGGATTTCACAACATAAATGTATTATGTGAAATGTGGCTTCATCTAAACATTTTACGTTGGTTGTTGATTCGTTTTGGATGCTAACTGGAATGGGCTCCCAGATCGTATGTAACCAAACAGGTTTCTTTAAGTCCTTTGGGACTTAAGTCCTTGGGAAAGGCAGTGGATAGATATGAATTTTCAGCTATGAAATAGCTTCCAATGAAAGGAAATGCTGTGCTTTTTATACAGCTTCTGCTACTGCTTCCTGAATGAGCCTGTAAGTCTTAAGTGTGAATGAAACTATCTATGACTATCTATAGCTTCTCAAAACAGCTATGAAGCAGCTTCTTCCTTGGCTGAGAGTAAGCAGCTATATATTACTCTCAAGTAACAGGCAAACAACAGCAAGAGTCCTGTTTAGTCAAGGTTACTTATGCCAAACTTTGCATTGACTGACTACATTACATGTAGTTCTTACAGCTGGTTCATGAGACAGACTGGAGTATTTATTCTTACTCTCAAGGAAAATTTTTAGGCTGTGTTTTTGTGAAAGATTTCCTGATGGAAGTTGTGCAGTTTGTGGATTAGCCAGTACTTGCTATCTTTTACTTTCTCCTTGAATTTTTTAATCTTTGGCAAATAGGAGAGAAACTATGCTAATAAAGAGTCTTTGTTTATGTGGAAAAAAATTGAAAAATAGCAGTGGCTGAAACACTTTTATTTTTTCTTGCAATTTTAAATTTTACATACAGCATTTCCCAAAGTGTTGCATTTGGAAGACATCGAAAGAGACCTGTTGGATGCTTTCACCTTTATTGGTCATAGGTGAAGTCTTGGCAAACATCAGCTAGGTTTGAAGATACCAAACAAAATATTCATAGTTTAATGGGATCTGTGGCTTTCTGGAGAGAGAGAGAGAGGACTCGCAGCCTTGTGACTTCTGAATTATTTTATGGCCTTGAACTTCTAAAACACACTAACCACATGTTAAAAAAAAAATTGAAGTTTTTTATTTGGTATTATTCTGTTGCCACAACTTATAGTATGAGCAGGTCAGACAGCTGATCTTATAAATTAAAGAGGTTCTGTCGCAGCAATGAATCCTGAACATTTCTGGTTTTAGGCCACAATTATCATACAGGAAGTATTTAATAACAAGTAGCGTTCATTTTGGCTTTTTCATTCTATTTTCATTCACTGTATAAATATGGCATAACTATAAATATTACAAATATTCATATGGTATATAAATATCTTTAAAATACACTTCTGCCATGGTCTGTCATGAGTTAGCTAAACCAGCACAATTGCAGTTCTGCATGGCAGGACAGATGCGGTTTGTACCAGATCCAGAAGTTCTGCTGTGCCTTGAGAGCAGCATGTGATCCTTGGCCATGTCATCATTAATGCTTCACTAGCCCTTATCCCTTCCATAATGTGTCTTTTAAACAACACATATGTTTTATTTTATTTCAAGTTTCAATACGTACAGCCAATATTCTTAGGTGTGTTTTGGTCAGTGTGTGCCCCTCGGCTGGACAGTACCCCGTCAGCTTTGGGACACAGTACTTAGGTCATCTCTTATAGGCTTTATACCATCTTCAAAGTGTACAGCATAGCAATGAAAAGTGGATGAGTGGACATTACTGTCCACAGCATATAAACGTTACTAAAATTATGAGGAACATTCTCTGTGTTAATCTTCCTGAAGAGTGGAGAGAAAAAATGGAGTGTATGTTGGGACAACCTCGTGTTCATCAGGACGATTCCCGATTTGTCATCTTTTTGCTTATTTTTCCAGAATTCTCAGTTTCTCTTTTGTCTTGTAGTTTTCTTTGTTGGCAACCTTTACAGCTATTTCTAAGTATTTCTTTCTAAGTATTTCTAAGTACTGGCTGATCTACCCTTGATTATGAAATACTTGTGTTACCAGTATCCATCCTGCTTTTATGTAAATTTCTTAATAAGGAAGAGCTACTTAAAAAAAAAAAAATACGACAAATAATATATTTCTTCTCTTCGATGATTATTATTAAGACTTAGTGGATGCTGGAGGTCTACATCTTGTTCTAGCTTTCCTATTGCTTATGTTCTCTTTTCAACAAGAAACACAAAGTTGATAATAAGAATAATCAGAAATGCCATTCAGTTAGTGATTAAATTACTGCTGAATACAGAAAGCATTTAAATTTTGATCTTCTTCATCTGATGGTGTGGAAATTCGGATTGCAAAGATTGCTCCCCAACTACTTTCCCATGTACAAGGAAGGCACTTTGCAAGGTAATAAAACAAGCCTGTTCCTGAATAGCTTGCAGTCTAATTAGACAATGTATAGATAAGGGAAAAATCAGAAAGAAATATGAAGTAGAATAAGAATGAATAATTCTATAAAGGTGCTAAAGATTATTGTAGATAATTTGAGAGAAGGTCATGACAAAATCTCTGGCAGCACTTAGTAAAAATGTTGATGTGAGCCCACAGTAAGTAGACTATCACAAATACATGAATGTAATGTCCTTTTGGCACATTTGGTAATTTATTTCCCTGATAGAAGAATGTAATTTCATCCTTTCTGCTCCCTTTCCTTAATTGAGAGATCAACTTAAATGAACTCTTGGGCTACCACTAGGAATTTATTTTATTCTTGAAGAATGTAGAAGGACAAATGATTGAATCTTTCTTAAAGATATTTAAAGGGACATGCTTGAATAGATCTGTCCTTCTAAGGTAATATTATTCTTCTTATCTCACTGTGAAATTGAATTAAGTAGATACTGAGAGTGTAATAATATCAGTCACCAGAAAACTTGAAATAGCAAACGTGTGGCCTTTTGACTTTTCTAGAAATAAAGGATTTTGTTTTCCTTCTTCAACTTGTGTAAAAATGGGCAGCTTCCTCTACAAGGAAAGAATGTACAATCCCAAACCAAATTTTTATTAGTGTTATGAGCATGAAGAAACTGACCTCCAAATGAGCTGTGTTGGGCAAAATACTATGATCTTTTTTGCCTAAGGAATTCTGTGTGACAGTTGTGCTTGGCACAGTCATAACAGTACGTGCACACATGAGAACAGGTGTGCTATTTAAATATGTCTCTGCTTACATTATTGCTTTCTGCCTTTAAAAGTTATACTGAAGAACCATAATAATAATAATAATAATAATAAAAGAATCAATTGTTTTTTCTTTTGGATGTTGCTTCCCACAGATTCTTTCTATTGTAAATTTTTCACATGCATTGAGACCACGACTGTTTTACCTCGCTGGAAATGTGGGGATTGTGTTTAGCCTGACACAGCTCTGGGTTTCCTCTTGTCCTATCACCTGTGACCGTTGGGAGAAGAGACCGACCCCCGCCCCTCTCCAGCCTCCTTTCAGGGAGTTGTAGAGAGCGATAAGGTCTCCCCTCAGCCTCCTCTTCTCCAGGCTGAACAACCCCAGCTCCCTCAGCCTCTCCTCATAAGACTTGTGCTCCAGACCCCTCACCAGCTTTGTCACCCTTCTCTGGATCTCATAAACTAATGAGATCTGGAGCATTCACTGTTGTGATCAATAAATATATAGAATGCAGCTGGGGCAAGACTTAAATCACCACTGCTTTTTGGGCAGCTATTTTCCTTTGTTACTGACACCCGAGCAAGGTGGCAACGACAGGGTCTGTGGCAGTGGTCCTGTGGTAGCAACCTCTCGGATCTGCCGGTACCACACTTTCTGTGGTTATCACACTGCATTATTCACATTTGTTCCAAGCGAGGAGTGATGAGCTTCATCGCACCTGGAGTGTTGGAGAGAGTTCTGTATAGGTGCTGCTTGTTGCAAAATGTACTGATAACACTACATTAAAAAAAAAAAAAAAAATCAGAAATACATCCTCTGGTGTAAAAATAGCAGCTTCAATCAAAAGGCATGCATTCTTCCAAATGTTTCAGGTGGCAGAAACAGGCAATCTGTGGGCATGGAAGGTGGTTTAGTGCCAGACCCAGCGTTAAAAACCATACATTAGCAAAAGTGGTTTCGTTTTCCTCATTTTCATTGTTCAGCCATAAGTTTTTGTGATAATGATGCTATAAATATAACTCTTTCTACAAAGTTAAAAACTGAGAATTCTGACATGAGGGTTTTGTGTACTGACAGAATCACAGAATGATATGGGTTTGGAAGGGACCGCTGGAGATCATCTCGTCCAACCCCCCTGCCAAAGCGCGTCCTCTTAGAGCAGGTTGCACAGGAACTTGTCTGGGTGGGTTTTGAACGTCTCCAGAGATGGAGACTCCACCACCTCTCTGGCCATTTAATGAAAAGTCAAGATCGCCTTTCATTCTCTAATACAATTTTGAAGTTAATTTTAAAATAAAATTTCCAAGGGTGAAAAAAAGTGATAAACTGTTTTTTCACCAGTTTCAAATTTTGTTTCATTCTTTTGTAATGAAGCGGGTGCTCTGCTCTGCAGGATGGCCCTGTGTTGAAATGGAGAAGGTGTGCTCACAGTGTCTCACAGGAAGGGCAGTGCTCACAAGCACAACATGGCAACCTCATTAACTGCTTCAGTATGACCTGCAAATCATTTAAAAGAAAATAAAAATGAGACAGTGTGGCTTAGATTTTTTTTTTTTCCCAAATAATATTTTTTTTTTTCTAAGCAGCAAACTGTTAATTTCAAAACCTTGGGTCTAGTTCTTTTGGACTGTAACTTTATTGACTTTAGTTGGGCTGTGCAGGGAAGAAATGTGTCCCACTACTGTAATAGCTGCATCTTGAATTGCAAAATGCCTCCTGGGACCTGTAACAACCTTGTTTATATTTGAAACTGCAGTTACTGCTAGAAGATTAAGTCATTTTATCCTTGGTAACAAGTGTTTACAATGTCAGTTAGGAGAATTTTTAACTAAGGGATTATTTTGCCTTCTAATTGCATAATTTCCTTTTTGTTATTCATTAGTGCAGATATTTATTTCCCATTTTTTCTATTTCAGTTTCCCATATGTCTGATGGAATAAAAATCGTCTAATATTTGCTTTCTGAAATATTTTTATTCGGTTCAGCTGAAACACCAACACAGATGTTCTTTTCCCTCTAATTAGCATATGTTTATATTTCGGTTAAATTAAGTATCCGCAATAGTGCGTATATAAATAACATACAGCAAGTGTTAATGGCGAACTGGTTTGTCCCCTGCACCTTAGGGTGCAAGAATTGCAAATCACATGAGATCACGTTCTGAATCCAGTCCAAGTTCAACTCGGTCTTTCAGTGTATTCATAAGAAAGGTACTTGTGATTCGTTCTGCTTAAACAGTTGACTGCTGGCGATGTGGGTGTCCAGAAGATCCAGCTCTATCCTTGGCCCTGGTTATAGACCCAGGGAAAAGGAGGGTGACTTTGTTGCCATTTTTGTCATTTCTTATTTCTGAGGTGCCAGTAACTCACTTCAGAGGCTTTTTTTTTCAAAATGGGTTAGCATTTTCCACATTTCTTGTTCACCTGAAGACGACTACCAGGCATATTCTCTATTTCATGAAGGTCAGGTGAATTTGGAATAAACCTACTTTTCTTGGCCTTGCATTATTAAATAGCGCCTTCAGAAAGAACTCATCCAAGCTCTTTTTTTGCAGTTTTTAAATGGTGCTGAAGAGCCTTCTGAATAGCTTTAGTCTTCTCCTTCCTTTCAGTTATAGTGTGCCTTCTCAATGGAGTAACTGAGACAAAGAGAAGTGGTAACTTGTCATGAAGTAGGAATGTGGAGGGATGGAATCAAAGAGCTTTGACTTGAACTTTGCTCCAGCTACCGTTGCCAACCGAGGATTTTATGTGGTACACCACAGCCTCTGTGAAGGCACATAATGTACTCTCTGAAGCAGTTCAATCTAGAAGTTGGGCAACGTTAACGTGTTTATAATAGCTAAAATCTGGTGGGAATGCCTTTTGGCTTTTGAATGCTGCGTGCACCTTTTAAAAAATGTATCACGTTCTGAAGTCAAGGTATACTTAGAACGAAATAAAAGGAGGTGTGTGGGGAGCCTGGCGAGTACAAATGAAGAAAGGGCGAGATGGGGTCATGGCACGGCTCCCGTTGACTTCACTGTGTTACTTTGGTAACCGTGCTCTTTCCCTTCCTCCACAGTGGTTCTCCACCATGCTTGTGTCCTCTGGGCATTCTCTCAAAAGTGAGGTGCGCTCCCCATAATACCCTCGGTGGTAACAGCATGGATAGAAATACGCAAAAACAGCTATTTGGACCAAATAACTTGCTTTCTATTGGAATGGGAGAGGGAGAAAAAAAAAATCTAGCAGTATTATTTTGTAGTTGGGAAAATATTCTTTTCAGGCATAATTTTAAGAGTCTATCATAAACATACAAACCACACGCGCTTTCCGTTAGGCACATGAAAGCCAATTTATTTTTTTTAATTACAGTAACCATTTTGTTTGATATTCAGTATGTTTTACATTGATTCAATATGTTGATCTCTTTCTCCATCTTTGTACTTGCCACAGCTGGCTGCAGTCCCGCTCTGCAGAGAGAAGGATCTGCAATCCGCTTGGGATTGGTACAGGAGACTGTGTGCTGACATCTGCCCAGTCATCCTGAGCTCTCTTAGGAAACGGAAAGGAAGCTGCTTTCAGCATGGGTGTTTGTGCTTGACAGAAGGACTATTCCTGTTTATTCACCCATTTACGATTCCGAGTATCTGACTGCAAGTAGCAGGAAACATGTAGGAATAAAACTGCCTGTGTGCACTATCACAGAATCACAGAATCTTAGTGGTTGGAAGGGACCTCCGAGATCATCGAGTCCAACCACATAAAACAAAAAAATCTATGAGGAGATTCTTGCCATAAGAGAACAGGTGCAGCGGAGGGCCACGAAGATGATCAGAGGGATGGAGCACCTCTCCTGTGAAGACAGGCTGAGGGAGCTGGGATTGTTCAGCCTGGAGAAGAGAAGGGTCCGGGGAGACCTTATAGCAGCCTTTCAATACCTGAAGGGTGCCTATAGAAGAGCTGGGGAGGGACTCTTTGCCAGGAGGTGTAATGATAGGACAAGGGAAAATGGGTTTAAATTGGAGGAAAAAAGATTCAGATTAGATCTCAGGAAGAAATTTTTTACTATGAGGGTGGGGAGACACTGGAACAGGTTGCCCAGGGAAGCTGTGGATGCCCCATCCCTGGAGGGGTTCAAGGCCAGGCTGGATGGGGCTTTGAGCAACCTGCTCTCGTGGGAGGTGTCCCTGCCCATGGCAGGGGGGCTGGAACTCAATGATCTTTGAGGTCCCTTCCACCCCAAACCATTCTATGATTCTATGATTCTATGATTTCTGGTTACTTTTGATATTTCTGATGCATTTCCTAAGGTTGTGTCTTACCCCCCAAACGGCTATGTTCTTTGAGTTCCTGGAAGAATCTGTCAGCACAGTTTCATCCCCTGTTTCAAAGCAGTGGAGATCTGTGTTTCCAGTGACGGTTCTCAGAAATGACTGGTGACAGATATTAAGTGTGTCACAGCTTCTTACTACACCTATGTAGTAGTGTAAAGCTGTAGGTTCTTCTGCAGAATCAGGTGGAAGAAGGTTTGTGAGGAGATACATGGCAGAGCACTAACTTGAGTTGGCTTTCTTGTGTTGGAGTCAAGTCCACAGTAGAATTTAGGTAGTTCTATTTTTGTCAGCTCTGCGGTATTTTTTCCTCTGCTTTTGTGGTGAGAACTCCCCCTCCGTGATTTCAACTACTGCACATATGTGTGCGATTCTCCATTCTCATAAATAGAGTCAGAGGAGAGGCTTTTGGTCCCAATTTAAGAAGCTTAAACAGTTTGCAATTCTGCAGCTGGCAGTTGCCATCTTTCAGCTGGAAGTTACAGCCGTAAATGTCATAACTCGCAGCTCTGAATGCTCCTATTCTGTTTCAGTGCCAAGTGAAACAGATTAGCGAGTCTCAATTTGGTCTAATCTAATCTCCTTAATCTTTCTGTGGGTTATATTTATCTGCTTTACTTTATGCTGGTGTGGCCTACTAGATGCATTCATGTAGTCAAAGCGAGAGTCTCAGCAGAGGACAGTGTCTTGTCAAACAGCTTGTAGCTGGGTTACAACTGAACTTTTCTTTCTACCAGTTCTTTTTCTTTTTCCTTTGCAACCCTTGGGAATCTCGCTGTCATTCTGAGCTCCCAAGCCTGCAGCCATGTCCTTGCAGGAGGGATAAGCATGTCAACTGTCATCTTGGTCTGCATCTACGTTAGCATTTTTAGACCTGGTCAGGAATGTACTTTTGAAGACGGCCTCCTTACTGCAGTTTGATGCATGTCAAGGGATGTGCCACCTGGATTCTCTTAGGATGAGACTAAACTGGAGGTTGTTCTCCGGCAGCACATCTTACTCATTCCTCTGCTGATTCCTCCCATAGGACCAGTCTAGACCTGGGCTGAAGTGCCAGCTCCTGAACCAGTTGTACGGGGCACACCATGATGTTAGCAACACCCGGTTCCCTCTATCAATCCACTGTCATCATTCTGCTCAGCTTGCTAATGCAGACATCCTGCAATAAAGAGTTATAGATTAGTTTGAGCTCCAACCCAGTTCTGATTCCATCTGTGCCTTTTTTGTTAACTCCAGTGGAATGGCATTAGCAAATGCTAATGCTCTAATTCCAGGTGACAGTTACAGGATGTTTCCTTAGACCACCAAGAATTATTTTTTCATATTTAATGCAAACTGACTTCCTAGCATTGACAAATGCCTTTGTGAAATGAAAGGGCTGGGGAAAAAAAATGGGATTTTTTTAAAGGAGTGCATAGGCCTGCATGACTTAATTTTCGAGACTCAACCCTATTTCTGGTTATTGCTAGTAAGACAGGTAAGTATTTTGCAAATATATGCATATTTAAAATAAAATATATATCATTAAATTGTATTTAGAATTCTTTGATGTGTGTTGAAATGGTGTTTGCCTATAAAAGAATATGGAGAATATTTTAACAGTTTTGGAAGCTATTTTTGCTTTGTTTATAACTATTAAACGTGTACAATTATATTATGTCTTAATACTATACTTATTTACTGCAGGGCGTTGGGAAAAACAAGATTGTTGACAGATTCCTTCACCTTTTAAACAGGCCCAGAGAGTATTTACAGCTCCATAGGTAAGAACGTGTTACGCTTCCATACTTTGTATTTATATTCTGATTTCCAGTGCTCTCAAACTTGTGTTTCTGAAGTTTAATTTGTTCTCATTTGAACAAGGACCCTGTTCTGGTAGTTAGCACACAGACCACAGAAATATATCTGATTTATAGACAGAAGCAATAAGCTGAGAGGTCGAGAAGGGGGTACAAGAATCTAATGCAGTCACGTTGCTTAACATAAGAGGAAGTAGAAGTCAGAGCGGATTGACGTTAAACCATGCTCAAGAAGAGAGTAATATTTTTCTGTCATTTCTGGAGAGATTTCCCTAAGCATGAAGTACTGTGTGAGGGAAGAAGTTCAAAGATGCTTGTTTGAATATGTCACTCACTAGGCAAGAAATATTTTACAAAGTAAGGGCTTTTTTGGTTTTTTTCCTTTGGTACTCCCACTGACCACATGTGTTTCTTTCTCACCCAATTAGAAAATTGTATTTATTTTCACATGCAAGCTAAAAAAAAGACTTCAAGACAACGACCAATGAATACAATTTTTGAATACAATTCAAAAGCTGAAATGATACCAAATTATCCCCGGTATTTTATGACATGAACTTAAAATCAATAAATTGACATGAAGGCTGGATATGCCTAGAAGAATCAGTTTCAACTGAACTGCATGCTTTTTCAGCTTCATTCCTTGTCTTTACCTCTCTGTCTTCTTCTTCCTAGCTTCATCACCTTGTCTCTTTTCATAATCAATGTTTTTTAAACAGTGCTAATAAAAATTTATGCCTTTTATACTTTTCCCTTTAACAGCATGGTCTCTCTCTTGCCTTCTCCCCCAGCTTTTTGTCTTCAAATGTCTTCTCCTTCTGTTCCTGATCCATGGATAGCTCTATCTCATCACTTTTCTGTTGCTTTTTCTTTTGTACTTCCTCTCCTAGACTTCCGTCACTTCTTTCTCAAAAAACACTTTTGTGACCTGCTACTTTCAGCTTTATGTTGACTTTCCTACCATCTTCTCTGTTTGAGTAGCCACCCTGTCCTTCCGGATAAAATACACTATCATTTTTATGAATCCCACTTATTTCACAAAATATTACAGCATTTCTGTCATTCAGAGTGTGTCGTTTTGAAAAATTGTTCTCCAGTGAGGCACAGTTGGACAGAACAGTAGTTTAACATAAATTTAGGAGAACATTGTGTAAGCATGATGTTTGGGGTCACATTGGGGATGTAGAATGTATTTGTTACAACATACTAGTTGATGCTTCTCCAGGAGAAAAAAAAATAAATTGTTTTTTTGTCTAGTTAAGAAAAACTTCTATAGATAAAGTACTGGTTATGGTTACGGGGTTCTAGAGATGGATTGAAGTAGGAAATTATGAGTAATCCCATCAAGTTCGACAAAAATACTTCCTGAATATGGAAAATTCAGAAATTTCTATTTCTTGGTTGGCATTTTGAAATACCTTGTGAAGAACCTGGTCTACATAATTTGTTGATATACTTTTCAGGGCGTTTAAACAAGGATTACAATGTTGTTAGTGCACACTTGGGGTTGCAAAACAAAATAAGAGTAAGTTTAGGAAAAAAGCCAAACCAGTTCACTACTAAGCTTTTAGATATTTTGTGGGGAGAAATGCAGGCAGTAGCTTATGGCATAGATGTATTTTATTAGAAAATATGCTAGAATGTGCACTTCATCTTCGATAGCCCTGGGTATTTCTACAGATCTCATAGCTAGCTACCATCAGTACCATTAAGCATGCTAACAGGAAAGTATTTCTAAATATCATAATTTAATGGTGCTCATATGTGTGGGTTCTAAATCTAGAGTGATCGAACATTCAAAGCATGCATTTTAGTTGACTACTTTTTAAGGGAAAGAAATAATTTTACTGCTTTCTTCATGAAACATGTGGAGGCGATTCAGTGTCAAATGAAGGTGAACGTTCTCTGCCCTTTCAGAAATGTGTCTGACAGATGGTACCTCATTAGTCCTTGGAATTTGGGTTGCAGACTCTCCAGTTCCACTTCAACTGGTTTCTCTGGACATGAGTGTGCACTTGTCAGCTGCATATCCTGAGGCTCTGAGTTTCTAGTGAGGTAGGGAGTCTGTAGGAAAAAGGATGACGATGACATTATGAGCTCTTGAACTTGCCCGTATCGACTGTCACTTCATATAATTAGCTGTAAAAGAAGTACTATGCCTGTATGTATAATAATGCCAATACTGAATAGGTGTTGCAACTGAATAGTAGCCATTCTGAAGTAGAGAGATAGATCCTTAGCTATAAAATGTCCTTGTTGGTGGCAATAATTAAGATACAGCTAGAGAAAAAACAGTAAGAAGAGCTTTAAAATTAATATAATTAAGATCTTTATTAAAACGCAGTGTGATGTAATAAATAAAAGTAGTGAATAAATAAAAGACAAAAATAATTAGACTGAATTTCAGAAGTACTCTGATTTTTTAATCCGATTGCCGTTTTTCAAAACCTGTTTTTTTTAACGATGTCGAAGTGCCAAAATCATGAGGAGATTCCAGAAATGCTTACTTTCAACAGCTTGTGAGATAAATTAGGGGGAAATACACCACAATGTAGTGTAGTACGTTTGGTTATGCAATGAAATTGATGTGTTTTTTATAGAAGAATACCTTACCCCTTATGCCAGCCAACAGGAACATGAAAGAACTATAAATGCTATTAAATCGGGATTGAGTCTGGTTGTTGGTTGGTTGGTTGGTTGGGGTGCTGGGTTTTGTTGAGGGTTTCTTTGGTTGGTTCATTTTTATTGTAGGTTTTTTTTTACTGTTGAGATGAAATAGTCTAAGGAGTTCTGCTGATCTAACACTATATATTTTCAGTGACATTCAAGCAGGGAATATTTCCCTTAGAAACAATGATCTATTACCAGGAGTAATTTTCAAGTCTCAAGTTTTATATCTTATACATTAGGATGATGAGAGGAGATACAAGACAGAAAATAGAGAGTGCTTTTCCTTAAACATCCATTCTGACATCTGTGTTTACTTGTTGTACCACTGATTCACATGGAAGGGTCAGCTTGACCTTAAGGTTTAGATTGCTTATGGTGGTTACAAATCCTTATTCTTAACCTTTCGTTACAGCACCTCATTGAGAGGTTTTATTTTCATGAAATTGTTAAGTCTTATAAATCTTTTTGGGACCACAGAACTGAAAATCTTAACTGGAAGGCAGCTGTGATTAGATTTAATAAGGAAAGCTTTTAAGAAAAATGTTTGCTTATAAACTATTCAAGAAATTGGCTACTTCCTCTTACATGCTTCCTAATATTAGGAGTTGATCGGGTGTTTACCAGCTCTCCCATCACATTAATTGTGAGGTTATAGGACTCTTTCTGAAATAAGCAATTTGGGCTCGGCACAGCCTCTCCCTAGGACTGCACTTACGAAGCATCTGGCTCCTTTTCCTTGTTGAAGGAGGACTTTTTATCTGCTTGGATTTCCCAGTCGCTCCTTTCCTACAAGAACAAGTTTCAGCAGAGAAATGCTAAATTTCATTTACCCCTCAGGGATGGTTGTCTCAATTTTGTGCACCCAGGACACCAGCTACACATTACAGAACATACAACAGTGTTGTCTTGTCTAATATTAAACTGTAAAGTTTTATTGCTTTCACCCTGAGCGTGCGTTCATGATGCTGCTAGAAGGGTGACAATCTATGTGGCCAAGAAGAGATCCGTGTAGAACTTAAACACGTATTGGATGACTTTCTAAGAAACTTTGATGTCCTCTAAATAAATGTAACGGAGTCAAGTGTTCATGTTGCTCCTAAATGTGTGAACCCTGGAAAGCTTCATTGTTTTATGAACCTTGCTGTTACTACTATTGCTATGTCTCATGTGAGTTGTGTGGAAAGAAATTGCCGGTGGTTCTACCCAGAAATCTGAGGCCAAAGTTGATAGACTAAATTGTGGATCTGTGAAACAAATTTCATTGAATCAGGAAAAATGTTTTCATGGAAACCGATAAAGTTTTGCTTAAATTACAAAGTCTCTTGGACCAAGAGGATTCCAGAGAAGGAAAAAAAAAAGAAAGTTAAAGCTTTAGAGAAGACTCAGGGAAGAACATGTGCCCTGCTAAGACTATAAAATCCTTCTTAGCACTGATGAGAGTAATAGATAAATATAAAAATGTGAGCTCCCAGCTCTCCTGCATAAATATGTCAGAAGAAAGTATCATGGACTTTAAACTGTTGCTCCTTTGATGTGATCAAAGAAAAAAGGATTAATTTTACTTCTCTTATCATCAAATTTGTAACTAATTGCACACAAAGAATGGCTTTGATGGAGTAAAATGTCCTTTACCTCTCAGTTAACCACTTAGGTTTGCATCTTTCGGAATTAAGTCATACGGCCAAGCTGCTTTTAAAATTTCAATGACAATGATTTCTCCTCCTTGACTTTACTATTTTTGTAGGGGCTGTATTGCAGGACTACAGTATTTATCCTTTTGTTTCCAATGCATGCTTGATTTATGGCTCCATTTTTTTTGTTTGTTTGGGGGTTTTGGTGGTTTTGATTGTGGTTTTTTTTTTTTTCATTGTGAAGAGACTTCTAATAGAAACTTTCATAAAAGTTTAGGTTCTGACTAGAAAGATGTAAAATTCAGTGACTCACTTTTAATAGTAGTTTCTGCTAATATAAGTGAGGTGCTAGCTTTTACATTCTAAAGGCATTCACATTAATATATACGTCAAGTTTTTGGAGTCATATGATGTTCTCTGATCTCAGCTTTCATTAAAATACACTTCTAGTCTTTAATACATGAGCTTAAAAAAGGAAAAGAAGATTTACATGTAATTTATTCTCATCTGAAATCTTAATTTAAGCAACTAAAGAGAACTGGAAAAATGCTGTGGAGAACACAGAGCATCAACTAAAGACCTGTGGAGTCTGCCACTTCTGTTCTGCTGGGGTTGGATTTGCTTGAAGTCATGCAGCTAAAAAGAGCAACTGGCAACACGTACCCTCTGAAATTATTATCTGCCATCATGAGTTGTTCTCCTAATTGCTCTGATAGCAAACAAAAGCCTTTCTGTCTTGGTAGTCCATTTAAGAAAAATTAATTGTGGAAAAAACGTCTGTGTTCCCAGCAGTACATTTGCTTGTTTCAGGAAGGCACAATTTTCATTTTTCTGTGTCAGTACCTTTTTTGTAAAGTTTGGTATACATCACACTCCTTGATTTTTGAGATATTCAAAGGCTGTACGGACACGGTCCTGGGCAGCTGGCTCAAGGTGGCCCTGCTTCAGAAGGGGGTTGGACCAGATGACTTCAGAGGCCCCTTCCAACCACAACCACTCTGTTATTCTGTGATTTAACAACAATTTCTGCAAGTTAGCAGCTGAATGACCACAGCTAGCTCTTATTCTAGGTATGTTGTGTGTGTATTGTTCAGTGGGGGAAAAAAAAAGGTTAGAACTTGGTTTATCTTGTCTTCATAAAACTAGATAATCCAGCAGTGTTTGTTCCATGTGGGGAGGCCATTCGCACTGCCCTTAGCTGAGGCTCAAATGTGTCAGTATGGAACGGTAGTTAAAATTGAGGGTAATTAAGAAGCAGCTTCAGACTCATTGTTTCAGAACAAAAAAAAATAGGAACATTTTGTGCAATGAGATTAAGTTCGATAACTTCTAGAACATTTATTATTGTTATGATATGAGTGTAAATAATGAGCAGTTGTTAAGGAGAAATTTCTCTGAGATGTTTCCTGGCTTCACGCTGTCTCAGCCATAGATCAGCTGTAGGAAATGCAAGAATTGCAACCCGCCTTCTCCTCTGCAGTGTGTCTAAGCAACTCCAAACGTTCAGGAATATAAAGTACAAGCCCCCTCCACTGTGATGGGAACTTGGATGCTCTCAGCTAGTGGGAGAACTGGATCCTGAGCTACTACCACTGAAGCCATGAGAAGTAAAACTAGTCAGCCTCAACTCTGACGTCTTCAGTATGTAGATCTGCAATAATTGAGTTGTGAAAGAACATCGCCGTCGCTACAGAAATAGAAGCTTTTGATGAGCAGACTGCAGCGTAATCTACGTCAATAATTTATTGATGGCTTATGAATGGATTTTCTGCCGCTTGGATCCCCAGTGAATCTGCAGAAGATATGAAACGATTAATTCTGTTCAAGTGTGCTCTTCCTGCGTATCAAGAAAATAATCTTCTAGGAAATTAGTTTATTGTCCAGAAAGAGAATAAGAATCTTCATATGAAAAGTCATAGGACAAAAAGAGGGAGAGGTTTTTGGTGTATGAGAGCTGTTCTCTATAAGGTCGAAAAAGTTAAAACTGCTTATAAATATCATTTTGATGCCTTTTCATGAAAATAGAGAACGTAGGAAGTTTTCTTCTTCAGCTTTTAAATAAAAGGGTTTGTGCCCTTAAATTAACTGTATGAAGTCTTAGTTCTCCATGTGGTTATCTTTTCTTACAAGTTGAGATCACTTGTTTCCCTTTTTCTAGGCATTAACATATATTTTAAAGCAATTTAGCTTTGTTGAAAATTTGATGTCTCAGCACTGTCAACGGAATATTAACTTCTCTAGAAATTCTATTTTTTATCTGATACTCTTACCATTATTTTAGAAGATATTACACTACCTTAGTCTGTTTTTTCCTAATGTTATTTTCTGTCAAAGAATTTGCCAATGGTATTGCATCTTCCTTTCAAAGTTACTGAGTTTCTTCTCGTGACTGATGATTGGAAGGCGTGATACAGGGTTCAGTTTAAAGATCTACGTTTTGTCTTGTGCCTTTTCTAGTCCCTAATAAATTGCAGTAATCTGATGATCTTTTCTTCCAAAAATTAACCAAGTTTACATATGTTATCCTTTTCAAAATAAATGTAATTTTGCTGTGATCTTTAACAATCAAATTAATGGAGAGGTTTGGGGTAGGACAATAAGCTTATGGTGTACCTACAAGCAATACTTACTATGGACTGTCCATTAATCTTTAGATGTTAATTTTCTTTCTCTCTTTTTCAGCACACATAATCAGTATAAAATCTAATTACCTGTTTCCCCTATTGAGATCATTTAAAACTACCCTTTCAGCTTTATTGACTCCAGATTATTTAAATTCTAATGAGAAAAGTTCAGAAGGAATAACTTGCTTTGCCCAAGACACAGATGATCACCTGATACTGTAGAATTATAGCGTACTTGTTCTCAGAGTTGCATTTGGTTATCTTCTCTTGAAAGAATGTAGGACCATGTAAAAAAAATTAAATGCTGATATAGCTCTGCAGGTCTGTTTTTAACAATGAAGAACCCAGAAAAGCTATTTCTGTACTGGACTGTTGTTGAAGCAAGTGCTTTTGAGCTGCACTGGGTTGTTAGAGGGATCCCTTGAACACAGTGAAGATCTGTGTGTGTTATGTATTTGTATGTTGACAACCACAAAAAAAAAAAGAAAAAGCCAGGTAGTTTTTCCTGATGTTTTTGAGTCATGAATGCGTATGTCTAGGATATTTTCTTTCAGTTTATTTTTTTATTTCAACAGAAACCTTACAGTTGTGTGCTTTATTCTTGATGCAGGTCAGGTTTGGAAATAATAAGACAACATCTTTTTGTTATGAAGATTCAGGTTGTGAAGCACTGAGTGTGTTGGCTAGCATATAATAGGTGACTTTGTGCTTTTTTACCCTTGTTGTTGTTTTCTTAAATACATTTTCAATCAATGCAGAGTTGCACTGCAGAGCTTCCGGGAGTTCCTGCAAGCTAATGGTCTCTGTTTCCAATCTCAGCTTTTCACAAGCTGTCAGGCTCCTCTGCCATTCTCAGATTCCAGGCGTTAGAGAGCACCTTCATTTGTCTTTTTGTAGGAGTTGAATTCAGCCTGAATATCATGCTGTGTGGCTGTTATGGAGAAATAACTTAGGTTAGAAGACCCCGTTGTTTCATTTTCCTGTAAAGCTGAAATAACGGTTTCTTGCTGTTTACTCAGTGAAATGTATTCTTACACATAATAAGGGGACCCGTAGGGTGTCATGTTTCTTCACTTACGGATTTTACAGTTAGGGTGAGTGAATGTCTTCTGTTGTTATAACAAATTATGTGAAAGCACTGCATCGCGTTTTGAAAGATGGATCACGTATAAGTAATTCTGTAACTTGATTTAAGCACATAACCTGAATTAAACATATAATTCCCTTCGATCTTTGTTCTGCCACCCGCAGTCATACTGAGTAATGAGTACCTTTATACTCCAAATAATTTCTTGGATTTTAAACAAATATATGTCCTGCTGTGTAGCTATAATGGCCTACCAGAAAAAAAAAAAAGAATTGGGGATTTAATTAATCAGTGTATAGAGATAAGTCAAAAAGGCTTTACAGTGTTATTTGAACAGATAAATGAGACAGCTGATTGGCTTTTCAGATATTTCAGAATTCCCTAAACACAGTGTATCACGCAGCACAATGACTGTGTGATAGGTTCACTAAAGAAATTAATTTGTAAATGTCAAAGTCATGCAGATTCTTTCTTTGTGCTAAGATCACCTGCTTTTCATCAGGATAATCCATGAGTGGATTTCCTAACCAATTAACAGCTTCAGATGGCCCTTGGCCTAATTATTTTTCAAATGCTCTTAAAATTAGGTCACAGCAGATGGGTATGTTCATGTCTGAGAACGTAATTGAGAAGATATGTGCATATATGTAAATAAGTATTTAGATAGATAAATATCTCACAAGAATGAAGAACAACAATTTTTAGTGCATGTATTCCGTGTCTCTGCCTTTTTTTTTTTTTTTTTTTTTTTTTTTTTTCAACTATCCCAAAGATTCATTTGGAGAATAAGAGGAAGGCTAAGCCTGAGTCTGGTTTATCTAAGCTTGAGCACCAACCCTTAGAACACAGGGTTAACTTCCATAGATAGTCCCTTAGCCTTTCAGCCTAAGTGTAGGCATATACAAAAGCCAGGACATTATTCTTCAGCCCTTGTCAAGATCATAGAATCATAGAATGGTTGGGGTTGGAAGGGACCTCAAAGATCATCTAGTTCCAACCCCCCTGCCATGGGCAGGGACACCTCCCACTAGAGCAGGTTGCTCAAAGCCCCATCCAGCCTGGCCTTGAACACTTCCAGGGATGGGGCATCCACAACTTCCCTGGGCAACCTGTTCCAGTGTCTCACCACCCTCATAGTAAAAAATTTCTTCCTGAGATCTAATCTGAATCTTTTTTCTTCCAATTTAAAACCGTTTCCCCTTGTCCTATCATTCCCCTTCCTGGCAAAGAGTCCCTCCCCAGCTCTTCTATAGGCACCCTTCAGGTATTGAAAGGCTGCTATAAGGTCTCCCCGGAGCCTTCTCTTCTTCAGGCTGAACAATCCCAGCTCCCCCAGCCTGTCTTCACAGGAGAGGTGCTCCATCCCTCTGATCATCTTCGTGGCCCTCCGCTGCGCCTGTTCCAGCTGGTCCATGTCCATTACTCCAAGATGGAGTAATTCCAGGGAATACGGATGTTTGTACCATTAACTAGTGTCCTGACACTGTGCCCTGTATTTGGGCGTAAGCCTCCTTGAGGGCTCAAGCCTTGAAATAAAGCATTGGAATACCTTCTCCTTTTCTTAGGTTAGATGGCAATGAGTACACTATAAAATGGGTCAAATTCTGTTTTGGTCTTTACATTTCAACGTTCTGGGAAAGGACAAGTGTCAAAACATACAATGAATATTTGAGAATGTGTCATATAGACAGCATTAACATTTTTAATGAAGAATTTCCTGCA
This sequence comes from Calidris pugnax, assembly GCF_001431845.1. Lineage (NCBI taxonomy): Eukaryota > Metazoa > Chordata > Aves > Charadriiformes > Scolopacidae > Calidris > Calidris pugnax. Next base: position 12,356,744 of record NW_015094510.1, on the reverse strand, counting down.
TTGATTTAATTTCTCTAAAGAAACATCTTTCAGCCAGATAGTCCTCCAGATGAACTAACACAAATTTCAGAAGAGGAGGAACATCATTCTCTTTTCTTCCTTAATTTTTCTTCCTGGCTACTTTCAGCTCCTGTGTCTCACCACAGGATATCCAGAATCCTTGGAGATTCATTTCTTTCCATCTTTGCCTCCCATCCTTCTCTGTTTCAAGGTCTGTTGATAGAAGTATTCAGCTCTTCCAAACAACTCCAGATTTTCATTTGAAAAGAGCCTGAAAGAAAGTTTCTGCCATGAATGAATGGAATCAGAAATGCTGAACTCATTGGGTTTGTGTAGAGGAGAATTCTATTCTAAAGAATAAAATAGCTATTAGGTGCAGTTCCCCTCCTCTCTTTTTGGAGTAATTTTTTCAATTCAGTTATTTAGGACTTTGTAGAGTAGGGTAGATGGTTGGACTCAATGATCCCAAGGGTCTCTTCCAACCTAGACGATTCTATGATTTAATGGAATTTGGGTGAATCTTGGAAATTGACAGGGACAGAATGGACCGAACAGTCTCTGTGGTTGATGGAAATTTCTGCTGCCGCATCTCATAGTTCTTCTCTGGAAAGAAGGCATTGCTGTCAAAGAAATAGTAACTGTCAAAGACTGGTACGTTCAAATAAGTCTATAGACCTCAGAAAAAGATGCCTGTAGGGTAAATAATGCACCACTAGCAAAAAATAAATAAAAGGCAGTGATGTGAGCTAATAGACAAAAAAACATCAAAAGAATTCTCAGAACTCTTTACTGTGAATTGAGTGGTACTGTCAGAAGAGTTGCTGAGTTTCAGTAGCAGATCTTTTTCTTTTCTTTTTTGTAGAGTTTGTGATAAAAATAAAAATACATTCTTAGGAAAGACATTAGTGAGCTTTTCATATCTTCCTTTTACAGTCAGAAGACAAGTCAGTTCAGTTGAGTAGGATGACAGTATGTCAGACAGTTTTTCTCACTTGCTTCTACGTTCCCACAGTCTTGATTCTTTGTGTCAGAACTATTTTCATCTTGGGAGCCAAATGTGATGAAATGAGGGGGTTTTGATATTCATGTCTTTGTTAGAGCCTAGTTAATATTACGATGCTAATATTAATAAGCGAATGTGAATTACAGTTTTTAGTTCCTTTCCTGTGGGAGTGAAATTCTACAGTCTAATGTTTTGAGTGCCAGACATATTTTACATTTAGGAAAATCTGCAAACTCTATTGTTCAGAATTATTTCAGACTTAGCATATTTTTATTATTCTATATTTCAATATCTTTACATTTACATAATTCATTACAAAATGGAAATTTAAGAAGAAAAATGCCCCAAGGAGCCAGATTATTTCTAGCCATTCTTTACTGTGTTTAGGTAATGTTCAGTTTCTGAAGAACAGAAATAAATGACATCTAATTGCATAGCTTATGATTCTGAGAGGAAAATAACATTTATCTGTACTAACCCTGGCAAAATCATTCTTTTATACGTGGCTGAATGTAACAGCCAAAGCAAGTACAGGAGTTTTGCATTCACTTATGTCATCAAGCCAATGGAATTAATATTTGGCTGTATATTTAGCTTATATAATGCATTGCAAATCACCTGAAATATTTCCTTAATATATTAGAGCTGAATAATAACAAAGCAGAGGAAAGGAGGGAACGACAAATAAAATAAGAAAAAAAATCAGAAACTGGATTTAGGGTGTCAATTGTTCTTTCATTTTGATTCACTCCTCCTACAAATTATTATTTTTATTTTTTTTTATTCATGCAACTAAACTCTTCTAGTGTTTGTTTCCTCCAAAGATACGGCCTATTCTGTCTTGCCATAAGACTGAGATCATCCTAAGGATTTCTGTAGGCTGCTGGTGTTAGTATAAGGACAAGTTAGTATTCCATATCAGGCAGTTGTGGGTAATCTCTGCAGAGCCAGAGGATTAACTAGCTCACCAGAAGTAAAATACTCTATATTATGTTACAGTAAAATGCCATTTGACACTTGTGTCTCTTCTGCTGCCACCTTTGCCCGTCCATGCCACCACTAGAGATTTTCCTTTCCTGCCACTCTCTGTTCACTTTATTTTTTTTCATGCATTGACTGCTAAGTGCAAATTCATAACTGTGAAGCATCCTGTAATGCTTCACCATCCTTTACCTTATTTTTGTCCTATGCTTTCCTTAGATCCTCCCATTTTCTCCTTTCTGTTACTTAAAAGACATCACGGTTCAGGTTTGACAAATCCTTCCTCTTTTCTGCTTGGATTAATTCCTTAAAGTATTTTCCCATGAATTATTTCTGACTAATTAGTAACCTGTGACTGTGCCTTTGTACACTCCAGGGTTTGCTTTACATATTGTAAAATTCTTCTGGGACTTTTGGGACTGTGTAGTATTGAACCAGAAATGACAACTGCTAATGGAGGTAGGCTGACACATCCAGGCTGAGAATTTAGTCCCTAAATCATCTCTGCTCTAGAAACAATGGTTGTTGGTTTATTGTTATTTTTGCATCCATTATTGATTTCTCTGGCCACTGTAGAAATGGCCAGAGACAGACAGGATGACAACAGACGCTTTGTTTTTTATGTTCGTGGTAGGATTTCTAAGATAATAGGTTAGTGCTACTGCTTATTACGGTGGTTAAATAAATTATGTGCTGCGTGTGAATACAATATCAATATTACTATTTTGGGGAACGTTGCTGCTTGTGAGAGGCCTCAGTTGACGGGGTTAAAGGAAGTGGAGGTGATCTCAGCTCTGTAACCTTTCCCGTCCTGGATTAAAGTTCAGACGAAGTGGCCAAATAATAATAAAAAAATCTCTGCTCCCGCCCTGTGCTTTATTCCTGTGCATGGGAAACACTGGCGTAAATCAATCATGAGTTTAAAGCTAAACAAGGAATTATTAGTTGTTAGGAACAGAAATCCTGCTGACAACAGGATCAAATAAAGGAAATTTGCATGTTATGCTGTCATTTTAAAAGTGTAACTGGAAGCTGGCCATTTAATAGTTTGCCGCAAACAGTGCTGTGTTTGATTTCCTGTAACCACAGAGCTTATCAGAGTATTATTGGTTTTTTACAAGGTGTTACAAAATTAAAGATAGAAGTGAGGTGGATATTTGGAACAGTGAGTCAGCGTAGCTTAAGCAAACACTTTTGTTATTTGGCGTGGCTGTGAAGGGGAAGAGATTTTTGTTGCATCAAGCCTCCCATGAAGTGCAAAGGTCACCAGCTTCACCTGTCAGCCAGCGTGTAGATCTCAAGCAGCGTGAGTGAGGCTCTCCTGAAGGGTTATGTCACATGAATAGTCCCTCATATCTGTTGACGCAGACTAATCCAAAATTTGAAATTCAGGAGGAAAGGGATGGCATAGCCTACTTGTCCTAAGATTGAATTGGATATCCCGCTGCATCTTCTGTCATCACCCATCTCTGGATGTGGCCTTGAGCAACCTGCTCTAGTGGGAGGTGTCCCTGCCCATGGCAGGGGGGTTGGAACTCGATGGTCTTTGAGGTCCCTTCCAACCCTAACCATTCTATGATTCTATGATTATTCCTTAGCTCATTGATCCCTCTGAACCCCAGGGTAAATGGGGTTGGTTTTATAGATCTCAACAAGGGTTTTGACAAGTATTTCAGAGAATCAGGAGGGGCTTGCCCTACATTACAGACAAAATTTCTATAGGTAAATCCAGTGTGGTGACCTTTCTGGATTGCAACTCGTTTTTATTTATCTCTACATTCAGGGGTGGTTGAAATAGATGAAAATAGGAAAGATTTCGGAATGTTCTCATTACAGACTTTAATTTATAACATCTTAAATTTGAAGGAAAAAAGATGTGAGCAATTCAAACACAAATACAATTTCAAAAAGAAATACTATGGTATATAGTGCTTTCATAGTGCTTAGAGACATGGGTTAGTGATGGCTTTTGTCAGAGTTATGTTGATGGTTGGACTAGATGATCTTAAAGTCCCTTCCAACCTACACAATTCTATGATTCTATAGCCTTTGTCCCGTCTAAGAGCTTACACTGTCCATGATATAAAATGTAGCAAGTGCTAGTTAAAATTATTCCATCTAGTATGGTTTAGATAGAACCAAAAATAGTTGATTTTTAGAATTCCACATGAGTATTCTTAGTCTTTTTTTTTTTTTTTTCCTTGGTGGTATGTCGAGAAGAGCAACTAAAACATTAATGATTTGACTATGATACTGCAAATTCCTGTTTGGGTCTTCTGAGGAGATTCCACTGTTTGTTGTGACAGTTTAAGCATGCTGAACTAGAAATAGAAGTAACGATAGTAATGTGCCTACGTGCAAAAGAGACGCATTCAATTTTCAGTGCTTTCGTTTCCAGGGTTTATGAGAAATTGAGAACTATTGTGAAAGCCCTGGCAGAGATGGAGTTACTGACCTTTGACCACTAAACTGGCACTGCATTGTTCTCAGTTCAAGTTCTTCACAAATTCTAAAAAAATATAATTATTTTTTTTCCTCTTAGAAAGAGAGCCTTCAGTTTTTCATTTATTCATTTTGCATTTTCTTTCAACTAAAATGCCTGTGTATTTTAATTAATACTGTCTATTTTTCCACATTTCAGGGATACCACTGTACAGAGCCTCACCCTACAGCCTTCTGTTAAAGACGGTCTCATTATATATGAAGATTCACCACTGGTCAGTAGTAACTTTTGGATTGTATATTTGGAAGTGTTCTTCATTAAAAACAAGTAGTTAAACATGCTGGCTTTCCAAATAAGAAAATCCGTTGTGAATTGATCACTTTCATGGCATAGTCAGTGAGCATGATAATATTTCATTAACTTTTACTTTGATCGCTTTTGTCATGTTTGCTTTGCCAAACGTTGAGTAAGATAATAATCTCGAGAGCCTGCATGCACAAAATAAGTCTGGAAAATAATTTAGTATTAACCTGGCACATTCTAACTGGTTGAGTGGTATTTTTCTCCTTCTCTTCTGTAACATCTCACAACTACCTGCTAAGTTGGACTCCAGACAGCTCTTGCAGCCATTTTTTATTTCTTTCAGCTTCATGTTGACAGTCTAGACAAACTGCTTTTGCACATCTCTGTCAGTCTTCTCACAGTCCTTTCCATCTCTGTCCTGAAGAAAGAGAAACACCCACCTTTCTCATCTCACCTGCTTCCTCTTCTCTCTCCTACAGTTTGGTCATAGCTTATCCCTCTTCTGAGTCCCTGTCTTGTCTCAGGGCCACCAAGATGTCACTACTACTGACTGAGAAATCAGTACAGCAGTTGCTTGTAGTAATTTTGGGGGACTGCTGATGTTTTTGATTCTTTTCTCTTCTAGGTAAAAGCAGTGAAGTTTGGACATATTTTGGTAATTGATGAAGCAGACAAAGCACCAACAAATGTTACCTGTATCTTAAAAACTTTAGTAGAAAGTGGGGAAATGGTTTTGTCAGATGGAAGACGAATTGTTGCCAGTAAGTAAATAGAAAGCTTTTTGATCATTTATAGTAAAATGTAACATGTTTGTTGAGTTACTAAGTAGAGACCCAGAAGAGTCCGAATGGAAAAAGTTCGTGATGCTAATGGGTTAACAATTAAAGAATTTACAGTCATATTCTTTACTGCTTTTGCAATAGCCACAAACGTTTTCTTCATTAACATTCTCATTAATTTTGCTGAAAAATCTTTTCAAGAAAACAAAACCACAAAAAATCCCAACAAACTGCAAGTTGACCTCTCTGCTTCTTATTCACCATAAGAAATAAAGATCCAGTTGACCAAATTGTCATCTTGGTTATGACCATCTGAACAGTTGGGGTATAATTTGGTCAAATCTAGGATTGAAGATATCATAGAATCATAGAACATGTTGGATTAGAAGGGACCTTTAAAGGTCATCTAGTCCAACCCCCATGCAGTAAGCAGGGACATCTTTAACTAGATCAGATTGCACAGAGCCTCATCAAGCCTGACCTCGAATGTCTCCAGGGATGGGGCCTCCACCACCTCTCTGGGCAACCTGTGCCAGTGTCTCACCACCCTCATTGTAAAGAACTCTTTCCTAATGTCTAATTTAAACATACCCTGTTCTAGTTTAAAACCTTGTCCTATCGCTACATGCCCTTGCAAACAGTCCCTTCCCAGCTTTTTTGTAGGCCCTCTTCCGGTACTAAAAGGCCACTGTAAGGTCTGCCTGGAGCCTTTTCTTCTCCAGGCTGAACTCTCTCAGCCTGTCTTGTAGGAGAGGTTCTCCAGCCCTCTGATCATTCTCATGGCCCTTCTCTGAGTACATCTGAGTTTGAATATGAGTGTATCTAAGGTTGAATTGTTAAGGGTTTCATCTAATCAAATATTGCATATGCTTATATTATTCAAATATATCTGTAGTTTTTTAGAGGAAGTAAAAGGATTCCCAAACTCCCTGTGCCACGGGAAACATGCTGCAAGTGGGCCTGGTTTGACTCACTTTGGAGAAACGGATACTTCACATGTGTGAAGTCATGTGTCTCGGGCTTCTCACATATTTTTGCAATAGCCAGGAGGAATTTCAGTCCTGTGATCTCAGATCAGATAATGTCAGACCTATATAAAAAGAAACTTTATTCATCATTGGAATCAGCATTTGGGTGAAATTAAATATAAACAGGACAGGGAGTCTCCTCCCCAAGAACAGTGGATGCATTTTTATTGTTTTACTTGGGTTAAATTTTCATTAAACAAATAATGAAACTTTAAAATGAAATCTAGAATACTCATAGTTGAATGACATGCTAAGAAGCTATTGAACCTTTTTTGGTAACTGTTCTTCTAAGAAGAACATAATTAGATTAGAAGAAGAATTCTTCTCATTCTAAGAATTCTTATAATCTAATTATGCTTGTTTAGTTCATTCATAATGCAAAGCTTAAATATGCAATTAATAAATTTTGTTTCTTTTCCAGATCAAGCTGATGTAGAAGGGAGAGAAAATGTAATAGTTATTCATCCTGATTTTAGAATGATAGTTCTAGCAAATAGACCTGGATTTCCTTTCTTGGGTAATGACTTTTTTGGCACATTAGGTAAGTGATTCATATTAAAAGGTGATCTTTAATGGAATTGATTAATAGAATGACTGTCTTTATTCATTAGATTTCATGTCGAGAAAGGGTCCTTTTGCACATTGATACTTTGTTTCTCATAAGACACTCAAGGTCAGATTCAGCTTGAAGACTCAGATGTAAATTTATATATCTTAATGAAAGTGCCCGAACTTGCCCTGAAGTGAGAAGCTGTATGTGGTTATCTGTGTTTCAACTAATTTGTTTTGTGGGACTTGGACAAGCACAACAGACAGACAAGGTTATGAGAAATCTTTGTTTATGAGCTTATATTGTATATAAATATAGCAAAAACATAACCTGTACATCAGTGAACATCAAACCTGACATCAGTGGTTAACACAAGTGCTCACCACGTTTTTTTCCCCATCTCAAACAAGGCACAGGCCAGTTGCTGTCCTCTTCAGTACAAGAGGTGGGAGCTTAAAGGATGGTTCTTTTCTCTCCACAGTGGAGGCTACTGTCTTTTTTGGCATTAGCGCTATGCTATCTGCTCCTTAATCCTCATTAGCCTCTCCATAGCCATATGTGTTAGGCCTCATTAAAATACATATATTTGACAAGATATTGAATTCATCCTAGTTGCAGATAAGGCGGTCCAAATTTCACATCACGTTTTTCATATCAACAGGAGCCTTGTTACAGAAAGCTCCTGGTATGTCCTAAAAATCCTGTGTAACTGCAAAGATTCCCCGCAGCTTCATCTCAAGAATTTACATTGCGTAAGGGCAAGTGATAAAGAATTCATTGGCCTGTACAGTCCAGCATTAGTCTAGGTGGGCCTCTGGCAAGGCTTTGGCAGTGTTGCACCAGGGCTACGAGCTGTATATCCCTCCAGACTCCACTGGTCCCATTCGACCTGTTATTCTTCCTTTAAACCTCTTTTCTTTTTTTTTTTGCATTCATTTGACTTGTGTTTCTTCTTGAAGTTAATTTCTCCCTGTGATCACCTTCATTAGAATGACAGGAGAGATTTCTCTGTTTCCAGGAACCTTGATGTTCTTCATAGTGAGTTCATCCTTCACTTTTTTCAAAGTAGTTTTTGTCTTGTTTTAACAAGCAGGTACTCGGCATCCTCTTAAGCCATTGCTTTTCCATTTAAGGTGCTGTATGAAACTTAAGGAGGCTATTGCAATGCTATCTTTTTATAAACTGTTTAACTGTATGCTTTTTTTGTTTGTTTGTTTTAGGGGACATTTTTAGTTGCCATGCTGTTGATAATCCCAAACCACAGTCTGAACTGGCTATGCTTAGGCAATATGGTCCTGATGTTCCAGAGCCGATTCTTCAGAAACTGGTTGCTGCTTTTGGAGAGCTCAGGGACTTGGCTGACCAAGGCATTATTAACTATCCCTATTCAACTAGAGAAGTTGTGAATATTGTAAAACATTTACAGGTATGGTACGTCAGATTTCATTGAAAACTTGAGTTCATTACTACTAATGTCTTAAAGCTTGAAGGTTTTAGAAAAAGATGACATCATTCATGCATTTTTATTTCATTCTTATAAAATGTTCTGCATTTTGAAGGAATCGTCATATTCAGATGCTCTGATATTCTGAGGGTAAGGATCACAGATGTACAAAGAGATATTTTTTCTGTGTGTTTTTTTATAGATATAAAAAAACCTCTGAGAATCTGTCTTTCTGCTGCATGAGACAGTGTCGTATTTGTACTGCAAATACAGTATACAGTGTTCAGACTAGCCTTCATTATAAATTTCCATATTCAGCATTCAATACTTATATGCTGCTGTAAAATTTTTGGTTTTAATCATTTCCTGGGGGAAAGCAAGTTTCTGCTGCGTAACAGTAATACATCACTGGTGAAATTTTTCTATGGAAAATGTTAGATGGATAAAAACTTAGCAAACGGGTACTTAGGATCCATGACTGCTTCCTACACACATTTTAACTGAAACATCATGAACTCTGATTTAATGCTGAAGGTTTTTTGAAAGATTCCAGTAAAGCGTGACTTCTGTCTTTATAAATTGAAAGACCCTTTTGTTTGAAGTATTTGAAATATAAATTATCTTAATGCTTTTGGAAATAGCAGTGCTTTTATTTTATTCTGTTTTCTAATCATAGTCAGTAATTTGTTAATTTATAGGCTATTTCTTGAATTACTGAATTATAGATTGGAAAGCATTAATGGAAATATTAATTTAATTATTACAGTTAGAATATAATTTCTCACAAATTATTTGACCTACTGTTCCTTAACACTGTATAGTATAACAGGATTGCATGATGGTTTTGTGTTTGAATATGGTCAGGAACACACTCACATACATATACACAGACTTACAGATCCTGCAGCTTAGAATTGCTACTTTTAAAAATCTTCAGTTGATCTAGATTTCTGGGGAGGATAGATTTTTGTGCTCTGTGATCTCTAGGATGCAACAAGGTTCTTGAGACAGAGTAAATTGGTGCTACTATGATATCAATAACATAAATAAAAAATAGTGCTCTCTTTCTAACTTTGTACTAAGAGTTAACAAAATTCAGACCTGAAAGCTGAGGAATCTATCCAAATAAACATGTAAGCAGAGTATTACATTAGGATCCAATACCAGTTGGTAGGTATTTGCTTACCGAACTGATAGGAACATGTACCATGTTGATAATATCACTGATGTCTTTAAACACAGAGTTACATTTGAAATGAAAATGCAGAAATTACAAACTTGAGGAAGAGTTGCTGTGCAGCTGAAAAGCTGCGGAAACATATGGACTTAATCCTTTTATTTTTCGGAGTGTGAACAGCATCTAATTGAAGATTGGAAGAGCTGCATGGCTAATTGTTTTAGGGGCACTTCGTCTCTGCTTCTGTCTCCTTCACTTAACCAGATCAGTATGGTCACTTCAACCTGGACATTGGGCACAGTGGGGAAATTTCCCATCTGCCAAGTTTTCACCTCTTTCAAAGTCAAGTGTAAATATTCACATAATTCTCCAACATGCAGCTTTGATTTCTTCTGTAACACTTGTTTTCGAGATCCCCTTCTCTTTGAGAGGATGCAACTTTTTGTTTACTGTAACTTGTTTTTCAATCTGAATAATAAAAAGGCTGGGAGTAGCCAGCCAACATAAACAATGAATATAAACATAATGGTTATTCCAAAGTAAGAAGCTTTTAGGTCTTCAGGTAGAGAAGAAAGAGGAAGGAGGGAAATGAGTCAATAAAATTGCTGGTCCTTCGGAAGGAAGGAGGGAAGTTAGTCATGTTGTTAAACAATTTCCCTTACAGCGGTTCCACAGCCCCACTCTCTTTGTACTATTGTGTTGATTTCTTTCACATAATTTTGGAATTCTTTGCTTCTGCAAAAACGAGTTGGTTGTTTCAGACAAAAATTATCCGAAAGAGTATTTGAGTGTTGGGGCTGGTCAGCATAGAGAATATTCTGATGACTGTGACAACATATTATTAGGCTAAACTCGGCAATCTGGTTAATTTTGATCTTCAATACACAAGACTCTGTCTACAGTGTAGTTACAAGAGCACATTCCCATAAAGATTATGTAAGTATGGAACCCATAGCTATTTAGTTGTATCTTAGACTCTGCATTTGGAGCTAAGTTGCCTCTATACTAACTTTTTCTTAGGGAAAAGGGGTTTTTGGTGAAGCTCGAGATAACAAACTTGTTTGAAGACCTAAAACTGCAGGCATAGGGAAAGTTGTCCACTGTGGTTTTCTGATTTAGCTGCTGTGCCCATTTCTCCCCATGGATTGTAGAGGGAATTAGGGTCTTGCAGCTTTATATTGCAGGTGACCTGAATGCAGCCTTTTTGCCTCACTTGCCTGCGGTTTTCAAGTTGTATCAAATGTCAGAACTATTGATGCTAATAGTGACTTATGGGCAAGCTGAGAAGCTCTGCTCTCGCTCCCTTGGGTCACCATATGCTGCCCATAACCACTGGTGGGTACTGAGACTGCTTCTCTGTGATCTAACATACTAATTTTCACAAAACCTTTTGTATTTTATTTTGCAGAGTCAAGGTTTACCCAGTGTCCCTGATAGATGTTGATCAGGCAAGCCACAGAAGTCCAGATAAAATAGAAATAGCTCTTCTACTAACTCTTTTGAGTCTGGGAAAGCTGAGGTTTTTCCATAGGCCTTCTTTCTTGTTTATATCTGAGACTGCTTTCTAATAGTGGGCACTAGTATAAGGGTTTTCAAAAGGTACTTTCTGGCCCTGAATTCTACTAATCATCGTGCTTTTAGGCCTGTTCAGTAAGCTTTTGTGCTAAAATAGCACTTTTTTCTGTTCCGCCTAATCTGGAAAGAAAACTGGGCTTATCAAATCCCAGTCGGTATCCCTCTCTCACCTTGCTGCCAAACGCACATCAATAATAACCTTTTACCCGTTTGGCCAACCACAGTGAATCTCAGTTACCAGTTTTCAAAGATAATTAGGTTTCCGCTGGTTTAATCAAAATCAGTGGCTGTGTGACAGAGAGGAACAGATTGAAATTAGCGTCCCTGTGAATGAAAAGGCAGCGGGAGAATTCAGCTGTTATGCTTGGCAGTAGGCGATGCCCACTAAAGACACGAGCACTGGTTAATCAATTAGTATTCCTGGCGCCCAGGATGAGCCACAGACGTGGTGCTTCTTGCCTTGCTTCCAGCACAACTGAGGAGACACAGGGAGAGCTGGCAGCCTTCAGTGAAAAGGTATCAGGGATACAGGGGGAAGCCAAGGGCACAGAGGAATCACAGAATCACAGAATCTTCTAGGTTGGAAGGGACCTTAAAGATCATCTTGTCCAACCGTCAACCTAACTGACAAAAACAGACACCCACACAACAAACAGAGAACATCATCACTAAACCATATCTCCCAGCACTACATCAACCTGTCTTTTGAACACCTCCAGGGATGGTGCCTCAACCACCTCCCTGGGCAGCCCATTCCAATGCCTGATAACCCTTGCAGTGAAAAAATTTTTCCTAATATCCAGCCTGAACCTCCCCTGGTACAACTAGAGGCCATTTCCTCTTGTCCTAATGCCTGTGACTTGGGAGATGAGACCGACCCCCACCTCTCTACACCCTCCTTTCAGGTAGTTGTAGAGAGCAATAAGGTCTCCCCTCAGCCTCCTCTTCTCCAGGCTGAACAACCCCAGCTCCCTCAGCCTCTCCTCATAAGACTTATTCTCCAGACCCCTCACCATCTTTGTCGCCCTTCTCTGGACCCGCTCCAGCACCTCAATGTCTTTTTTATGGTAGGGGGCCCAAAACTGGACACAGTACTCAAGGTGAGGCCTCAGGGAGAGATCTGTGAGTGTCGTGAGGACAGGGTGGGTCTTCGGGATGCTGCTGGCAGAATGGGACTTGTGTGGCATCTGAAGGCATTGGAATATGTAGGGAAGTGAGAAGTGAGTAGTAGTAGTGAGAACACAAGGTAGAAGTCTCAAACAAAAATCTGGACTCACTACAGGCTGGATACCAGATAATTTGTCGCTTTGTTTTCAAAGTAGTGGTAGAAGTACAGTAGGCCTCAATATGTATAGCATATTTTAATTAAGATTCTGTGTTTGTACTAGGAAACTGCCACTAGGCTCGTAGCTTTTAAGCAGACTGTAGCAATACATGTACTTGTGGAAAGTTAGATCCATAAAAATACGGATTTTTCACCAAGCTGAATTCTATGACAACTCTGAATCAAATAAAGCATTATAAATATGTATATATATAATATATTGTTAAAAGTAAAACTTATGTTACTTATTGTTTTAAGGAATAGCCAAGAATCTAAACTGTGAAAATATTCTAAGGTACACACAGAGGTGTTACTTGTAAGGGGAAGAATCAATGAATGAGAACCAGACAGACTGATGAGAGATCAATATTTTCTCCAGTAATATGGTTTTAAAAATCAATAGAAACCAAATGATTTTTTTTTCAAGTGTTCAACTCAAGCATTCAACTTTCTTAATCTTTTCTTTTTTTCCTTTAAGTGAACTGTTACTGCCTTTCTTCAGTGAGCAGCTGTACAGACAGATAGAAGTGGTTGGATTTGTTATGATTGAAACAACAGAGTTGTGACTTCTTTAATAAGTGAAGTAGAGGGCCTTTTCGCAAGTGGCTTGTGTTCAGAACAGGTTTTATTGACAGCAGCATCAGTTGTACCCAAAGAAACAGATTTTTTATGATGTCCTACTGATCAAGAGGCATGGAACTGGTTCCGTAGTGTAGTGGTTAACACGTCAGTTTTACATGCAGAAGGTCCTGGGTCTGTTAAATACTTAAAGGGTGGGTGTCAAGAGGATGGGCCAGTCTTCTTTCAGTGGTGCCCAGTTACAGGACAAGAGGAAATGGGCACAAACTTGAACATAAGAAGTTCCATCTAAACATGAGGAGGAACTTCTTTACTTTGAGGGTGGCAGAGCACTGGAACAGGCTGCCCAGGGAGGTGGTGGAGTGTGTACCTCTGGAGACATTCAAAACCTGCCTGGACACATTCCTGTGCAACCTGCTCTAGGTGGACCTGCTTTGGCAGGAGGGGTTGGACTAGATGATCTCCAGAGGGCCCTTCCAACCCCATATCATTCTGTGATTCTGTGAACTATTGAGGCAATTCATTGAGGACAATGGTATCAGAGGTTATGCAATGATTCAGAAAACTGTGGACATACTTGGAGACTACTGGTGAAAGCAGTAGTTGAAGCACTTGACCAAGGTTTCTGGAGTATCTAGTGCAGGGCAGGTAAAAGAGTAGATTGTGAGTGAACAAGATACTTGGTGCCAGTTTATTGGTTGTGCTTCACAGCGAGAGGGGAAGAATACATAAAATGCAGTATTCATCATCATAAATGTTCTAAACTAATTAGTTAAGGAAAGGTTTTGGTTACATAAAGTATGCCCGCTTGTGTATGCACACTTGTTTTGTTCTTGTTATCAAAAAGAAGACTCACTTGAAAATAGACTGATACAGGGTCCTGCACACTGAGTACTAAGTAGCTTTACATGTTTTTAAATATAATATTTATATAAGTCTGGGCACTTTTATTTTTTAAAATTTTTTTTTGCAATATGATGTTTACATTTACTCCAAGGTGAAATTTACATTATATAGTACATCCACTACTAAACATTGTCACAAACTTTTTGCATTTACATGTGAAATGTTTGTACAGTCTTTAGTTAGAATAACTGTTTGGAGAAATCTTATTTTTAATACCTATCCGTTCCTTACTAAATGAAATATTGTAACCAGGATGGCACAGGCTGTAGGACAACTTTATGTTATCCCACAATAACTTATATTTTGCTAAGCTGCAAAGATTGCTAAGATGCAGAACTTCTAATAGGTTCTTCATGGACAGGTTTAAAAAGCAGGACATAGTTTAACACGCTTTTCTGCCAACACCAGTACTGAAATATTCTGGGGCCTGTATACCACAGATTAAAAAAAGGTTTGTACAAGCCTGTTTCTAGCAATGGTATTATTCCATTGTACCACAGTAACTGGCTAATTTTAGTACTGCTTGTGTCACAGTTATTTTATTTCAGAGATTATATATTTATTAAGTAGGGAAAAATACTAAAATCCTGACTAAGGCTCTTGTTTGATTAAGAGTACAGGTCAAAATATTCATGAAAATTTTCTGGTTTCTTTTATTTCAGTTCTTATTCAGGACTCAAATATCTTTACTTTTAATAGATTTATAAATTTTTCTGGCACTTTGTTTAATCTGTTTTTCATGAGTTTTGTACCAGCCTTCTTCACTAATGGGGGGAAAAAAACAATTAAGACTTCAGTTCCCAAAAATGCTTCTTCACATGTTTATCACTGTAAATGTGCCATACTGAAATGGGGGCATCCAGGTCCTTGTCTCAGAGATGTAGTATAAATTGAAAGGCATGTGAAAAGAAAGTGAAAAGTTTAAAATAAAAGGGTTCTCACTCCAATCCTTTACCACAAAAAGGGTAAAATAAAGCAGTTAATTGGTAAAGTTCTCAGATATATAGTAATTTGGTGATTATTTTTAAAAATTCTTTTTATTTGATTTACATCTTACAAGAGTAGGATGATTTTTTCAGAGGTTTTATTAAAGAGAATCTGTGGAAAAGGCTCAATGCTTGAGCTGTGTCAACATGTTCAATTTAAACAGCTGTTTTTATCAATGGCAAGTAAAATGTAAATTTTGCACAATACATATTCCGTTTAAATTACCTGAATGTTCCTTTAAAAAATAAGATTATTTAAGCCTGAAATTAGGGCTGCATACATTAAGCTCCATATTTATTGGAATCTGCCTGAATTTAAATGGTACTTGTACCTTTGGTACATGTTTGCTGTTGAAGTTTCAAAGTAAATCAAAAGACAGTGGAAGTTCCTGCCTGAACACTTGGAACCAGTTTGTGAAAAGGCTAAGCCAGCTTTTCACACCTATAGTGTCTTCTGCAGGTACCAAAAAACTCCTTTATTTCAGTTTATTCTTATTACATGAGATCAATTGACTGCTCAGTCAAGGCTTTTAAGTCTTACTGAGCTTCTAGGTCTTAGTGGGAAATGAGAGGCAGGAAAATGTGTTTTCTCTTTGTAGAACAATAATTAAAAGGTGTGGGATTCCGTGAGCAGCAGTTCTGAGACCTGGAAGAGCACATTGGCCTTAAATCATCAGTCCAGTTCAGTAGCAAAACTTCCTTTGTTGCAAATACTAATGAAAGTTTGATAAACTTTTTAATGTATGCAGCACATTTCAAGTAGTATTCTTCACTAAGAAAACAAATGTTTGCGAATCTTAAGTGAATTTCTGTTTCTACTAAAATCCATCATGACCTAAAGTCATTTTTAGTAAGCAGTGTGTCTTCTTCTTTTCTATATTCAACATTAAAAGTCAGAATTATTAAATGAATTGTATAGTTGAATTATGCAAACAGATGGATTTGTGTCAGATCTTCACGGTTAGCAGAAATCAGTTCCAAATTTGAAAAATACAGGCTATGTTTAGTTATATGTTCCAATGATTACACCATCTTGTTATGTGTATAATGCAAACAATTCTTTAAAACACATATGATGCTGAGTATTTAAGTAATTGACTCCTGCTTGTTTGTTTAATTCAGGTTTAGTCTCAGTTACTTCATTCTGGCTTGAAGCAATGTGCCTTCTTTATTCTAGGAACTAAAAAAAACCATGATGAGCACTTATCTCAGTTCAGCAAAGTTACTGTTATAACACTTCATTTTAGAAGTATTTAATGATATGCTGTAACTTAACAGGTATTCAATAAAATAAATGTAGGCATCTTTATTTCTTCACAGAAATTTCCAATGGAAGGACTGGCAAATGTTGTTCGAAATGTGTTTGACTTTGACTCCTACAACAACGAAATGCGTGAAATTTTAGTCAGCACTTTGCACAAACATGGGATACCTATTGAAGCAAAACCGACCAATGTACAGCTGGCCAAGGAGTAAGAATAACATAAGATATATATTAAGAAGACAGGTCTCTCATTATCACTTTTTAACAGTGTGTTACCTTGCTGCTAACTGATTTAAAAACAGCCTGGAATACTTGAACTCGATCTTCCTCTGGTTCAAATTTATATTCCTCCAAATAAGTTATGACAATATAAATGACTTTCTGATAGAGTATTTACTTATTACTAATATTTAATTTTAATATCCATGTACATATTGATAACTTGTATGGTAAACAGATATATATTAATAAAGGGAAATACTTGTTTCTTCTCCTGTGTTTTTAATTGAATTGCAACACATTTCTGTCCTGTTATTTATCACCTAAATCAGTAGCAAACACAATAAGTTGTCTTCAGTGGCAGTAGGATTTTGTCTTTGATGCTTACAAAAGGCTCTACAAAAATACTTGTGCAGAGTAGGACAATGCTTGTAGAATGCGTAGAACTCTACGCACTGTTTCTGTATGTGTCTGTATATCACTATTATTCTTTAATTATGTTACCAGTTGACATGTTACACCATGTACTTTTTCTAAGGTTAGAATCAAAATAGCTTTTTTTTTTTTTTTAAATCAAACTAGATTATGAAACAGATTTAACTCATTCTTCTACAATTCATAGACACAGGCTTAGGTAGATCATATTGCAAAGCAATGTAAAGCTTACTCTGACTTGAACTCTAATGCATAACTTATTTATGGAGAAACAAATATTTCCCTTTCATAAAGAAAGCTTTATGAGTATGTGGAAAATTGAGTTTGCCATATTTTATATTTGCTAAGGAATGACTGATTCTTATGACATGATGTCTTGATATTAAGTGTCCATGTGTAGATTTCCCCTGCTGGAGCACCACTGTTATCGTATCTACCATCCTACATATAACTATTAAAAGAAGATTGGCAGTGTAATGACTGTGGTGTACCTTTTAATTTTGATGACAGCAGAATTACATGCCTAGGGAACTGGTACCTGAGCAGCTACAGTGTCTGTCAAATTGACAATATGCACTTGAAACTCTTGCCATAGTTTCTTTGCTAAAAGTCACACGGTAATTTCTATTTTAAAGAATTATGATGTTTGTCATAGTTTTTGAGAAATTTGCACTTTATATAATTTTCAGAAGTTCAGATGTGCGTCTACATGGGTGGATTAGAAAGGACTCTTTAGTAAGGAAAAGCCTAGCAGGAGCTGGGAGAGATAAGAGAAAGACTGCTGTAACTGGGGACTGTTCAGTCTACAAGTGAGAAGACTGAAGAAAGATCTGATCATACTGAATTAGGGATAATCACCTGATCATTTTGAATCTATCACTGAGGTTTTATAGGACAGCTTACACACTTACAAGACCCCCACGAGGTGCCCCATCCCTGGAAGTGTCCAAGGCCAGGCTGGATGAGGCTTTGAGCAACCTGCTCTAGTGGAGGTGTACCTGCCCATGGCAGGGGGGTTGGAACTCGATGATATCTAAGGTCCCTTCCAACTCTAACCATTCTATGATTCTATGAAGATGCTTATCAAAAACTTCACTTGACCTATGGCTCTACACTGAAGGCAAAGAGGAGGAGGAACCACAGGAACACTTCACATGCGGTTGATAAAAGCACCTTTTTCTTAGACCTTACCATGCAAGGCTGGTACTAGGCTGACTGCCTGGCTCTGGTGATCCAGCAATCCTGGTCTCAGTGTCTCACTTGCATCCACCACAGCTAGCATTTCACATAGCCCCACTGCTCCATTCCAAGATAGCCTTGCTTTTGGTCAAGAAATTTAACCCTGTGGAGCTTGTAAACCACAGGTGGATCATCCTGAATTACAGACACACCTTTCAGGATTCTTCCTTGGGTGAGAACATCTAGATAATTTCTCCAAATCTCTTCTGATCCATATTGTAACTTCCCATGATGGACACATTGAGGTAACTAGGTAAGGTGTTTGGACCACTGCAGAAGAGGTACTTCCCAAATCTGCTACATGTTTAGAACTGGAGTACTGACCTCCTCTATATTGTTTTCCAGGAATTTGAGAGTGGGATAATGGTGCTAATCTAGTCTATTCCACTTCCTTCAGAAAAGATGCAAGTTAATCTAAAACCTTGTCCGATTTTTGTCATGATTCATGCCTGAAAACCTTCAGAGGTGGAGTTCTATAACCTCCCAAAGCAAGTCAGTCTTGTTTCTAAATATCCTTGCCATTAGAAAGTCATCTCTAGACTAAACTAATACGGTTCTCTGAATCTTCCCCATTTTTCAAAGAATCGGGTGGTTTTTATTTTTCTTTTATGCTTCCCCTCTCCTCTTGATTTGTGTCCATCTTTAAGCATTGTGCATGAAACTGGTCAGGTAAGTTTCTGCTAGAGCTGAGTGGAGTAGTGTGAGAGTGTAGAATAGAGACCTATCTCATGCAGCAGTCCCTTTTAAAAAACCCAGAATGTTTGCATTTCTTGCAATACTTAACTCATGTCTAGTTTTCTAAATATGAAGCTCTAGATCCTTTCTGCAGAACTCTGCATAGTACTTAAGCCATCTTTGCTTTATGAGATCAACATCCTTCATGTTTATACTTCTCTTACTGTATTGTATTTTTTCAGATTAGTTCTCTGACTTGTCCAGAGAACTTTCAATTTTAGGCTTATTTTCCTACCTACCTACAGTCTCCCAGAAGTTGTCAATCTGAAGGTTTACTAGGTGTGATTTCTACAGTGGCCTAGTGACAGCAGTGTATCCCTGCAGAGGTTCACTTCTGTGCTCCAGTCATAATTTGCAAGACTTTTAAGACATTAGCTAACATAATAAGTTCCTAAGTAACATGAAAATTAGAATAACGGTCAAAACCTATTCCACCTGAGTGCACCCTCAGTAAGTTTGCAGATGACACCAAGCTGGGTGGAAGTGTTGATCTGCTGGAAGATAGAAAGGCTTTGCAGAGGGATCTGGACAGGCTGGATTGATGGGCTGAGACCAACAGCCCTGTACTCGGCACTGGTGAGGCCTCACCTTGAGTACTGTGTCCAGTTTTGGGCCCCCTACCATAAAAAAGACATTGAGGTGCTGGAGCGGGTCCAGAGAAGGGCGACAAAGATGGTGAGGGGTCTGGAGAATAAGTCTTATGAGGAGAGGCTGAGGGAGCTGGGGTTGTTCAGCCTGGAGAAGAGGAGGCTGAGGGGAGACCTTATTGCTCTCTACAACTACCTGAAAGGAGGGTGTAGAGAGGTGGGGGTCGGTCTCATCTCCCAAGTCACAGGCATTAGGACAAGAGGAAATGGCCTCTAGTTGTACCAGGGGAGGTTCAGGTTGGATATTAGGAAAAATTTTACACTGGAAGGGTTATTAAACATTGAAATGGGCTGCCCAGGAGAGTGGTTGAGGCACCATCCCTGGAGGTGTTTAGAAGACGGGGAGCCATAATGCTTAGTGACATGGTTTAGTGATGGTTTTTATCAGAGTTAGGTTGATGGTTGGACTAGATGATCTTAAAGGTCCCTTCCAACTGAGACAATTCTATGATCCTATGTTCGTCATACCTGCAGCAAAATCGTTGCTATTGATAAGAATATGAATCCTGTACAATTTGGGAGTTTTGCGATACAGAAGCATTTCCAGGAGATTGTAGGACAGGGAAATCGTTATACTGAAATGTTGACTCCTTTATACTTGTACTCTCTGGCATGTCTTGGATCAAACAATTTGTGAATCTTTATTTTATTTTAGTAAGGTTTGGAGAAGTCTGTCTGTCACCATTTACTTTATCTAAAAGAAAACTTGAATGTATCAGAATTATTTGAATTGGTGCTGTAAATATAGGAATAAAAACATAAGACACATGAGCAACTCACTACAATACTGGGTCTCGGTAGGAGGAACTTTGAGGGTTGTATCCAGCTCAAAAATGGGGAAATTTAATAGACAGTACGAGTGAACCCTTATGGGAATTTTAGTTTAGGCTGTGGAATTTATATACCTAATCTTAAAAGGAAAGATTAGGTGGTGTCATAAAATGACCATTTAGAAAAGAATTCTTGATTAGTTATTTTTTTCAACAGATAAATTAATTTTTAGATGTTAATTTGTTTATTTCCAAAATTAATATCATATATTAGACCTGTAAAGTGATGCTTTACTTGGGCTTCTTGTTTCCTTCAGGTTGTTGGGGTTTTTTTCCCAAATAAGATGACCATTCTTCAAGGCACTGACATGTTCAGTATTGTCAGGTTGTAACATCCTGATATTGTCTCTATCTCCTGGTATCACCTGTTCAGTAGTTTATAATTTTTATCAGTACTGCGTGTAAAGCAGATGGCTTGTCTGTGCTGCTTTGCCAAGACATAGTGGGTAAAATGGATTACTCATTGTACTAACTCATTATCTTTCTTTATGTACAATTACACTTTGTTTTTCCCGTTGACATCTGTTTTGTCATAGTTGTCTGAACTCGTGTTAATCTGCCATTTTGGTGCACAGTTCAGACCATTTGCAATTCCTAGGTAAAACAGCATTCAGCTTTAATTCCGGCATTTATCCTTGATGAAATTGCCATTCCATATTTTTCTTCCTGTCACTGTCCACTTCCAGGTACTTGCTATAACTTGAATATTCCTTTTATATCCTTTTAATTTTTTTATATGTAATATAAATATGTAAATATTAACATCTTTAATTTTCTCTTGAAACTGTTTGTGGGTTTTTTCTTCTTTTTTCCCCAGGTAGTCTGTAGTTACCTGTTGGACCTTTCTCATACCATGTGTGTCTGTTGTCCATCTTGTGCATTGCGGGGGGGTCGGGGAGGGCCTGCACTTGACTGTCAGGGAACAGGAGGCCTAACATAAGACTGTTCTGCATATCTACTGCTTATATTTTTAATCAAAACGTGTTTAAATAAGTTACAGAGAGCTGGTTGGCAATGAATTTTCCTGATTTCATAGAATCATAGAATCATTCAGGTTGGAAGAGTCCCTTGGGATCATCGAGTCCAACCATCTACCCTACTCTACATAGTCCTCCCCTACACCATATCCCTCAGTACCCCATCTAAACGTCTCTTAAACACATCCAGAAATTGTTAAACACATCCAAAAAATAGTTTGAAATAGATTTCAAACTGTTATCTTACTTAAGTCCAAAAAAGTTAGGTGGGATAGAAGTCTCTTCAGCTGGAGGTAGAGCACAGGCTGTTGCTAAAGTCCTTGAATAATACATTCTGTGCCAGCACCGAGCTGGTTTACAAGATCATGGATTAAGCATATTTGTTCCTGTCACAGTTCACGTCCACAGCTCTACTAGTACAATAGCTGAAGGTAGAGAGTTTGCATTTGGTGGAATTTCAGTCTTACAAGATTCGTAGCCATTTTCCAGTGTGTTTGCAGAAAGCTAAATAAATGACTTTTTATAAAGCAGGTTCTGTTGACTTTTTGAACACAGTTGTTTGGTGGTTTGGTTCGGTTTGTGGTTGGTTGTTTGGTGGTTTTTTAATTAGCCTAAAATTAATTTATTCTCTAAAATCAAAAAGATGCAAATGAAAAGCAGCTGTGTTCTGTTTTCCAGCAGCAGAAGCCACTAGAGAATTACCTTCTGACAGATTGTCTCCCCTTGGACTGCTGTGCATGAAGAAAATCAGGCTAAATAGTAATTTTTTGGTAGAATCGCCCCATCAGCTGTAGGTCCTGTACAGTCATCTTTTCTAAGCAAAATACCTGCTTATATAACCATTTCATGGACTGTGATCTTGTAGAAAACCAGGATTTAAAATGAAGATGAAATAAACATTAAAAAATATTTCTAAATTTTCCTGAAGCAGCAGGCTCTGACAAATCCATAATCACAGAACTGATCAGGAATCATTTCTTAGAACTTGCTTTTAAGTCTTGGCTTTCCTACAGGATTACTGCAGTCTGTCGTGTGGTTTTTCTGTTCTAGAAACCCTTCCAGCTTTTGAGGAAACCAAAAATCACGTCTCTCTCTGTGCACCCCAGCTGGAGAGAGCGCGGTGGAGTTTCAGTGCTGTTCTTACCCAGCCGCTGCACTTCTTACACCCACCCATATCAAGATCTCTTTGCTTCGCAGGTTTTTGCCAGTGGCGGCAATTCCCTAGTATTCTGTGCCTTCTATGTAAATGGTATTTGGTTAATTAATTTGAAATACAGCAGTGTGGCAGGAGCGCCTTGGGAAGCTTTTTACTAGTGCTGTCACTTCAAGCTGTTTTCAAGCTTGTTACTTGTAAGTCCTGTGAAAAGAAAATCTCCGTCCTTCACTGTGTATCATATATATTCACTAGAGGAAAACGGTTAAGATCTATACACGTTTTCAGTGTGGGCATGTTCTAGTCCTTCTGCATCCTTGTTCTCTCCCAAAAATAGTTCAGGAGGCAGGCTGGGTATAAGACCTTCAATGCCACCAGCTTCTTCAATACTCGTAGGCTTTCTTAGACCAGATTTATAAGAGAGAGGAGTGAGATGGAGTAAAAAAGAATTGTCAGGTGCTGGAAGGACCCCCATTACTCCTGACAAAGAACTTTGTATTGTGAATTCTGCCTTCTGTTCCTAATTTCGAATCTTCCTTTCCCTCCTATTTGTTGTTCATGATGACTTGGTCTGCTGCCCCAGAGAAACCAAGTCATTCAGAAATGGGAACAAAACCTCAAGAATCTAGGAGAAAGGAGAAATCAGTTTTCCTGAGGGAAGAGAGGAACTATTAGCAAATCAAATCTCTGGAAAGCTGAAACGGAGTGGAAATGTTTTGTTTCTTTGGGAATGCAATCTGTAATTCTGTTGCTATATAAAGCAGGGTATTTGGTTAGAGCTGGTTATTCACATGTGTTTTGTTTTAAAATTTAATAAGCATTCATGATTAGTAGTGAACCCGTTGATTTCTAGGATGTTGTCCATGCGAGTAATGTGTAAGGAATTAAAACCAAAGTCCAAATCCTTGTGGAAGTTGATGTTCCATTGAGCTAACGGGAAACAATTATTGCTGATTATAGACATATCAGAGATTATGCTGCTCGGAGTCACCATAGCAAAAAAAAATACCCAGTTTCTTTTTGCACACAAGACAGTTTTGGCTCAAGACATAACCAGCGTTTTGCCAACAAATCATTTTGAAACCCAAATGGAAGCCTGAAGTAGAATTCCAGTTCATGGATAAACTGACGTTTAGTTAAGTGACTTGACTGTTTGCCCATTTTCTGACTGCATGAATAAATTTATCTAAGAATGGTGTATGTGTTGAAATAGTGCATCCTGAATGTTGGGGTTTTTTCCTAACGGTGTTAAATGTTGTAATCTGCGATATATTGTACGTGCATTTTCTTTCAGTCTGGTTTATTTTCTCTTCTTAATTTGGGAAGAATCTGGCTAGATTAGCTAGGTGTAAAGAGTGGGAAAGTCCAAAGTAAATCACTCTTCTTACATTGGTATCTGTTTATGCTCTTAACTAGGCAACAAACAGGCAATGAAGGCTCTACTGGTTCTTTGAGAGGGAATTAGATGCACTTTCTTCATTACATGGCCCAATGGCATATTGCTGGCAGCTAGATATTTATCTATGAGTGCTAACAATCTATACCATCCAGACCATTTTCTGTTTGCAAAAAGTGTCTTTGGTGATCTGACAGCCTGGGCTGATGGTCCAAACACAGAATGGGGATGGAGACTGAGTCACTTTCCACCTCTGAGTACTGGTTTCTCCAGGTTGCCTGAGATTTGGTGTCAGCCTACCAGTAAGGAATGTTAATGCAGCTTTCCTGCATGACCTGCAAAGATTAGAGGATATTAGTGTTCATTCTCTGAATTTTCCTTTAAGCTGTTAGTGGAAAAGGAGTAAAAGTAGAATTCCCCAAGATTCATATATAGTCCAACTGAGTTGTTCTGTTTTGTTTGTTTGTTTCTTTGTTTTTATTTGGAATCCCTTTTTATTTTGAAAAGAATATCAAGAAGAAATGAAACAGACCTAATATCTAGAAGGGTCCAGTTTAGTTGGTGGGGAGAGGAGAAATAATTGTAACAGTAGGAACAAGTGTCATCAGACAGGACAGAAGAGACCATGCACACACTTTTAACAAACAGTCTAAGAGAACTTCCTTAAAATAGACTTTGCAGCTATTTATAGAAACTGGAAGAAAGAATGTCTTCTGTTCTCGTGCCAGATCTTGTAGCTGTACAATAATGTGCAACAGCGCGTAACACAGAATGTAGTTTTCATAGGAGCTCTCTTTAGGAACAACTGATCCCAAATAAGAGAAACAAAAGTGGTGAGTTCATTAGCTTGAGGGTATTAATGCCAATTAACAAAATCAGACTGCTTTCAGTGGTTGCAAATCACTTCAGAGGAAAGAAATAAAAATTGTGTTGTCCCTATTTTGCTGTCAAGCTACTTTGTCATACACCAGCGTTTTCTTTTCCTATATAAATTAGTTTTGCTGGGGCTTATATGTATTTTCCCTGAAGAAAAGGTACAGAAATGAAGAAATTAGAGCAAGGCAAGAAACTGAGGGTTTTGAAGATGTCCCTGTCCTTTCTGTAGGCTGTACTCACCAGAAGGCAATGAGATGCTCTCACATCTGTATTCCTTTGCCTTTGTTCATGTCAGTGGCAAAATATATGGAATAATTCGTTGAACTTTTATTTCATGGTTAACTTGCCGCAGTGTTTACTGTGCTTATTCTGCTGCTTTTTTGAGATGAGTGTGCCACTGATAGTAGTTCCTTTAAGTGGTACTACCTGCCTGATCTGAATAAAGCAAAGCAAAAGATGGTTTGGGTGTATTTTATTACATATCTCAAATAATTCAGACTGGAAAAGTTTTCCTTTTGAAGCCATATTATGTGACTTGCTGCTTCTTTTATGATGCTTTTTAGGTTGTGGCTATATTAGTATTCCAGAAGGCTAAATTTTTTGTGATTTAAAATGTAGAAGAAATTACATATTTTAGCGAGGAAGCATTTTCTTCAAGAGAATCTTCAGATGTGTCTCTTTGGAACAATGCAGTTGTTTAAATGATTTATTCCATGTCAGTTGCTGATTAATGAATGTAAAACTTCGTTTGTTCCTATATTGTTTGACAGACTGCCATTACCTGAGCATAAATTTATGGGCTACTGGAAAATCAATCAACCAGGGAATGCACAACAGAAACTCCTGTGTCCAACAGAAACTCAAAAAATAGATGTAAAGGTTTGTCTTTTTTTTTTTTTTCAATAATATAATACTATTTTTATGTATTTGGATGTGTAGAATCTAAAACGTGATTAAGTTTTTCAGGAAAGATACAAAGTGTTGCCATTGTTACCTGTTCTTGGGGTTTTTATTCTGTCTAGAAAAATGAACATTTTTGTATACCTAGCCTTCACAATGTGAGATGTGCTTTAAAATCATTAAGTTTGGTCAGAAGTTCTTGAAAAGAGGTTTTAATAAGGATATTGAAGATGTCATATATGAGGGAACTCTCTAGGATGCTTGGAGGGAGGCGGTGTCAGCCCCCAGATCTCAATTTTTGGATAAGATCAGAAACTGAGAAGAAAGCTTTTTTCTTTTTCTATTTTGCATGCAGCTGAATTCTTATGGGTCTTTGGCATCGCCAAGTTTGAATCTGAACCTTTGGTACAATTTGACCTGCAGCCAAAGCTTCTAAGTCTTTTGCAGCTTTGAGTTCTTGGCTTAACTTCAGTAATTATTACTGCAGTGAATAAGGGAAAACTTGAACTGCTGATGTGACGTAGGGGTGAGATATAAATTTTATATAATAAGAAATTGCCACTGAATTTCTTTGAAACAAAAATATTCTTATTTTCCTTTTATGGACTGTGTTTTATCAGTACATGACACCTCCTTCATGCCACTGAGCCGTAATAGTTTCAAACCAATCAAAGACTGAAGATACTGTAAAGAAAATGGCAGTATGGACATTCAGAGAGCTTGCAGAAAAACATTTCCTTTTCCCTTTTTTTTCTATAGTAATTGGTCTGTTTCAATTGTTAATAGTATTAACAATCTTGAAGAAGACTTCTAGATTTCCATAAAGAATGGTGAGTGCACTATTTTAGTAAACCCTCGTTGTTACCTTTTTTTTTTTTTTAGGGCCCTGTACACTTAAATATTCAAGGATTTCCACTGGAACGACATGAAGCCAGGTCCCTCAATTTTACAGAAGAACTTGCTTTTTGGACCTTGCCTTTGGATGAAGTTAACTTAGTTTGTGATGTTACAGTAACAAAAGGTGCGGTGAGAAAAGCTAGTAACTTTTGTAATGATCCCCAACATTACAAATATGTGAAATATCCTAAAGATGGGGAAGAAGTAGGCTGTTGACTTCCTAAGTGCTTGCTGATAGCCAGTGGTGGAAGATAAATAGCAATATGAGGGATTCTAAGTGCTTTTACTTCAGTGCGTTTACAATAGTGTGTGTTTCTGGCTATGTTTGCGGTGGAGTATAGGAATACTACTAAGAATTGGAATACAGGAATGGAGAATATGGAGTATAGGAATGGAGTACAGGAGTAATAGTTTATCTTTTTGCATTTTTTTATTGACAGCAGATGAAATGCAAAAAATAATCAGCCACTGAAATGGGAACATAATTTCACTGAGGCATTGTCATCCTTGTACAGATATGCATCCTTCTCAAACTAAGAGAAGTAGAACACAGCAAAAAAATTGCAAGTCTCTCTAGCTTTTAATAGTCAACACTGTCTTGCTTCAGAAAAACAATTATTTGAGTTTTCTCTAGGGTCAATTCTCTAGTTCTCTCTAGGTCAATTCAGTTTTAATGCAAATCTTGTAACTTGCAGAGTGCTGTGCTTTTTTTCTCTGTGTTTTACTGATTGAAATTCTTTTCTCACTGGATCAAACTTGCCTTAGTTTCCTATACTACTTGTATCCCAAAGTTAATTGCATCATTGAGAATATTCATAAATGTTTTTAAGGTTCATCATTAAACTTGTATAAACTTTATTGTGTATTATAAACAAGTCGCTAATGATGAGTACTGGAATGCTGCCTTCTCTGCTTGTAGCCATAGTTCCAAATATATTAACAAACTTTTATGACACCAAAACATAAATTAGATG
The DNA here is from genome assembly GCF_001431845.1 of Calidris pugnax. NCBI lineage: Eukaryota > Metazoa > Chordata > Aves > Charadriiformes > Scolopacidae > Calidris > Calidris pugnax. Next base: position 12,329,124 of record NW_015094510.1, on the reverse strand, counting down.
GCTTTGAATTGATTTTAAGAATTGTCTGAAATCACTCAGGAAGATGCTATACGTGAAAGGTTCCATACAAAGTTCGCATTCATCCCATATATGAATTGAAATCGAGAAGGAGGGAGAGCCAAGTTTATAAACAAAAACATCTGGACAGATGTTGTGTATACTAGCAGCTGGCAGGCACTACAGTTATATCTACACTAATGTGCCTTGGACTACTTGTTCAAAGAGTTAAAAGTGTTGTAGCAAGATTCTGCCTGTTAATGTTTAGTTAGTATCAAGATATCGTCTCTTTATTTTCCTGTGTCATTGGTGGCAATTTTGCTGTACATTTTGCTGTATCAGCTGCCCAGTTTATGACATATATGTTTCCGGGAGCGTAATGCATGATGTCAGTAGCCTTTCACTAATGTTATTTTCTTATTTCAGAAGAGGAAACCGAAAATGTTCTTTACGTTACTACGTGCAATCCTGTTTCCTTGTACTTCATGAAGGTTTCTAGTAAGAGTGGATACTTTGTGGATCTTTATGATCTCTTCCCAAGAACGGTCGGAAATGTCTGGCAACCTTTTGTGACTGTGGCACCGCTGGGAAATCCACTTAAAGGTCAAGTGGTTCTACATGAAGAGGAGGTAAAAAAAAAAAAAAAGTAGCTGTTTAAAAATTTAAATTAAAAAAAATACAGTTGAAAATTTAAATAAAAAAAGCTAAATGTTTGGTGATGATCGAAGGGTAGAATTGCTGAGGAGTCTACCTCTATAGAGTGAAATAGCCTGAACAGGCCTACCTCCTTCTGAGTGTTCTCTTTTTGACCATCTTGGGACTTGCCTTCAGCTTCAGTTTTTGTGTGGAGATTTTCCTCTTGCACTTCTTAGCTGGACAGTGTCCTTTTGCATTCTTGAAGCTGACTTCTACCTGCTTATCTTATCTCTCTTACTGATGGCCTTCATGGGAGAAAGGGAGACAGTGAGTTGAGTTCAGGAGTCTCAGTCAAGCAGCATCTGTTTGCAAAATGCAAAGTACAAAGTAAGCTGGTTTATGCTGTAAACTTAAGTTCTGCTCTGATCGTATCCCTTTTTTACTTTTCAAGTAGTATATGAGACATTTTCTGAGTCACAAAGTTAATTTTTTTTTCTTGTTTGCTTTGTGCCACTATTTTTGATTTGTTTTGTGAATCTTGATATTTCTCATTCTGTAACATCTGATGTACTGAGACTATGTAAGCCTTGACATCTAGTGTATCAGCAATGCAAATTTAGAACCACTGATGACTTCAGTGTTGGTTTGACTCAAATCCTTTTTTTAAAGTCAAGTATTGCATATTTTCCACATACTTTGCACTTTCCATTGCTATCAGTGAACTGATTGGAATGTTTCCAATTCAAAACTTCTTTGCCCAGAAGTAGGAAGAGACAACAGTTGATACAGTGCTGCTGCTGTTCATTTTTTTAATATTAACAATAGTTTATTATGTTACCTGGCAGTCATAGTGGCTCAACATCGATATAAATCTGGTGATTGTTGGTTGGTTTTGCCTTTTCCTTTTGTTGTTCTGAATTTCTTCTGCCTATTTTGCAAGAGACTTATCAAGAAGAACATTTCCTACATTGAGTTGAGGTATTAAGTTGTTTTCAGTCATTTCATAACTAGTGTCTCTGCAATACTGTTCTTCCAGGAACGTTTGTCAGGTGTTGATGGCACTTTCTGCTCTCAAGCACTACAGTTAAGCTTGATGCCTTATGGGAAACTCAATTCTTCTGCTTTTAGAAGAACTGCCTATGCCTTTTTTAGCTTTGCCTTGGGCACTTTTCAGTGCCAACTGGAGACAATACGATTCTGAAGTTACCTGCTTGTGGTGGTTGCCTGTACAGTTGTCTTGTGGAGTGCTGCTGTTGTGGTCTTCACAGCCACTGCTATCCTTCCTTATGTTAGGGCTCATGTGTTAGGATTTCTGCATTTTCAGTTCCCACTGAATATAAACAGGGATTCTCAAATAGTTTAATTTTCCCACATAGAGCTTAAGTTTTATTCCCAACTCCTCCTGCAGGGGAACCAAGGAAAAATCATGTGCTTACTTTGTGCACCTGTGAAATGAGGAGGATATTGCTGTGTATGAAATTAAATCCACTATTATTGATGTTAGCATGTAAGCGTATACTCTAAGCTAATCATTCAAGAACCTTTTGTATCACTTGGGAGGATAAAGGTGGTCTCTAAGAGCAATTCATCCTAGTTAAGGCAGGGCTTGGTAAATTGCCCTCTGGAGATGGCTCTCTCTTTCTACTGTCTGCAGAAAGAGCCTTGACATATAGTCAAGATGCCTACCTTCTCTTGTACTAAGGTCACTGGCAGTTGTAAGCTCAGAATTTGCCACATTCACATGTTAAGACAAGTAAGTTAGTAGCCCACCTGTATTTTGGGCACAGCTCCAAGGGTTAGCTACTCGTGCTAAGAGCGCATCAAACAGATCTTCAAGAAAAACAAGTGGTGTAAATGATGTATATGATGCTTTAGAGGTTCATCTACATGTACTTGCAAAAAGACCAAGAAGTATTAACAATATTTGTAGAAATAAGAAGTTGAATTCATTAATTAAAAAAGTCCACTTGACAGCTGAAATTTCATAAATAATATAATCCATTAATTAGTAGCAAAAGGTAAAGATTTTTCCCAATTCTTTGTTTTAATAAATGTCTTTGAAGAATAATGTTTCTAAGTTATAAAAAAGAACAGTTTTAAACGGATGATAAACTTATTGGAAAGGATGAGATGATGATATTGTGGCTCTTCAAATAAGCTTGTGTGATTTGTTTCCCAGATGACATCCATCTGGATTCAATAGAGCCCTCCAGTGAAATAAAATGAAAAATCACCATTCCTTCCTGTCCTTTTAAATAAAATTTTACTAAAACTAAACTCCTCAGGGATTTAACTTAATAGCACAAACCAGAGATTTATCCGCTTTTAAGCCAACTTTACATCTTCTTGGAAGAAAGAGTAGATGATTCTGTTCCTCATGGTGGCCATTGGCCTCGTTTGAGCACAGCCTGTTTTGACTATCTATTTCTTCAGACTAAGCTGATAGTCTTTAAAAAGACCCTTCAGAAATCTCATGTCATTTCCACGTAAGGTGAGAATTGTGTTCGTCTTTTCAAAGCCTTGTCCTTCCCACGAGAGCTTCAGGGCTTTCTTTTTCTTTCTGCACCTATTGCTTTTACCACTTGGGAGGAGAACAAGTGCCAACTGAAAATAATTTTGATAACTTTATGCATGATTTTATATGGGATTATAGGAGGAAAATGCACACGGATAATTAACTGCGCACTTCTGTTTTTTTCATACAAGTACTTTGCACTCTTGCAAAGCCACAGCTGGTCGCACAGAGTAACCTACAGTTCACCTGAGGGAACCCAATGAGCTTTGCCCAGGCAGTGTCCTGCCAGCATCCTCTAACTCTGCTTTTGTCTGTCTTGGTCAGGAAGTGGGGTAGGGAGGGAGGGAAGTGCTTTTCCCTCTCCCACGTTTTGCTGGAGCACTTTGTCAAAGCTCTCAGATAGCAAGGGAGTGAGAGACTGCAGCACAGAAGCTGATAGAGATCCACCTTGCTCACTATATGTAAAAGATGGCAAACATCCTTTAAAATACAACTTTTTTTTTGACGGTTTGTGATCTGGCCTGAAACACAAGTGGGGACCTGCATATGGAAGGAACTGCAACCTACTAGCAGTAACGTCTGAAACCTCTAGTCCCCATAATATTCTGGTGTATATGTTCAGGAGAAAGGGTGTATTTTCTTCAAAAACTAGTTGAAGTTATTAAATTCTCTTTTTTTTGTGTGTGTGTAAGACTTTCCTTTGCTATAAGCATACCTTATAGAAAAGGAAAGGTGTGCTTATGTAGAAAGATGTGCACCCTGTATAGAAAAGGTGAGGACTTTTTCTGTAAGCACAAAGCTTATATCTCTATTTGCTGTTCTCAGTTCCCTGAAATCTCTCGTACAGTCAAGTCTCCCAAATCATCTGAAAGACACTGCTCACATTAATTGGAACACTAGTAATCTGCTTTCTTACTTTTCCCACCTCTCAAGGTGTGGTGGTTTGAGCCCAGAGTCATAAATTCTTCCACTGACTTTTTTTCACTTGAACCCAAGGCACAATATGATGTGTCTGTATCTATGCCTAATATTTACATCATCAGGATTGCTAAGTGTGTATCAATCAAGAGGTCTGTGAGTGGCACTAGTAGAAAAGGTGTTTGTGGGACAGGAGGCAAGGGGAGGTACAGAATCCTGCCAAGCTCAGGACAGCCTGTGTTTGTAAGCTTGCTTGCTCAGGACGTGAGCATCGAGGGCAGAAGAAAACAAAATTATGAGAGTCATCAGGGGGAGAAGAATACAAGAGGGTTAAACTGAATTGTTTGCACCGTCTCACTCTGAAATTGCTGTGTACTCCTTCTCCTAACCCTCCTCTCTGCCTGCGAGACCATAAGGAACAGCTTCCCATACCAGCAAAGTGAAATCACAGCCCTGTTTGGTTTAAGGACTTTTAAGAGGAAAATGCTCTTGGCTAAAATAAAAACAGCAGTAAGGAAAGGGAAACTTTGCAGTAACTAAAAATAAAGGCACGCCACTTCATGAGATTGGTTATTGCATCTGTCCAGAGTTTGGAATTCCAGACATCGGGGTCGGGAGGTCGCCCAAAGGTTACTTTTCTCCCAGTCAAGAACAAACACAGTGGAATTGCACACCAACGTCTTTTCCCAGCCCACTTGAAGAGTTGCCAAAGCTGCTCTTGGATGTGTTCGCAAGTGACGCAAAGATCTATTCTTAAACACAGACAGAATATACATCAGTCACTTAGCACAGAAGGAAACCATTAACATCAAAAGGGGTGGAGTGGAGAGGCTTTTTATATTACCAACTGCCTCTCATAAATTTAACGCTAATTGGAGGAATGTAATTGGTTCCTATGTGTTCTTTATCTCACGTGGAAGGCTAATGCATTGCTTTGGTTCAGAGATGCTGTTGTAGAATTATATAAATAAAATATGGCAGAAAACCAAAATGCAAAGCAAATGCCCTATTTTTTTTTTCCTGAACCACATTTCTATAATTTTGGTTTGTAATACATAAGCAGGCTTCTTTTTTTAGAGGTACTGAACTCTAGCTGAAATTCCCAAATGCTCCAAATAACATGGTAATATTTTAAATGCTTTACCATATTTAGCTTCAGATTACTATCATTATTAAATAAAGTTAATTCTCCCAAATAATCCTAGTGAAAGTATGAAGGGTACCCAAAAAGAACAAAACCGCTGTGACTCAGATTTGTATTTGTTTTATTTAGGAGAATTTGTGGGAATTTATGTTTTGCTCCTTTAACGTCTCTTGTGCGTTATTGCAGATGTTGTACGTAGACAGTTTACTTTTAGTAAGTCCTTGCAGAACCTAATGTCCCTGCAGAACTTAACGTTTTCCTTGAATGGCAAACAAAAAAATTCAACTCAAGGCTTAATTAACTTGTTCTTTTGTACCTTTTAAATTTCATTTGTTGCAGTTAAGGTTAGCCCTGAATGATTGTTCTCTTGAATTCTTAGTTAACTGCTTCGTAAAAAGAAATGTTTAAAATGTCCCCATCATTTGACATCATGCCTGGACCCTAGGGCATTGAGTAACAAGCTGAGAAATCTGAAGTTCAAAATTTAGCACACAATATTGTCTCATGTGATATAGGGTGGACATTTGCACCGCTCTGTTCAGTGTCCTGTCTGCTTCTGATCTCCATCCTTGGGTCATTCTGCTGTCCTCCAACAGCTGTCCTACCTCTGTCAACTGTAAGCTATCTGAGTGTGCAGGTCACAGATCGATTGTGACACGCTGGGATATTTAATGGGCTCCACGGTATCATAAGTATGAACTTGGAGAGAACATACTAAGCAGTTCCCTCAGCAGTTTTTCACTTTCAGTGTAACTTAATGGGTACTTTAGAGGAGTGCTAAGAAAACATAAAAGCTGAAATGAAGTACTTTAGTGACTTGACAGAACAGAACTGGTATGTCTCTCACGAGTACCTGACTACAGCTTGGACATGTAAACCATACTAGTCTACTTTCTAGAGCTTATGGAGAAGTAAATGTGAGATGTATAGATAAAACATTACAGAAAAACTGAAATGTCATTCCAGCCCTTTTCGCATGTACTTAACCTCTACAACCAGATTTCTCCATGAGCTTTGAAATGAACCAAGAAGATTCAGTCTACAACAAAAGTCTAGATCATCAATTTTTCCAACAAAACTCTAGATCACCTTTTCAAAATGTTCTAAGTTGCTAGAGTTGCCAAAGTGCTTTAGATAGATTCCTGAATAGAAATAGTCTCTTAAATGGGCTTGAGATGTAAACAGATCTGCTTTTCATTTTCAGAGCAATGTTGTGTTGTTGCTGGATACAAATAATGGTGCCCTTCGCCGACTTTTACTGGATGCTCAGGAGCCTCCTAGGAGAACATCTTGGTGGGGCAGCAAGGAAGAGATGGTAAGGAATACACCTGCCTCTATTATACTTTTTTTAAAAAAAAAAATCAAAGCTCAGTATTGGAAAAACTGCCCCAGGATACTTTATCTTTCTGTTTTTACAGCCCAGGCACTTAATTGTTTACTTTTATGTACATTTAAATGCTTTACACATGAAATAGCATTGTTATGGAATAGTGAAAACATAAATAAAACATAAGTAAGTTCTATTGCCTGATGATATGTACCTTTAAAAATCCCACTGTGGAGCTAGAACTGGGAATAACGGACATTTTGTTACAAGGGATTATGTCCAAAATAATGAACTCAGTTATGACGCAGCTATACGACTTGGGACCAGGCAGACTAGATAGCATTTTCAGAGGTAATGTATGCTGTGGATTATTCTAAATAAATGAAAATGTAGTATACTTTCAGGGGAGTCAGGGAGACTCACTGGGACAAATCTAATAAACACTAATTGCTTTACGACATATTTTTATACAGAACAGCTACAAAATGTGCCGAGAGTTTTCACACAAAAACTGGCTGGTGTTCTACAAGGAAGCAGGGTGAGAGTAAATTATATCCTTGTATTATATTGATTTATAACAGATCTCCTTGTGTACATCCCTATCTGATTATTCTTTTATTGACTTCAAATTCTACAGAAACAGCCTTATTGTACTGGATGTGTTAGAGGGTCAAACTCATACCATCTCACTTCCAATCAATCTGAAATCTGTTTTCCTGGCGGCTGAAGACCGGTGGCTCTTGGTGGAAAAGGAAACAAATCGGTTAGTTATTCCTAGTTTTCTTGATGCCGGTATTTCTTGTTTGTGTCTGGTTTATATTCAGGAGTTTCACTCCTGGTCTCAGAGTTGTGTTTCCAGTTTGTGAGACTGGCTCAGACTTGAACAGTTGGTGTTTAAGATGCAGATTTGCTCTGGTGGAAGCGCAGGTAGGCTTATGAACAGGATTTGCCTGCCTAAATTCATGCCTCTGAAAATCTAGACTAGCTTTCATTGTATGCATCCTAATACTGTTTTTACTGAAGTGGTGTTGATCTTAAGAAAAGAGAATGTTGGTGGACCTAGCTTTAGAAATACAGCCACCTCATCCAGCCTTAGTGCCTGCTTGCTGCCCGCCTAAGACCTGACTTTCATGATGACGTGAAAGAAATATTACTGTGCTGTCTTACTGGGGAGGGACTCTTTGCCAGGAGGTGTAATGATAGGACAAGGGGAAACGGTTTTAAATTGGAAGAAAAAGGATTCAGATTAGATCTCAGGAAGAAATTCTTTACTGTGAGGGTGGTGAGACACTGGAACAGGTTGCCCAGGGAAGTTGTGGATGCCCCATCCCTGGAAGTGTTCAAGGCCAGGCTGGATGGGGCCTTGAGCAACCTGGTCTAGTGGGAGGTGTCCCTGCCCATGGCAGGGGGGTTGGAACTCAATGATCTTTGAGGTCCCTTCCAACCCAAACCATTCTATGATTCTATGATTTTTATAAATACACAACAAATAAAAGTGTGTAAATAGTTACCAGAAGACAAATCTGCCACTTGCTGACTTGCCCTTTCTATCTCAGAGAAGTTTGGTAAATCATATTTAGTTTTAGCAGAAGGCGTTGATAACCTTGTTTATATAAACGTAGGATGTTTTTGCTGTCTCAGAAGATAAAAGTCCTTGTTTAGAGATACAAGCTTAATCAGGAATTATTATAAAAGTGTATCCTTTACAGGAAATTTCTTTTAACCAAGCGTGCCCATATGGAAGCTGAAGACAGTGAGGTTTGCCAGCTGTATGCAGTGAGTGAAGAGCCAGCTGACATGGGATTTGGCTTAACAACAGGTATTGAATGCAAGCTTGGCTTGTTGGTTTTTTCAAGTCATTTCTGTGTTTGCAGCTGCACAAACAAGGCTCTTTTACTTTAAAGGTCTGGGTAACCTTCTCTCTGATTCTCTTTTTGTCCTCACTTTATCATGTTTGGTTAATAATAACTTTTCGCAAAGCATGGCAAATTCCATGCTTAAACTTCAGATTGTTTGAATAAAGCATCTTCTGTTTCATTGTAACCTTTAAGACCCTCAGTCATGGACTTTCAGAAAATGTACGAGCGTACAGAATGGGAAAGGGAAAAAGATGACTAGGCAGGAATTAGAACATAGGAATAGAAGGGGCCAAATATATTGGTAAATATTTGATACAGACCAATAGTCTATACACTATTGCAGGTTTGTTAGGCACACTCAGATGAGCCAGAAGACGGTGCCCAACGTATTAAAGTACAAAAGACCTACTGTCAGAACAAAACAGAAATGACAGTTTCTAAAGTTCTGCAGGTAGGGTTCAGGAGGCTATTGAGGCCATCACACCTGTGTTAAAAGACAGGGGGAATTTGGTCAGTAAAATTCCCAGATGGTGCTAGGCATTGAGCCATGTCTTCTCCAGAGGGAATTTGGTCAGTAAAATTCCCAGATGGTGCTAGGCATTGAGCCATGTCTTCTCTACAGAAGTTGGCAGAAATCTCCAATGGTCATCGTTCTGCCTGTTAAGATCTGCCTGTCTTAAGACCTGATGTTATTTTCTACCCTCAGTATTTGATCATGGTGCACAAAATCTTCAGTCTACCTGGTTTAGTAACACTGGAAGTACCTGTGAGCCCCACCTAACAGGTTATCGGCTTTGGACTATCTCTGGTGTGTCTAAGAGAGACAGAGGGGAAAAAACAGAGACACCACTCCATATCTGTTAAAGAGGGACAAATTTCCATCCTTGTCCTTATGGCTAGCATAACCATGAAGAATGAGATTAACACAGTGTAAACATGATACAAGCAGATGTTATTGACAAATAACAAATACAGCTTATTTTACACAAACAGCAACAAATTGGATACCAAAGACTCTAACCGCAGCTTAAATATCTAGGATCCTTTTTATCTCTTGTACAGTTTACTCTATCAACTTATCAAGCTCCATCAGAGCACAGTAGTTTCCTTCCTCTTATTACCTTATTTAGAAACCATTATAGAGTATCATTCCTCAGATGGGTAGAAACGTTATTTTAATTTCCAGTCCCGAAGTATTTGTGGACAGTTTATTGCTGCATGCTTTTTGTGCTATTTTTATCCTTTGTTATCTTATTTCTTCTCTTCCAATCTAAAAAGTTATCACATGCCATCTCCACTTTTTTTCCAAATCATCCAGCAAACCCTGAATGTAACATCTTCGGCCTGTTCTCATTCTTTGAGGCAGAACCTGTGGCAGGAGAACTAGGAAAAGGTAGACCAGTGTGGGTTTGCCACTGTCCCAAAATCAGTAGCCCATTCATCCTTTGAGGGAGGAAAGATTTTCTCCCGCTGCCTGGTAAACGAGATAGTCTGCCCATTGAAGGGGGAACGGTGGTGGATGCTGCAGAGCTAAAGACAGTGGGTTCTGACTGTGTTGGTAATTTGAGGCAAGGTAAAGGGCTGTTACAGTTGCACAGAGTAATATTTGGCTTTCTCTAGCTTAAAGGAAAAGAAAACTAGACCATTATTTACCAGAAAGGTGTTACAAGTAACATTATTTAAATTGCCAAGACGGCAAGAGAGCTACCAAGAAATGTCACGTTGACACTTACCTGTGCAAACCTGCATTTTGCCTTTTTGTGCATTTGCATTATAACAATCTTCAATGAGGTCACACGCTGTTCTACTCCATAGGCTTCCTGCCTCATTTGCACAGTTAGAGGGCAAAATTAAGTGGTATAAGCGACTGCAAAGCGAGTATTTCCTGATTTTAAGTACTTAGCTTCACAAAAAATAACATTATTTCCTGACTTCTTTTCTGTGTTATAGTATAGCATAATCAAATCTTCTGCTTTTTAGTAATTTTATGCTCAAAGTAATAGCAACAATCGGTGCTCAGCGCTCTTACGGTTAATATTGTTTCCTATTGCACATCTGGGTTTAATGACTTTCGTTTAATTTCCCTGTTTAGCGTCAGAGCTGTGTGTGCCGCATGCGGTGTCGAGTGACCAGCTATCTTCAGAAAACCTCAGCGCAGCTGTGGGACAAAAGATCAGCTCCCCCAACAGGATTTTCTCCGACGAACATAATTACGCTACTATTGTTATTGGTTTCCCAGACCTCTTGGTAAATACTCAGCGTTATTATACAATGAAGTCATATGATCTCACATGTTCTGGAACCAGTTAAGCACCTGTTTACCAAATGATAGGCAAAAAAAAGAAGGCAATGACAGTAAATGACAAGTTCACGTGGTGTGCACCATTTGGTAGGGTAGTCTGATCTAGAGGGTTTTCAGTGGAGTTTGAAATAATAAGAAATCGGACAAGGTAATGTCTAGCACAGACAAAATTCATTGTAGGTGAGTTCTGAACAGTGCTGGCAAGAGGAATATTTGCTAAATCATCTGTTTTTATAGATTTTTAATTAAATATAAACATGAGAAAAAGGGTATCAGTAGCATTTTGAACTGTTGAGTGTGAACTTTTTTGGTCCATGTGCAGCAGCTAGCAAGAGTTTAGATTTAAGAAAAAGAAAAAAGATCCTGGAAATGGTAACAAAACTACAGGCCCTTCACTATTTAATAATATAGTTAAGTGTAAATAGTGCATGTAATTGTGCGCACTCCTGTGACACAATTAGAAACGGACCAGAGAGGAAAGTGAAACTTACCAGCTTAATGACTAAGGCTGTTGCGAGGAGTGGAGGTAAACACAGGGAAAATAAAAGCAGTATTTTTAATTCTTTGGATTCATTTATATTTACTACCTAGTGATACCTGAAAAGGGTGGTGCTTATGGAATAAATAATTCTATGTGATGTTTGCTTAATAAGTTGGGGCAGATTGGGAAATTTAACTGTTAGCAGACATGAATTTTGGGAAAACCAAAATGAATGAAGAAAATACAAAATACAAAATGGTTCAAAAATTTGTTTTGGTCAATAAGAGATTCCCCACCTTTGCAATTAGCTTTTGAGTTTTACTTAATTTGTATTTATAATACTCAATTGGTTGTACTAGTTTTTTGTATTATTTATAATAGATGTGAGTTTATTGCTGGAAAAAGGAGGTGATCTAGAGGAGGGAGGTCTGCATGTGCTACACGCTTCAATACCAACACTGATGATGAAGCATTTTGCTCTCCTTGATTTAGACTGAGACCTTGTACGTAGTTTTAAATTACCTTAACCTTTCCTTGTACGTAGTTTTAAATGGCCATGTGAATGTCAAAGAGGGAGTGCTAAAGGTGAATGTGAGGGAGGTGGGACAAGACTTCAGTGTTTAGTGTTTATGGTATAGGCATTCAGCAGGAACAAGGTACTTAAGCTCTTATTTGTAGTAGCAATGCTCAGCTGACCAAACATAGAGGACTTCTTCAAGATGAGATGATTTATCAACTTTTTTTTCATGTTGATTCAACTTCAGATCTTCAGAGAGTCTCAATTCCTAAACCTTGTGTGGGCGGTCTGCTGTTTTTGACACCTGTAGGAGTTTTTAATGACAGAATAATCCAGGTCTTTTCCTTGTCATATGGTGACATGAGAGCAAACCACAGTAACTACGTTTGATTTGAAATTAGATAAGAAGTGGAACTCATCAAGAAACATTTGTTCTTAGGCTCAATAATAGTAACGTTTTGTTCAGTAGACTCCTTCTCTCTTGCAGTCTCCTAGTGAAGTGTACAGCTGGAAAAGAAACTCCTCTCTGAGTCACAAACGTGCTTCTCCTTCTGATCCATTTTATTATGGAGCCCAGAGGAAAACAGGAGCTGCAAAACAAACCAATTGTGCAACTTTATTGGCTTCTAATCAAATAGTCAGAATTTTAGCACCTGGAGATGTGCCTTTGAAAGACATTTACCCAAAAGGTAAGAGGTTCATATACTTGTGCTGCAACAACTGTGCACACTTGTTTTTGTTTTCTAAACTGCAATCGCTCATGAATTTTTCCAAAATTTTTTTAAAGAATCATAAAGCAAGGATTTGAGGAATGAGTTAGTTGCACTCATGTTTAAAATTAATTTGGGTTTTATTAACATGCTGAATTATACTTCTGAGGAATTCACAGCCTACCTACACTGTGAACATCCCACCTACAGGAATATGATCATTGCAGTTCAGCAGGCGGCCTTCACCAGTGCTTCCAACCTCTGCTCAGTGCCACACAGACATGCAGTGATGAGACAAACCTGTTGTCTCTGTCTCCAGCAGGGCCAATAGGAGAGGTTATTTCAAGAATGCATGTGAGTCTTGCCACTTCTGTATCTTTTCCTTCATGCTTTCTCAACATTTGCGGTTGTTTTGCTAGGGATGTGGCAGGGGACATCCATGCATCAGCCTTGAAGTCTCCTTTTATGGACCTTTTATGCACAAGTTTGTCTGGTCCCTCTTTGAACTTGTGTGTCTCCACAGCAAGCTCACAAGTTCACTACTCTCCGTGATCAACTGATCTCCTGCCAGCTTTATCAAGTGCCTCTCATTCTAGCGTCGCAGGGGTGGGTGAATAACAGTTCTGCATTCACCCTGGCCATCACCTTCTTGACTTTGTAACTTCAGTCACATTTGCCTTCTCTCCGAACAGAAGAGACCCAGGCTTTTTAGTTCTCTCGTCCAAGAGAGTGTTGCATGACCAGCGTTCACGTGCAGCAAAACCATCCTCTGTTTGTACACTAATAGAGCAGACCTTCAGACTTTTTTGTGCTACCATGCCATGCTTTCTGTGATCATTGTATCTTTAGCTTCTTCAGCCAATAACTAAAAACAATACCAATTAATGCTAAATAACAGCCTTTGTGAGTTTTGCACTAATTACCTCTAGAAATCTCGGAGGAAAGATCACTATCAAAAGGAAAAACTGAAAAAATATGTGTATATGATAGAATGGCATATTTTTTAAATTCAGCACAAGAAGCCATTCTTGATTCGTTCTGTATATGAACTCTCTGTCCCAGAATAAGTGCTTTATTCCACATCAACTCCCTTTGGCAAAATAAATGATCTAATGTGTCTGCCCTCATTTAACACAGATTAACTTCCCTGTGTAGAGAAATCCTTTTATTTATTACTAAAAGGATAAAACATTTACTTGACTAAAGACACAAGGTCAAGGATGTAAACAGGGTAGAAAACTAAAGTTGCCTATATTTGTAAAGAAAAGTTTAGCTTTTTAAAAGATTAAACGTTATAAAGCACAGTTAGAGTTAGCATCACGGTCTTGGAACTAAGTATACCAATTCAGGCTGTAATCTTCTCATATTTATAAACTGCTGAAGTATCAGCCTGGGTCATTTTTTTTAGGCCTTCAAGGTAAGAGAAAAAATCTGAGCCTGAAGGGCACGGTATAAAAATTCGAAAGGTAAATCTTTTGAGCTTTTGTTAAAATTAGTTTATTAATTTGGGGGAGAGGGAGGGATACTTTGCTTCCAAATGGCACCTGAATTTGAGATCTTGAAGGTTATTTCTAAGAGTCTTTTAAGTTGCTGTGGTATGTAACACTTCAAAACCAGGGAACATTCTTCATGAATCGTGAATACCAGAGAGTAAATTATCGGAGAACTGGCTTCTGTCTGACTGAGCAATTTAACGTATATCTGTTGTTATAGCTGAACAAGACAGCTTTTTTTTTTCCCCCTCAACTGTGGTGAAATATATTCATGAATAGTGATTGATAGCTTTACATTTACAGAAAGTTTTATGAGGTATATGGTCATTTAAGCTGAACGATTTAAGACCTTCTTGAAGATCATTATCATTGATTTTTCTTTTCTAAATGATGTTTTAATTTATGAATTACCAAAATTGATCTTATCTGGGTCATGTTTAATATGACCTTACTGATACAATTAAATTGGACCCGAGGAGGACTCTAGGTTGTCTATTCCATAGCCTTTTTCAGGACTTCAGACATTTCCATTTATCAGTTAATGGTCAATTTTTCTAGTGGAGGAAGAGCTATAAGTGGAGTCCTACAGAGACCTGAGCTACTCAGTGTGGTTGTGGAAATAAATGGAAAAATGAACGAACAGTGAGCTGACAATGTTTGCTGATGATCCCGGATATTATTCATGGTAGAAAGGATTCTCCATGAGGGATTACAGAAGGACTGCAATGCTGACTGCAGTAGAAATGCCAGATGAAATTCAGTATAGATAAATATCATGTACCTGAAGGAAGGAAGAGAAGGAAGAGTCCTAATTCTGCGTCTAAAATTATGGGACTGATCAGTACATCTCAAGAGCATGATTTTGGTGTTATGATAGATAATTTAATTAAAATATCAGTTCAAAGCTCAGTAGCAGTCAAAAAAAAAGCAAATGTTAAGAATTACCAGGGAAGACACAGAGGAAAAAAAAAACAGAGAACATCTTTGTGCTGTTGTGTAAATCCAAAACACCATCTAGTTTTGATCCTCTGTCTCAAGGTGGGAGAAGGCTGACGTGGGATAAGTTCAGAAAAGGGCGATAACGGTGAGCAAGAATACATCAGCCAAATCTCCTGCATGTGGAGACAAGATCAGGAAAAAGGGATATAGTGGAATTCTATAAGAACACGTATGGCATGGAGATGTGAAAAAAGCAACAACCAGAATTAGGGGGCAGCTAACGAAACTAGTTGGAACTTCATCAAAACAAACAAAAAGAGGTGGTTCTTCACAGGGCAGGGAACCAACCTGTGAAACCGCTTCCCAAAGGATGTTGTGAATGCTGAAACATGGGATCCAAAGGAAAGCAAAAACTCATGGAAAGTTACTAAATAAAAGCATAGACACCATGTTGAGCTTAAGAAGCCCCTATATCAGAACTGGTTGGTGACTTGAGGAAAATACCATGTGTGCTTGTCTGGTTCTTACTCTTTTCAAGCATCTAACTACAGTTGGAGACAGACTACTAGATTAGAGGGACCTAGTATTGCCATTGTTGTGGCATGAATCCAAAATCTTTCCAAGTGAAAATGGGGAAGAGAGAAGAAAAGAGACATGCATTCATGTACTCGCTTGGAAGGTCAGATTATAAGGTACTAGTCCTTGCTGTGCCCATTTGAGATCCAGTATTTGCAGACCTCTCTGCTGGGATATTGTTTCTCCTGGAGTTTACCTCTCAGTCTCACTAATTGACAGAATATTTAATTTAATGCACATTTAACTGCTACCAGTGTCTGCTGAAGAGTCTTGGTCCCTTGGAGATTCTGTGTTGCTTATTCCTGATGGTGCTGCATAATTCATGGGGGCCTTTGGACCTTTGGCGATTCATCTGTGCTGTTGTTTCTGCACTGGAAAGCTGCGGTTACTTACCTACGAAAGGCTTCTTTTCTAAGTCTTTGTATCTTTTCCTGGGAGATGGTATAGCGAAGCAAAGGTATAAAATTGAGTATGTGGCAGTCCCTTGAAGTTCTTGCACTAATTCTTATGTTGCCTTTGAGAAGTTGTTTTATGTTCTTGCTTCGGTTTGCATATCTGTCAGGTTTCCTTTCTCATCTTCTTGGACAACTGGTCAGTTCTGGCACACAGCCTTCCATTTCTATTAATAATTCAAAGTACTCAGCCAAAGTCTAGTGTACTCCAATATGTATTACCGAAACCGTTCCAGGAACAACAAGCAAAGAAATAATTTCCTTTATGTTTTATTGGAACTGTAAACCAGGATAATAGTTATGTTTGAGAAGAAACAGCAATAATTTCCCCAAAGACTGCTGAATAGATGTATGGCCACAAAATATAAACTCAGACAAAAGATCATGGCAGAATCTAGCAAATAAGTATTAATGTTTATTCTAAAAACAAAGCTATGGAAATGAGGGCTACTTGAGAGCAAATATTTACTTGGATTCTCAGCACTTTCCATATATGAATATAAAATAACAGTCTGTTACTGAGTGTGTATCCGTGTTAGTGTGGCAGTAACTGGAACGACATGTATAATACACACAGTTACGGGAAGAACCTCAACGCATCATCTGGTCCAGCTATTTATATTAGGACAGGATGACACATGTTTAGACTGTTCTCAACTGATGTTTGTCGAACAATTGGCCTGTTGCAATGCTTCTTCTCTCCGTGTATAAGAAAGGCTTTTCCTAATATCCAGCTTTTTTTGCTGTAAGCAAAACTGAATACTTCATGTCACTTCCACTCAGTTAGGATAATATTGCTCTCTTTATAAGAATCTTCTCAATATTATGGGACATTTTTATTTTTTTTTAAAAAGTCTCTTTTTAGAAAAAAAAAAGTTAATTCCTTACATTTCACAGAATCATAGGATCATAGAATGCTTAGAGTTGGAAGGGACCATAAAGATCATCGAGTTCCAACCCCCCTGCCATGGGCAGGGACATCTCCCACTAGACCAGGTTGCTCAAAGCCTCATCCAGCCTGGCCTTGAACACTTCCAGGGATGGGGCATCCATGAATTTTTCCTTATAGCCCATCTGTTCTGATGTCTTTGTCACACCCAGGACTCTCTCACGTGCCTATGTTCTCCTTAAAGTTGGATGTCTAGAGCTGTGCATAGCTATTCTTCTCCATCGGGGTTCAGCAAAAGAGGAACAAACTGCACTTATTTAGATCTGATGTTCATCTTTCACCATAAGATTGTTGACTGCCGTTCAGGCGCCTGGCCAGTTTTTCCTATGTTGCATTTAAGCATTTGATTACCTTTCCTGCAGCTTCCTACCCTGCAGTCCTTTTCCTTTTAATAATTTAATTTGGTTAAATATGTGTTCTCGTTCTATTTATTAACTTAATTTTTAATTCTTATCCCACAATTCTACCCTTTCCAATTCAGTATCAGCTCTATGTTCTAGATCTTCATCAGAATTTTTAATGTGTCTTATTCTCTGTTACTACCTAAAAAGAGAGAGCACATTTTAAAACAGTAACAAAATGTAGGCTCTGTAACAAAAGGTGCTCTGTGGCCCACAAACCTGCGTTTTTCCAGACTTTTTTTCCTATTCCTATTTTTATGAAGATGAGTAAAGTCAACAGATGTGCTACTGGAGATATGCCTACCATAGAAAGGTAGATACAGTAGATATGCATAAAGGGCTGCTGTGGGTTATTCTTTATACTCATTTGAATGTTAGATCCACTTAGACCACTGATTGTACTGGTCTTTTCTGTGTGTGCTGTATGCAAGCATCAACGCTTCTGCAGGTAACATCAGGCTCTCCTTCGTTTCAAGGAGGTGTTTCAGTAGGAAACATAGTCTTGGTATTAGCTGTATTCATTAAGCTTCTATAAACAGAATATTAAATGCCTGATAGTTTAGGGCATTTACTGTGGACTTACAAAAGCTTTGCATACTGAGAATCTACCTGCAAAAAGAGTGGTTCAATTAAGACAATGACATTTTGGTTAATATTATTGAGAAATTTGCAAGTGGGAATCATAAGCACAATGTTTTGAAGTATTCCTCAGTATGCTTTTAAAGCCAGATATGCAGCAGACATCATCAGTGGCAGATAAAAGCAGTGAGTTAGGGATTGCATTAATGCCTGATCAGTGCTTTTGTGAGTGGGGCTATATTTGTGTGTAATTTTGACATTCGCTATACAAATGTATTGTTCTTTTATAATTGTGCCTGTCTGCTCACTCACTATCATAGTAGTAAAACAATTCAGTATTTGCAAGGTATACTCCTGTGTTGAATGTGAAAGCTTATCATTTTCTGACGGGTACTGTATAATGAAATGTTTAAATTTAATCTACTAAATGCAAATGCAATAACCAGTTAATCATGCAGCAGGAAAATAACATGTTTGTTTATTTTCAGATGTCACTCCTCCACCAGCGGCTGGATACTTGGAAGTAACAGATCTTAACTCAAAGAAAATCAAATACATTGCTATTCCTAGGTAACTGATTTTATTGATTAAAGTAGCTTCTGTCTTACATGAAGAGTGAAGAGAATTTAGTGTGTATTATTACTTCAGGATAAGCAAATATTTCTTCTAATGTGGAAAGTAAGAATCATTCACACTTAGTGTGTAAAATTCTGCAACTGTTGTAGCATATTTTTTGTCAACATTTTTTATCTGTTTGCTAGGTGATACCAATGAAAATGTAGCAATTAATTAGTAAATATGCAAGAGAGCTTTATCTTCTCAATTTCACTCCCTTTGCTCTTTCCCTTTTCCCTTTCTTCATCCACTTAATCCTCCATTGTCTTTCATTTTGTTTTGCTATCTTTATTTTCTTCTCCTATTTCTCTGTCTTTAGGGTATAACAAAGAGAGGCAGATCTAGATGTACGAAACCAGGAATCAAGTTTTGGTCCAATATAAATTTTGCCTTGAAAATAACTTCAGCTTCTCTATGTTTTGGTTCTCCCTTTGGAAAATATGCATTCCCCCACAATTATCTTGCACGATACACAAGTATCTGGTGTGTTAGAGCATATATTTTTGCAAATATTTTATGATATAAACATATATTTTGGTTACAAATTGTCATGTTCCACTGCAATAGTAATAAAGGATTATTTAAAAGGATATTTATTGTAGTACTAGTGCAAGTTGCCAAGTCATTATGCATGTCATTAACCATACTGAAAAAATGCAAAGAATTTTTCCTACTTTATCTAAATTTCCCTTCGTATTACGGAGCTATTAGGCCCTCTGTTTCAGTAGTAATTTTTTGCCTGCAAGTTGACTGCTTAAAGCAGTGCTGAGATCCTCTGTGCACAAAGCAGTGCCATTTTTAAATGAGTGCTTAAATCTTCATTTTTTATTAAAGCACTAGAGAAAAGTGTTGCATTAAGCTGATGGAAAGATTTTCCTCAGTGCCCAGGTCATGTTCTCTCCTATTTCTTTTGTAGTTTTGTATTTTTCTATAACACATTTTAAAATTTTTCACAGTTTTTTATAAAGACAGATTTTCTTCAGCTAGGTGAGACACAGCAGTGGATTAGGCAACACTTTCCCTTTCAAACTGGTTTTATGTACTGCTTTTTATACTGACAAATATCTTTTGATCACATCCACTTTCAGTAGGTGGAATGTTTCAGATAAAGCAGTGGGTCTGCAGGTCTTAGTTACAGTCTGTCACGGAGTGAGGATGTAATTTCATTTAATTGCCGCCTTAAATACAGAAATACTCATCCTCTTTTTGATTGCAGCTTCAAGAAAAATCACGTTAATTCCTGTTTTTCAGATCGCAATCTCTCTCTCCTTACACATCTTGGCTCTCTAAGATCTCGGATGCCGATGCCTTGTTGACACCCCTGGGGAGAGTAGGTTTGGTTACGGTGGACATGGGAGGTGGTGTGAGGCTTTGGGAGACCGGGCTGGACAGCCTCCAGCGGTCCCTGCAGGAATGGAGGAACATGATCGGCCAAGAAGATGGTCGTCCTGTGCAGGTAGGACTTCACAAAGATGATGATGCAAAATGAATTTTCAGCTGGGTGAGGGCTCAAGCCCTGTTGAAAACCTCCGTGAAGCAGAAATGTGCCTGCGAGAAAAGCTGAATAGGCATCTTCACTGAAAGAAAAGACACAATAGCTTAATTAGAAGGCTTATTTGTGACCCCTGTAATTATGGTTACTGACAATCTCTTTGTCTTGCAGTGTTTGTATTTTTGCCAAATTCCAGTACATTTAAATGCAAATTAATTCTTTATCTCCCACTGATTTTAAACTGCAACCTTCAAAATGTAGGATAATAGAATTAATTTTTAAGGAAAGCATATACTTTCCCAAAGTTCAAGTACTTGTAAAAAACTATTGTGTGTTTGTACTTTAGAAAAGAAACATGAAGCCTAGGTGGAAGATGCCTTGAGTTCACAGTAGAGCCTTTGGCTAATTTTGAAAATTGTCCCAGCTGAGCAGATGTACAAGAATCTCCATACAGCCATGGTCTCTTGTGGAATGTTTAGGTAGATGCTGAAAATATACAGCATATACATGTGTGCTGTGTGTCCATGTATGTATGTATATACAAGTGTTCATGTATTGGCTAATATATATAATTACATTGCAACACAGAGGGAAAATTCAGGACTATTCAGTCACATCTTTAATTTCTGTTAGTCATAGGAGAAGGTATCACTTTACTTTGAGGAACAAATGTGCTTTAGGGGAACTTCTCTATGTTTTACAAGAAAGATTCCGTCTCTATCTAAAATTGCAATCATTTCTCTGTCATTAATTTCTGCAACCACTTTCACAGTACGTTAGAATGGAAAAACAGAATGAGTCTTTTCTAAATTGGATCTATTTTTTACAAAGTGTCAGCTATCTGAAGTGTGAATGAGATCTATTAGGCTGAAAACATAGCTCTTCTTTCACTTTCTTTTCGCTGCTGTGAGCTCCCTTTCTACAGGATGTTCCACAGTTACAGAAACTTGGGCAAGAACTGATGTCTTCTTGTTACCGGACCCTCAGCAAATGCTTTTCATAAAAGTAACGAGAAAAGGAAGCTGTTGCCCAGTAGCATGTTTGTATGGTCGCTTTTTGCTTTACCAGTGCCATTTTTATTACAAATGCAGTAGCACTAGCACCATCTTATGGTCAGATACAGTCGGTTTACACCAGCCCAATTTCATGATCAAGTTACCTATTAGAAATCAAAAGAGCCAGGAGAGTTAGAGTTTTACTTGTTCTAATCTTTTTTTTTTTTTCTGATAACTTTTAATTTTATTCAACAGTATTACTATACCTTCAATCTTAGTCAACTAAATATTAGAGAATACTGGCTTGGAAAGTACACATTATCAGAATATTTTAAGTCATTTAACTAGTAATGTCAAGTAACCATTTAAAAAAAAAAAAAAAGCTAAGAAGTCAAAAAGCAATTTTCAAGTTCTGTTGCAGAATTTCTCTCTCCTGACAGTCTGCTTCTCTAATTAGTGGGCACATTACAGGGTAAAATCTTAGAGTATCTGTCTTCTTTCTGTCTATCAATGAAGGGTGTAAAGCTCAAGTCAGTGGTTTGTCAGAGCTCAAAAAGGCATACTGTTTAATTTGAGCTAAAGGGCTGAAACAAATCCTCCTGTGTGATCTTCAGACTTGCATCATTATCACTAACTTCTTTTTCTCTGCTTTACACACTTTGCTTTAAATGGAAAGATATCGAGACCTAAGAAGCTTTGTTTACCAGAGCACTATGGAGCAATAAGCAATAAATTAAATCTTTATTTTATTATATGTACATCTCCAACAAGATAATAAATATGTAGTTGCTGTGTAAACTCTATACTTTACTATTTGGAGATAATGGACTTCACTTTTCCTACTTAACTCAATTTTTCGATGGACCTAGACATAAAAGCAGTACTTTATTAAGCCATTCATTTCTGGAAATGGAAGGATCCAGTTAGCTTGAAAACATATTCCTGTAGATTCCCTGTGTAAGGTAAGCATAGCAAGAACTCCAGTGTTTCCTGTTCTAGAGAATTACTAGCTGCAGCTATTTCCTGATACCTGTTTTTACAGAATTGGAGATATTTTGCAACCACGTGTTTGTTCTGGTGCATGAAAATCACCTTGTTTTGTACAAAGTTTCATGCTTATGCTCATGTTAAGTATCTTGGAGTCTAATGGGGCATCTCTAATTCTTGAACTAAACCCACCGTTCCTGGTCATCTTGTGGCAGAAACTCACTTAAGAAACTTGTCAGTGTTCCATGTATCACTGGAATTCATTCCCCACCCACCCCCAGTTTACCCTACTCTGATAGCTGCCATTAATGCATCCCTCAACGCTGCCACAGGATTAGCAAAGCTTATTAGCCCTTCTTGGTGATGTTCTTAGACCAACACAAGAACTCTCTAGGTAGTTGGGAACCACTGTTCTGCAAAAACACAGAGAATCTCTCTGAAGCTTCCTGACCTTTGAGAGAAAAAGGAATTAGAGACCTTTCAATATATATATAGGTTCAAAGAAGTGGAAACAACTATTCAACTAGGCTTTGCTCATAATTATTGGTACTATCTTCTAGGGCTGCATTTTGGCTTTCACAAACACATTAGATCTCAGAAACAGGCTGTATGTACATAAGCAATGAAACGGAGGAAAACAAACAGCTGTTCCACTTATAATCAGTAATTAGGCTCCCTTGATATAATGTCGTGGCAGTCTTCAAAACAGTCAACATTTGTTTTGCATTGTTGATATGCTCAGCAGTGTTCAAACTGCTGAAGTCTTGAGGCTACAAAAGTAGTTTCTGAAAATATGGATTATGTTTACGTAAGTTTGCATTTGTATAGGCAGATTGGGAATTTTTTTCATTTATTAAAGTTTTAAACTCAAGATACGACTACAGTATTCTGAAATTATTAAATTGGAGTGCCTACAAGACAATATCAACACAAAATGCTGGATTTTCTAAACAAATGAACTCTATTTGAAACCCCAAAATTGTTGAGCTTTTTTACTCTTTGGTGTTTCTGAAAACAAGGTCACTTCTTTATCAAATATCTGAAACGAATTTGAAAGACTATTTATTTTTAAAATTTTGCCCCTAAAAGTTTCATGGCAATAGGCTGACATTGATAATGTGTTACTTTTTTGCGTCAAAGGGCTGTTGGTAGAGATCAAATAGGAAAAACTCTGATTACATTCTGATACAGTCGAGCTGTTGTTTTTCAGTAAGTGTTGTTTACTGCAGAAAATGACAGAGGTGGGTTTTGGGGTCCCTGGGGCTGCTATGCACTGTGAGACTTCCATTTGTGTAAATGTATGTTATATATAACATATATTATGTATAATATATATATTTTTATATATAGTTATTATATATTGCATGTAATATATAATAATATATAATGTATTATATAATTTATAATAATATGTCATATATAATATGTATATAATATCTTTTTATATATATGATATATGTAAGTTCCAAAATTCCATAATACTGTGATCACTGCAGCCAAGGCTATCACTAACTGAGATATTACAAAGGAACCTTCTCAGTTGATGTGGGGCAAGCGCTGGACATTGTCTACCTGGATTTCTCCAAGGCTTTTGACACAGTTCCCCACAGCCTCCTTCTAGAGAAACTGATGTGTTATGGTTGAGAGACGAGGTCTGTGTGGGGAGTGGGGAACTGGAGGGGGTGGTGGTAAATAGCTCCTTTACAAATTGGCAACCTGTCATAAGTGGGATCCCCCAGGGCTGGATATTGGGCCCAACGCTGCTTAGTATCTTCCTAAGTGGTCTGGATGATGGGATCAACTGTACCGTGATGAAGTCTGCTGATGATACCAAACTGAGTGGGGAAGTGAACGCTTCAGAAGGGAGAGCAACCCCGCAGGAGGATCTGGATAGGCTGGAAGAGTGGGCTAACAAGACCTTTATAAAGTTCAGCAAGGACAAGTGTAAGGCCTTGCACCTGGGGAAGCATACTCCAGGCGTGCAGCACAGGCTGGGATCTACCTATGCTGATGATACCAAACTGAGTGGGGAAGTGAACGCTTCAGAAGGGAGAGCAACCCCGCAGGAGGATCTGGATAGGCTGGAAGAGTGGGCTAACAAGACCTTTATAAAGTTCAGCAAGGACAAGTGTAAGGCCTTGCACCTGGGGAAGCATACTCCAGGCGTGCAGCACAGGCTGGGATCTACCTAGCTGGGAAGAAGCTCTGTGGAAAGGGACCTGGAGGTCCTGGTGGACAACAAGTGAATGAGCAGTGTGCTGCTGCAGCAAAGAAAGCCAACAGGATGCTGGGCTGCATCAGCAAGGGCATCACCAGCAGAGATAAAGAAGTCATTATCCCACTCTACTTAGGGGTTGTCAGGACACAGCACGAGTAATGTGTTCATTTTTGGTCCCCATCAATACAAAAAAAGATGGGGACAGGCTGGAGAGGGTCCAGAGAAGGACCGCAACGCTGACCAAAGGACTGGGAAGCCTGCCATATGAGGAAAGGCTAAGAGAAATGAGTTTTTTCAGCCTCGAGAAAAGATAAGGCTAAGAGAAATGAGTTTTTTCAGCCTCAAGAAAAGATGGCTTAGGGGACGCCTTATCACCATGTTCCGGTATTGAAAGGGTGGCTACAAAGATGAAGACTTCTTTTTTACAAGGAGTCACATGGAAAAGAAGAGGGGTAATGGGTACAGGTTACTCCTGGGGAGATTCCAACTGGACACAAGAGGAAATTTTTTCACAATGGGAACAATCAGCCATTGGAATAACCTCCCTGGGAAAGTGGTGGGTTCCCTGGCACTGGACACTTGTAAAATTCAGCTGGACAGAGTGCTGGGCCACCTTGTCTAGACCATGCTTTTGCCAAGAAAGTTTGGACCAGATGATCCTTGAGGTCCCTTCCAACTTGGTATTTTATGATTCTATGATACATAAGTGTTCTGTGTCGTGTGTGCTTTCCTCAGAAACTGAAAAATCGGAAATGTTTGGTGGAGGCTGTATCTGTTGTAAAAGCTCAAGTGTGCTTCTTAAGTGATCCAGAGTCAACCGACAAAATGCCAAGATCACTTACAGTAGGACAGAACTGAGGAAAGACACAGCAAATGCAAATAGAGTGGGCACCAGCCTTGCTAATACCAGCTCTTAAAAATAGACATAGTACTTGGCATGGATAGCTCAGCTTCCAGGAGTTTCTTCTGCTTCAGGTAGTAAAATTATACCTGTATGCACCCATAAGCGAGTGTGTACGCTGTGTAGAACCTGAATACTAAAACATCTCAATCATCCCAGCTCTTTAGTCTCAAGACTGATGGGTGACGCTCATTTTAAAAGATCATGTACTTCTTTGTAGGTGAGTCAGCCCAAAGGAAGTGTGTAAGAGACACTTGACAACTCCTCAGGACGGGTTTCTACCCACCTGGTTCAAAAACATTTCTTCGTGTCCTTGAAGACCATCCACATAGTGTCTAATAGTTCATGTATTGGGGCAAACCTTTCTTTGGACAAGTCCTTAATATGACAAGAAGCAGCCTGGAAATGTTATCTCATGTTTTTTTCCCCACTTTGCTTTTGTGACTTGACCTGGTCTATTTTCTAGCAAAAAGCCAACTGAACGTTTAAGTCAAGTTAGAGTTCATGGCATCACAAAACTGAGATGGTTGAATGAATCTGGAAAAACATGTGAATGAGAAAAAAAAATCTTTGTTTGCTTCTCACCAAATGCAGTAGGGACAGTTCTGCAGAAGTGTGTAGAAATTCATGCAGTGCTGGCCCGGATTCATTCTGTTAGAAGAGATCCTAGAGGTGGACAACTCAGCATGACTTGGATATAATTTCGACATGTTTTAGGCATTGGCACTAAAAGGAGACATGAATGAAACATGTGAAGAATAGGAAAAGCTGTAGATCAAGATTTGGGGAGATTTCATTCAAGATCTTTTGTCCTGGAGAACTGACCGAGAGAACAGTTTTCTGTCAAAAATGAATGGTTTTTGTCTAAAATTGGAATTCCTTTTCCCAGTAGCGCTGGAGGCATGTTCTTTTGGTTTCTGCTGACTGGTTAACATTTTAGTGATATGGTGTTTCCACAAAGAATGAATCATTGTAACTAGCGAAATGGAGAAGTGAAAAAAATTACTTCATCCATCCATAACTATTTCCCTTTAGACACCCCTAAACATTTAAATACGTAATTATTGCAACATCTGGAGCCAGTAAGCGTTGTCATTGCTTCCCAGAGAAGGGAACTGAAACATAAGGAAGGCAGGTCGTTTGTTCAAGCGCACGCTGTGTGTCTACTCTGCAGTGTCGGAGCTGGGATAAATGCATTGTGCACCCATAGGGATATATAAACATACTTTGCACCTCTGTTGCCAAGCTGGGTGGCTTGAAGGTCCTTGAATGCTGCAGTCGGTACAAACATACCAAAAAATTGCAGAAAATTGCAGTGCAGCCACCTAAGGAAACAAATGTCAACTCTAGGTAACACAAGGTTGAAGCACGCTTAGCTGAGATCCGTAAAGACATATTCAGCAATACTCCAGAAATGCAATAAATAGATATTCTATCAGATTTTAAATGGCTGTCTTCGCAGTCTTATAGTAGCACTCAAAAATGATAACAGAACACATAAGTTATTCTATGTCCTGTGAACAGCTAGAAGACGTGAACATATGGTTCAGGTCAGTATGGTAAGACAGCAATATATATGTGTTCATCACCAACGGCTAAAAAAATTAAGGGTGTTTTTTTCGTGTGTCTTAACTGCTCAGATCATCCGTGATGCAAGGGCTTTTTGCTAAAACCAGCATTTTGATGAGTTCTGCAGCACTCAATAGTAGTTCCCAACATTCAGACTCTCTTCTGCAATCCATCAGTTAACCTTTAGGTCTGACGGGGGCGAAGGCAAGCTCTAAGTAGCTGTTATGGCTTGTGTGGTCTATCATTAGAAATATAGTTAAAATATGTGCCTGTCCTGCCTATGCTCCTGGTAAAGCCTGTGTTGAACCCTGTGTTGGGCTCAAAGTTGAGTATGTTTTTAAAGTAATCATTATGCTAAAAAGGTCAGATTTATTGTTGAAGTTAGAAGAAACGCAGTCATGTTAAATCAAGTGCGTGTGGGGTATACATATGAAGTTGTGTGCATGTGTATAGATTCACACACATATGTGTTTACGTATGTGCACACACATGCATACACACACTGATACACACACACATAAGTTCAGGGTTTTTTCCCCAGCTGTCATCCCTGGACGTTGACTCTCTTGAATTAAAATAATCTAAGATCATCATAACTTTGCAGGTGCCCAATCCCTCAGAGACTGTGTTTTGTAATGATCAGGAACTGGAAGGGGATTTAGAGCTATTTAGGAAACAGTTATTGGGATATTACACATATAATTAACCATGTGGAATGTGACAATACTTCTCCTTCCTTTTGTCAGGTCCTTGTTGCATTCAGATGGTTAAAAGGCCTGTTGGCACAAGTCCTGCCCCTTGTCTGGCTTTTGCACTTGGGCAGTTATCTTAGCTGGTGTGTGCCTGATACAGAGATAGAATATAGCTGAATATATATTCAATATATTGCTATATGTAGAATATAGGAATTATGGCCTTTACTCTGCTTCTTTTTGAGACTGTAGTAGGTCAAAAAAAGCAGCAGGTGTATGGTACTTAATGAGTAATGCTTAGTTTTCACAGGCAAAAGCAGTTCAGTTTCCTTGCTTTAAGCAATGTAGGACCTAGCACCAGATCTGTAGGGCCTACTTCAGCGTGGCTGCTGCCGCTGTCACCAAGAGAGCCTGAGGAGCTCACCCTGAAGCAGACACTGACGTTTGTCCTGCTGTATGGCCAGTGCCCGTAGTGGCACCTCAGATCCCTGGCTTACCTGGGAGATCCCTACCCGTAGCTCTCTGCAGGCTGGATCCAAATCCCACCCTCAATGAACTAGGTCAAGCATTCTTTACGGATTTAAGGACATGGATTCTGAGAAATGGAAGGTGTTCTTTGGGCTGAGACCAGAAAATCTGTAGTAGTTTTGTTCTCTGCCATCTTCGGGTGATGATCATCTTCCTCCCTTCGTTGAATGCTCTTACTGGCTCTATTTTTATTCCACTCAACTAATCATACGCAACTGAGAGAGAGCTGGGGAGGGACTCTTTGCCAGGAAGTGTAATGATAGGACAAGGGGAAACAGTTTTAAATTGGAAGAAAAAAGATTCAGATTAGATCTCAGGAAGAAATTTTTTACTATGAGGGTGGTGAGACACTGGAACAGGTTGCCCAGGGAAGTTGTGGATGCCCCATCCCTGGAGGTGTTCAAGGCCAGGCTGGATGTGGCCTTGAGCAACCTGCTCTAGTGGGAGGTGTCCCTGCCCATGGCAGGGGGGTTGGAACTCGATGATCTCTAACCATTCTATGATTCTAACTCTGCAATTAGTAATTATTCACACTTTAAGCGAAATAATATTTTAGGGTTTATTGAACGCATTCTTTTTTCTTTTGTTTTTCTGAAGCGACAGTTTGTACTTGAAAGTTTAGGGTAATGCAAGTTCATCTGATGAAATTTATTCTTCAGGTTGGATGTTTATCTGAAGAGAGTTCAGGAGTTTGTGATCCCAACTTGTTTATATTTATGGCTCAGGATCTACTTTAATCTATACTGACAATTTTAATTTATTTTTTTCCATTTTTAAAAGTAATGTTTCAATTTATAACAGTTTAACAAAGTCTTATTTAACAAAAGCTTTTTCCTGATGTTAAGACTGAACCGGGCAAAGCTGGAGTTCTTGATTCGAGATAAAAGCAGGACCTTCAGCAAGTGGCTGGTCCTTCCCACCACCATCCCTAGTTCTCTATTTTCTACTTTAGACCAAAATGTGTTTTTTTCTCACCACACGAGGGCACCGGTGAGCCAATAACAGTGATTTTGCTCCTCTCTTAAATACCGTCGTTACAAATCCCATAAATTATTAAAAATATACGCAGTGGAGAATTTTTGTAAGTTTGGAATAGCCATAAGATGGCATTCTGCGGTCCTGTGCGGGATCCTGAAAAACTTGAAATATTGCAGAGTTATCCAGTCAGTAAGTGGCTTGCAAGGTATAGTTTGATAGTGTTTGCAGTTCTGAGATCCGTGAAGCCCAAATACACAGTTTAAGTCTGTGGCCTTTTGCTGGAGTGCATATTTCATTTTAGCAAAGTGAGGAGTAGCAGACATGTAGCACCCCTTGAGACAAGGCATTGAAGTATGGGGAAACATAAGACTAGAAAGCCATGAACCCACAGAGCTCAATAAGTTCATGTCTCTAAAAGTCTCCGCTGGGTAAAGCAACTCAGATGAAGGTCATCGATTCTGTCAGGTACTTTTTTCACATATAAATGTCTTCAGCTGAAATGAAGCCCCTGGTGGAAACACTATACAAACACGGCTAAAATACATTCCCTTTCCTGAAGATCTTCCAGGCTAATTAGAGCAGACAGACAAAAAGCAGGACTGGAAATAACATTAACTTTCTGTTAGAGCAGGCAGATCCAGCACAAAGTTCCTCTTTCTTTCTCTGGCCTTCCTGTGAAAGCCTACAGTTCTCTTGGGAGAAAATATAAGAACCTCACCCCACCGTCTTGCAGATCTCAGAAGCCCCACGGCAGTGCACGATGCTGATGTAAAGCTGGAGCTCCCAACGCCGGTGAAATCCTGCTGTCCCACTGAGACAAATGCATACTAATAATTCTGCCCGTATGAAACTTGTTCCCTAGTTAGTGAAACGTAGTGAAGATTTAGATCATCTGACCTGTTAACAGTTGTGCTAAATATGCTTTACTTTAGAAAACAAAACAACATAGTTGATCCTTAATAACTTATGTCTCTGCTTCTTAAGGACAGATTTGACAAGGTCTTAAGTCTGTAGAAAATAAAGCTTTTCTGCTTCTCTGTGTAATTTTTTTCACCTTTCTTTTGACTCTGCAGTGTCCCTGCGGTTTTCTGTTCAGAATATTCCAAATTGTCAGAGTGTGTTCACTTATCCCATCTTTCTAGCTGTTGATTATTCAGGCTGCACCAGAAGAAACCAGAATTCAGTGTTTTCCAAGTTTATTGATCTTAGGGGGTGTGTAGTAGTCATCATAAATAACCAAGCCAGACACTGTTGGTGTGCTCTGATTATATTTTGTAGTGGATTCGCATACTAACAAGGTGATGCCCTCACGTCTTTTGTGATTCATTAGGTAGATTTTAATAATGGCAGAGGAAAGTGGAATTTACACAGATGTTAACATAATGGAGGATCTGTTAGGTGAAAGCAAATGCATGTTGTTCTCTCTTCACTTCATTTAGTTTATCCAGCTTTTAAGCTGCAGAGTACATATTCATGAACAAAAGACTCTAATGCATTTACTGCAGCAGAGTTTATGAGTTGGTTCTGAGTGACAGCGTTTAATTCAAACCAAGACCCACCCACAGCAGTGACAACTGGATTTTATGTAGTGGATTTTTTTTAGCTGGTGTATAAAAACTTCATTTGCAACCCAGATACCCCTTTGTATGTGTTTCACTCCAAATTTCTACTTCTTTCCCCACCCAGGTTGACCTACTTGTGATTTCACTTTTATTTTAGAAATCCAAAATTCCATTACAGCTGTGATGCTGTGAATGATTTTGCTATTTGAGACAGCAGTTTAACTCCTGTATGAATTTTAAGAGCTACTTTTAGAGACAAATGTTCACTGGAGTCAGATAATGCATGAAGCTTCATTAGTTCATTTTGAATTCTTGCAAAGTTTTACAGACAAGATAGAGAATCAAAATGAAGGCAAAATGACTGAAGAAAACCTATTAAATGTGTTTTATACTGCAGTGCAGCTAATGTTTTTTCACTTCAGGATATAATTGAAGACACAGAGTGTATTTTATAAATTATTATTGTCTTGTCTACTACTGAATGTCCCTTTCTGTGGAAAAATGACTTGTGAGCTCGAATTTTGTGCTGTTGATGTGAACAGAAATTGTGGTATTAATTTTTAGTGAGTAAAAAAATAGCTGTATATGATAAGCTACAAGTAAAAGTAATAGAAGCCATTAGATTTTCTTTCTCCTGTTTTTTTTTTTTTTGCCTTTCTCGCTAGTTTGCATAAGTAGATTATAAAACATTTTCTTTGGTAGAACCAGTTTTACAATAGAATATAGAACCACCATGGAACAGGCAGATTAGTATTTGATTTGCCTGATGCGGAATTTTTATATTCTCTTTGAGAAAATAATATGTATATTCTTCAGCAGCAGCAGCATGAATGTGTTGGAGGAAAGGATGTTCTTGTGACCTGTTAATTGCAGCCTGGGGTAACACTGAGGTTTTAAGGTTGTTGGCAGGGGGAGGGGGAGGGATAAAAGAAAACAAAGATTTGTTTCAGTGAAAAATCAGCCGTTTGCACGTCTGCTGAAATACATTCTGCTTTCCGTGGAATACTTTTCCTAATCCTTTGTACCTCTGTGGAATGGATTATTTAATGCCTTTTTCACCTGGAGAATAGTCATGTTTCATTACAGCCAAAGTCTGCCTTCTTTCATAGTGATGTGTGGTTTTGATAAAAGATTTTTCATTGATATTGATGAAGAAATTAACATCTCCCAAATCACCTGTAGGACAAAAGTCTAAGATGTTTTCATTTCTTTTCCTGCGATGATCTTGTGATTCGTGCCTAATCTTTGTCAGTGATGCTAATGAAGAAAGCAAACTATTTAAGAAAACATTGATATTTTAACTTTGTATTATGTTCACGTAATTCATATTTTTCAACAATGATTTGTTACATTATGTGGAAAGTAGCATATATTCTTCATTGATTATAAACTGCCCTGTTTAATATATCATAGATTAATGAAAAGGAAAAATAGCAGATTAATTCTTTCCCTCTGTGTCCCAGGTATGCTAGGATAAGAGCAGATATCTTCTAATTTGCATCTTAGCAGGGTTCTTTCATGTATGATGAAAAGAGTAAATGGCAAACGAGATCTTGCCAGTCTAGATGCTTC
Organism: Calidris pugnax; assembly: GCF_001431845.1. NCBI lineage: Eukaryota > Metazoa > Chordata > Aves > Charadriiformes > Scolopacidae > Calidris > Calidris pugnax. The sequence continues at coordinate 12,297,220 of NW_015094510.1, read as the reverse complement.
CTACCTCTGCCTGCTTTCCAGGACTGTCTAATGACACAACTAATTAATCTACTGCACACCTCCTTAGCTTGCGTTAAACTAAGAACCTACATCATGTGAACTCTACTGCACCTGAAATCTTTCTGATCAGTGGTAAGAAACACTCAAAAATGCAGTGTTATTAAGAATACCAGAATAAGTGCTTGTGAAAATAGTTACTGTTTCAGCACTTCAGCTTTTTTTCCTTTGAAAAACTCTTCCTACATAAATATCCTCTACAGCTGTAAATACTGCAGCTGTGACCCTGTTTGCTTGTATTTTATGAAATGATGTTTTACCCATTTGTGTGTGTTTATTAAGTTGTGACACCTGAAATTGTGCCGGTTTCAGTTTTAGTAAATGTCTGGTGTGTGGAATGTTCCAAAGAAGGCTTAAAAGGGCTTAGTAGAGTGATGATTGGTTACTTGTTTGTCACCACACACAACAAGGAGGAATTCCTTTTCTTTCTATTATGAAGATGTAAAATCCTGTAAGGAATGGCCAGCTCTGTTTAAACGTACCCAAAAGGGTAAGAAGAGCTTGATTTGGGGAGGTTTGGGAAATAGAAATATAGTCCATTTTTTAAAGTACGAATTATATCCCTTCACACCTGCAGGATGTTAGCCTGGTTCCCCCCCGCTTTTTAAGTTGTATCTGGAGTATTAAAATAAGCATTGCGTTTTGCTTAAGAGGGCTAGATATAAATTAGTCCTGTTAGGGACAAATATATTAAAACTAAGAGGGAAAGGCTCTGTTCCCCTGTCCGTGGGGCAGCTCACTCTCGTTGGAAACCAGAGTTTTCTTTCCCAATCCTCAGGCAGAAACTGGCTTTTGTTGCTGTAAGCACCGCAAAGGAGCTTTTCTGGCAAGCACTCCTCAATGAATGGGTGGCACTGACACATCTTGCGCCCTTCAGGAATTTTAATGAAGTTAACTGCATCGGAATACAAAAGTAAGCTGCTGTATTAAAAGACCATCTACTCTTTAGCCAGCTCTCTACGTGGAACAGAAGCTTGTCGTGTACACGGTAGGGTGACAGGAATATCTATGACCGAAAAAATCAATCCACATCAGAGACGCGTCCCAGACTGCATCAAGAAAAAAATCCTTCACGTTTCGCTGAAAGCCATCACTCATTTATTACTTTTCTATTCAAAGCAATAAATGTTTTCAACCTGGCCTGACTTCTACTTACAAGGTCTAAAAGATACTTCATAACCTGTAACCACAAGTTCTTTTTCTGCCAGCAGTTAAGCCTGAGTACGTGTTCTGACCCTTGTTTGAGAGAGCTTTTTACAAGACTGTAATGGAGGTACGGATGTCCGAGATAGTGAGAGTCATTGCTTTTATCTCTTGCATGAAACTCCCAGGAATAACGAGAATCCGAAGTGGAAAAAAACCAGCAGGAAATGAGATTCTGTCTCGCTCCCTGTCTTGGCAATAAAGATAACTCCTGGAATTTTAGTCTTCAGTTTATTGTAACAGACTTGAACAAGGAGGAGCTGATGTACGGGCTTAAAATGCGTGAGTGATAAGATGGCAGTGTTGAAGGTCGTGAATACTCTGAACACGAATGACTGAATAATAGACATACTGAAATGTTCATTTCAGTTGGCTTGGTTAAGTGTCTTTTACTCATTAAATTGGATACTATTATAAACACGTTATAATAGAGAAATCAATATATGTTCAGTCTAGATGCACTTTGAATAGTTCCTTAAAAGCATCTCATAAAAAGTCAGACAATTTAATTATTTTATTCCCATCAGACATATAAATGTGACATGCTGAAGACTGGCTATCTTTTTTTTATATGTATATTTATTTGCTTGGCACAAGCAAATTGGCATTAACCAGCACCTGTTAAGATACAGAAATGCACAGTTGCTCTACTTGAGACTGCCTTTGAGGTGGTGAAGCTTCTTTTTAAAGAGATTTTTTTTCCTCTCAGTTTCATTGCAATGAATGATCAAGATTACTGGGAGCTAAAATACAAGCTCACTTGTAAGAAATTAGCTGAAGCTAAATTTGATAAGGCTTTTGGTCAGTTTTACTCATGGAGCCTGAGGAATTTGTTTGCAAGACATTAGAAGAAAATTAGTTTTGAGCTCAAAAGGGAAGTGCTGTAATTGTGAAAACAGCTCATATTAGAATGAAACACTAATGTAAGTGTGGGACAGAAAACATTTTAATAATCGAGTACAGCAGCCCTCTCCATCATTCACACACTTCTGTTAATGGGTTATTGCAAGTCCTTTCTTCCCATACTTGTGATGGTGCCTTGTAGAGGCAATGCACGTTGTATCTGGGTCAGCTGGGTGATCCTCAACAAATTCACCGCCTGTCTTTTACTGAGGGATGATAAAAGTGTCAAACTGTGATATATGCCAGTGCTTCCTTACTCTCCAGGTGTTAATTTTATTAAATTAGATTATTTCACATCACAATTCAATAGAATTCAAGCCCACATTCACTTAAGTGGCATGAATGTCGTTCTACATCCATTTCCAAACATGGGTAAGATCTGGTTAGTACACGGCATAAAGTTCCCTTGCCATAGTTTGCCTGACCAGCTGGAGTCTAGACAAAACTACCAGCCTTTGACTCATCTTCAGAGTGCCTGCTATTACGTATTGGTATGCATTTAATAGCTCTTCGGCATAAATATGACACAGATGGGAAACACCTGGTTCCATTGTGTTGTGGAGTGCATTAAGTCGTGTAACTGGCTTCTCTGAGCTTCTTTATCTTCTTTATATTACTATATGAAGGATGATAAGATCATTTACTTTCCAGACTGAATGTTTGCATCAGTTTCCCTTTTTCAGTTGGCTTTTAGAATCCCAGTGTTGTCAGAAAAAAAAATAAAATGAAGTGTAGCCACGTAGAACTGCTTTGGCATCCATTGGTGTATCTCATGGAACTGACATAAAGCGAGTTGTTCAGATGGCCACCTCTCTCTCACTGAATGTAAAATGAGAGTTCAGTTCTAGTCCTGTCTGGCTGCCCTTGCTATCGAGAGTGAAGGGATGTGTAAGAGGCAGGCCCACTAAATTAAGTCAAAGCATTAACAAGTCGTGGTATTTTCTGTTGTTTCTTCATTTCCTTTTTTTCTCAAGCGCTTTCTTCATGCCATTGCCTCTTTAGAAAAGCACATTCCTTTAGCATCTTTCTGACCTGCAGTATTCAGGTTCTTCTTACATGAAATTTTTGTTTGTTGGCTTCATTGACTTTGGAAGACTGGGAGAGTCTCCATCCACAAAGTCCTTTCAAATGCATCCATCACCCTTTGGTGCAAGTGCCTGAGAATGCAATACAGTCAAAAAGAAGGACAGAACAAGATTGTAAACCAGGGACTAAGATCATTGACGATGACTTTACAGAGAATAAAGTAAGAATCCTGTGTATCCCAGGAGAGGGTGGCAGTGGTGCTTCTTGTGTGGTGAGAACTTTGAAGAAGAACCTGCCCAAAGAGGCAATAGACAACTGTTTTCATGCTCTGATCATGAATCACCAATATGTATAAACAAGTTTAGATAATACACAACTGACACATGTGCGCCCTGTGTTTTGGAAATTGTGGTTATTTTGGAAATTTAAAGGAAGTCTCAGAAGGAGAATTTCACAGTTTTTCCAGCTATTCTACTCTGACCTCATGGCTGAAACTCAAGGCTACTAGCCTGAATTCGTCTGTTGTTTTACAAAGCTGTGACATGCACACCAGGCAGTATGAAATCTTCACAATAATGCAGGAATGAATAGCGCCTTTCAGTGCATGTGTAGCTAGAAAGAGCACAGATTTCTCTCAAAAAGAGACGCTTAGTCTAAACTCTTGCTGAAAGAAACAAAGTTGATAGAAGTCTTGCAATAGATTCAAACGGAAAGTACTCAGGAGGGGACAGATCAACTTTAAAGCAAGCAAATTATTTATGTATTTTGAAAATATCCATCATGACGTTAAGAGAAATCTCAGTAGGTTTAGAAATTCCAATTGGACAAGCCTGGAAAAGTTACCATGGATTCGTTAGATTTATTTGAGATTTGTCTCTACTTTCAGTACTTGTTTTTCTTGTCTTCCTTCTCACTCCAGACAAACTAGATTTCCCTACTGTCTTTCAGTTTCCTGGGTTCATAATACATCCAGTTTTGGATCCTCCCCCTTAAATCTACCTTTCCAACAGTTCTAACATTTTCTAACATCAATAATCCCTCTGGCCCTCAGAGGAGTGACTTATCTATGATTCTTCCATCTCTTTATAGTTGTCATGTTGAAGAATGTATCTTTGTCCAAAAGTCTTTTTGTCTTCAGGGTTTTTTTTCCTCATCCTTCCTCTAATTTCTTATCCCGACTCAGTGGTTTACTGTTCACTTCTTTCAAAAATATATTTTCAATGCTAATCTAGGTATTTGCTAGTCTAACTTTTGCTTTGTAGCAATTGTGTGCGCCTTCAGAGCAGAGAGAAGTTATTAGTTGTAAAATCGCCTTGAAATGCTTCCATGGAGACAGGGATGGGGAGGAGAAAAGAATAAGCCACTAATGGAATTATCTAAGAGCTCAAAGAAAAACCAGAGAAGTACATCCAGAAGATTTTCTTCAAAGGGTCCTAGAGTGTGCTAATTTAATGCAGTTTCTAAGTGTATGGTAAATTTAAAAAAAAATATCCCGGCAAACCAGTGCTAATAAAAAACTGATTGTTAAAGTATTCAGATGTAGCAAAATTCTAACACCTTTTGTGTGCATACTTAAAAAAGAAGTAAATGAATGAAACTGCTGCTTTTCACTGACATGACATTTACATGTCTGCTGGTTGTGTTCCATTCTAGTGTCCTTAAATTTTCAATTATCTTAGCCAGTACCCTATTAACTATATTTTTAAAAAATTAATAAGGAGCTCACGTGCTTAAGATTGTACCACTTGTCTCTTTTTCTTTCTCTCTCTCATGCAATTTTTTCCAGTTTTAATAGAAATCAAATGTTGGGTGTTCTGATGTACTTTTAAGAACAAAAGTCACAAATCATTATAAAATAAAAGATTTTCTATTAACCACATGCTGTTTCAAAGTTACAAATACCTGATTTAATCAGATCAACACCATTCTAAAATAGGTTTATGTTAGAAACTTACCCAGGACATACGTACTAAAAATATTTGTGAACAACTTATTATACGTGAGAAATATGTGAGCAACAAAGCTCTGTTGTCTACAGAACTTTTCACTCAAAATTTAAACAATACTTGTATTGCAAAATATTTGGTGACATTTTTAAATGGAAAAACTTGACAAAAATAGAATATGGTATTGATTATGGTGATGTTTGCCTCAGAGTTTCCTTTTGTAGAATTTTGAGTATTTTTGTATGAAAAACCCAAAAGGATAAAAAAGTAAAGGATTTTCCATCATTTTATTGTTTCTCTTTACAGAATAATACTTTGTTTTGATTCTTGAGGCTGATACTACAGTTTTGATTTTATGATTTTATTTTAAACTAAGTTCAGCTATTTTTATTGACCCATGTTTTTGATAGCCTTGAAATCTACGTGTTACACAAAAAAAGAACTGTTTATTTTGGAAGAAATCCTGTAAATCGAAATACGTATAACCCTAAGGGTGACATGCTGTTGTGGTTAAGTGTCTTTCTTCCTATAGAAATGTTAAATTCATGTAATTTATCAGATTAGATCTTGATTTTACACTAATGACATGGTTCGTGTACCTCTTTGAATTAATATAAATTCTATACAGAGAAGGAAAATGATGTTTTGAATAGCTGCCAAGACACTGTTGTCAGAGCACGTGTTTTCAGTTTGAAAACATGTATGGAATTCATGTCAGCATGAAGTTGAGTCTGTAAGACAGTGAATTCAAGGATTAAACTGCTTTACAGTCCCAGTGAATACCCTGATAATGCCAGGGAACTTCTCTGAAGGCAGTAAATTGTAGTTATTGGGGCACATAAATTCATCAGGGAATTAAATGTATTATGTTCGATGAGAAGGAAGTTAATTTGTAGAGGTTAAAGGCATCGATTTTACATCTCTGTCATTAAGTTTCATTAAAAAAAAACAACTACTGGCATTAAATTACAGAAGATTAGTAACTGAAGGGCAGTTTACACATGAATCAATTCACTACATGACTCAGAGGCAGTAATGGGAAGAAGTATTTTTACCTTCAGTCACCCCGTTAAATCCAGCCCCAGCCTGAAGTGACTCAGCCCCGACCATCTGACAGCTGCTGGGTGTTCAGCTGTGTGGTGAATCCACAGGGAGATGGCAGCCAGTAGGACAACCGCAGAAAACTCATGGCTGTAGACTCTTGGCATGGCAGGGAAGGTCAGGGTTACGTGAACCTGTCACTTGAACTGGCCATTTACTGACAAACCTTGGAGAAGAGCACGTCCTTTCTTTAGTCCCTGTTGATGAAAGGAAGACCAGTCTGCCTGTCAATAAAGAATGGGGAGCTGTGGTTGGGTGGGCTTGGAATCTGTGAAGGGATGAGCAGCCAGGTGTTGCCAGTACTGTGAGAAGTGTTCAAACTGCAGGCAGTCCTGTCTACAGGGGGATTTTGAATTATGGTTGGCAATTAACAGTGAGCTCTTCTCTAGTGCGGGTAAAGACCCACTGGGTGGTTCAGATGGGGCAGTAGTCTCAGATCTGGTGTGGGTCTAATGTGCCACTTGGAAGCCCTGTTTTACTCTCCTTAATCTTGTTGTCTTCAGCAGATGGGATGTTGCACTTAGTGAATTAATTCTGGTCCTAGAGCTCTTCGGTATGTTATTATTAGGTTGAGTGGTTTTCCTTGCTAGAAGAGAGATTTACAGCTCTGTTTTTTATTTTACAGATAACCATTCAGAGGGACAGTGGTTTGGATGTTAGTTCCCCCAAACATGGAAAAGTGGATCCAGACAACATGCCACATGTTGGTGGAAATACTTGGGCTGGTGGAACAGGTTTTCCATTAATTTTTTTATTTATTTTTTTTAATGCATCATTGAAGGATGTCTAAGGGAGATGCTGTACCAGTCAAAAATGGATTTATACAAGGCCACCCTCCGCATAGAGCTATTTTACTCAATACAGGGTCGCTTCGTTGCCAATGAAAAGTAGTATTTGCAGTGTCTAGCTTAAACTGTATATAGCAGATCTCTACTTCAGTTACGTTTTGTTGTTGTTTCTCTTCATTCACCATATAGAGACCCAGCATCCTGCAGCCACAGAAACTAGGTCATTTGCCATTCTCTTCGATGTCTCTGTAGCCACAGCAATTTAGCTAGTGTAGGCAAAAGGCACGCAGAATATGAAAAGTGCCTCCTCGTTCTGAAAGGGCATGATAGTGACCACTAGATAAAGTGGTTTGGGAACAGTGTAAACCAACTAGGGAGAAGACAGAGTCTGAATGAACAGCTTGAAGAATGAGGAGCTTTGAGGAGATGTACAAGACGTATGATCTATAGTCCCCTTTGCTCAAGGTGGAAACCTTTATGTATCTGGTCTCAGGGGACTATAAAGACAAGTATTCCAATGAAGTTCTTCTTAATCATGGGAGCTATTGGGTTTTGAAAGTCTTTGGCAATAAGTATTTCTACTGAGGATTGTTGGCAGAATTTTTGGAACGTCTGTGGCTATGACAAAGGAAGCTTTAAAGAAGATGTGTTCTTACTTATTATTCGATCCATATTTTTAATTATTTTTTATCTCCTCATATTAGGAGGGAGAGACACGGCTGGGTTAGGGGGCAAAGGTGGACCATATCGACTGGATGCTGGCCACAGGGTTTACCAAATATCTCAAGCTGAAAAGGATGCTGTTCCTGAGGAGGTTAAGAGAGCGGCTCGAGAGATGGGTGAAAAGGCCTTTAAACAGAGGTAATGTGAAAGTCTCTATTTTTCCTTCCTTTTCCCAGAATTTGAAAAAGATAGCTAAAAAGAACTGTCTATTCTTAACTGCATTTATCTACCTTACCCTGATCATTATCATTTAACAGAGCTTATCAGCGTGTGCTTAACTGTTCTGGACAAGATATATAGAATGTTTTATTGAATTAAGCCCCACTTTTAAGATGACTGTGTGATTTGGTAGAGTAAAACATAGCTAGGTGGATAAGGAGACTGATGTATTTATCTTTTCTAAAAAGGGTTCCACCATATGAAAGTTTGTTTGAATTGTGATGAATCCATATTGTATGTTGTTAAGAATTCATCACCTGACAAATGTCCTTCAAAATGGACCATTACAAGCCAGTTGCTTCTGTTTGAAAGACCTATAGCCAAATGGTGAAATGATTCAAACTATTAGAGGCCCAGCAGAGACTTTTAGACAAACCACAGATCTCCCCAGCCTTGGTGGAATGTGTGGTTACTGATCAACTGTTTCCCAGACTGTGCACAGAGATTCAGATTTCTTCCACCCGCTCAACTCTCAAGTCAAACTCTTGTACTCTGTATAAAAAAATCAAAGTATATTGGTATATTGACAGTCATTCCAAGTGAGTTTCACGTTTCAGCCCTGGACATACCACAATGTATCTGTCTGAAAGCAGAGAGTAAAACGTCAGAGCAAATAAAATTAGAAGCAACTTTAATCAGCCAGCATTTTGCTGCTGCTAAAAAAATGGTTCCCAATAGGGGCCAAATCTGGGTGCTGTGAGGAGCAGGTGAGATTTGCCATTTGCTTCAGCTGGTGTGTAAATAATTAGGCTGTTAAGTATAGAACACACATTGTACATGAATCACCCTATTTAAAAACAGCAACACGTCTGTTGCATTCAGGTCAAGTTTCTTTTTTAATCATGTTTTTATTAGTAAATTACCTGGAGCATTTAGCGTTGCTGTCAGAGCATTAGTAATTAATCAAGACAGGGAAAATGTATAGATTATGTCAGTGCTTCAGAGCAAAAGACCCTGAAAGGCAAAATACCTTTTAATAGTGATTTAACTTACATAAGCAACACACAGAAATAAAAATTAAAAATAAGCACCTAAGGTTTTGTTTTCAGGGCGAAGGCAGAGCTTGTTTTTTTCTTTTTTCCTGGTGCTTTATGGGGGGTAGGTAGGGAATGCTACTTTTAACCCTTTCTAAATCTCCATTCTCCAAAATTGCTTATCATTTGCTTCAGAATAGAAACAGTCGATACGTATGGTCTTGGATACTGTACATCTCTTTGTTCCTGTGCACACAAGACACACATGGTGTGCTTTGATGAGTTTCTACCTGCCTGAATGGTGATTTGCAAAATTCATGCTCAGGGAAATTCCTGGATGCTGCTACGTGTTGTGGAAAGAGCGCAGCTGCGTCCTGTAAAACCTGTGTATCTGTACCTGAGATAACAATTCATGTCCTGCTAAAAGCAGTGAGCTGGCGTGTACCAGCTGTAAATGTAGCCTATTCTGAAGCCATGTTTGACTTGGATTATTGTTCTGTACCTCTTGGATAGCTGTGGGAACTTAACAGATAAGAGTCAGGAGGTCAGAGTCCTCAGGCTAAAGAAAAAAAAAATAAGGGGGACGACAAATTTCACTGTGTTCTTTATACATGATTATCTGGAAGGGAGAATTTTAATACAAAAGCTGTTGATTGTTTTCCTGGCTAGATAGTACTGCTTGTAGAAAATGTTTTAAATTGCCCTGTTTCAGCAGAATGAAGTTAGCAACTGCTCTTCAATAGATGCAGTAATTTTCACGGTATTTTTCTGAACCAGCTTTCACTGTGCATTGATGCAGAGTCTAACAAATTGAAACTGCACGTGAGGGGTTTTTTGTTTGAAACAAAATGTTTTCTTCCTTGATGTGAAGAAACTGAACTCTGTTGGTAGGATTCATGTCATTAAGTGTATTGCACTGAAAGTTACCTTTTCTTGCCTCTAGTGAATAATAGTTGGATATAATGACTATGTCTATACAAAATTCAAAATAGAAAAAGACATAGTCATACTAAAGACAACAAAGATTTGATGTTTGGTTATAATATTATCATCACAGAGCTAATCTAAAAAGCAATTCTTATGTATACTGTATGTTCCAGGCAAGTAACTTGTGATACTAAAAAACTTGTAATTAGAAATACAACTAGCCTATACATATTTTACTATCCATATATAGTTCATTCAAAAGTCAGTATTTTCAAAGCAGTGTGAGCAGAGTTTATGTTATTTGAAATGAGCTGTGCACAGCTGTGGGCAGATGCACAGTTGCTGCCTCGCTACGTGGTGCTGCATCACGGAAACTACTGAACGGTGCATGAACCCAGCACATCCACCTGTCCCCTAGCTCGTTCTTCACCATTAGACCTCTGTAATTAACTTCCAGTCATGAGTTTCACCAGTTTAAGAGTGTCTGCTTAGCTACAATGTTGAGAAAAATTACACAGAACTTTAAGTGCCACATGTTAACTTTGGAGAAAGTTAATATATCTGGTTTTTTTTAAGGTGCAGATGTTGTACTCTCTTAGACCTCTGGGCAGAATAGTCTTCAGTGACATGACTCATTTTTTTGTGATGGAGCACACTCCTGTTAATGTTTATTTAAAACTTCTTTGTTTTGAGGTTTCATCATTTTATGAAGCACAAAGATAGGTATTTGAGACAGAGTTACCAGTTGTAGGTCTTCAAGGACAGATTTTATAGTGTGTCTTTACTTAACCTTTGTGTTAAAGCATGGATCATGGTATGTTTAAAATACTCCGACGATGAAGTAATGATTAGACACTCATCATCCTTTTATGTACAGATAGCAACACCTGAGCCAATAAAACCTTTAGAATTTGATGACAGTTTTCAGAACATCTGATTTACTTCCCAAACATTAAAGCAGATTAGAAGAGAGACAAAGGATTAGTAACTTTAATAAGTTTAAATGTAATGCAATCCCTGTAGACATTGGTGATCACCTGCCTTTTCAAAAATTCAGAAAAGGAGCTGCAACTTTGATTTGTCTCTTGTGTCTACTTATTACCATCTGAATTTGCCTGTTATCAAGTAAACTTGTAGTTTCCATATGTAAATGGATGATATGCGTGTCTCCTAAACTGTTCTTAGCTCCCTGTACTTTGCTTTAGATTGAAAGAGATTCAGATGAGTGAATATGATGCATCAACTTACGAAAGGTTCTCTGGAGCAGTCCGGCGTCAAGTTCAGTCACTCCGCATCATCTTGGACAATCTGCAGGTAATCTGAGATTCACTGCTAAAGGAACGTGGGGAGCTCATTACACCAGGCCTCAAATACTGTCCTGCTAATATCCTGTTAGCATCTGATGATCATACCTTTGAGGGCTAAAAGCAGATTCAGGTTATATCATGGTTAGGAAGAACAGTCTTATATTACTATTTCAAAGGCAGCTTTTAAGTGGACCCCAGTGCTCATCTCTACAAGCTATAGTATTCCCATACCACAGCTTACAGAAATTACTTATTCAGGAGCACAATTTTGTGAAAGAAAATACTGTACTTTATTAAAAGAATATGTGGCAATGTGCAGATCACAGCCTTTGTCTTTACCTCCTATCTTGAAACTTTTTTTTAGCTTAGAAGCGCGAATGCTATAGATGTTAAAAGAAACACTCATGCCAGGTCATAGCTTTGCTGCATATACAGCTCAAAACATGCATTTTTCTCAGGTTTGTATTTAACTCTTGCTAAACATAGAATCATAGAATCATAGAATGGTTAGGGACCTCAAAGATCATCGAGTTCCAACCCCCCTGCCATGGGCAGGGACACCTCCCACTAGAGCAGGTTGCTCAAGGCCACATCCAGCCTGGCCTTGAACACTTCCAGGGATGGGGCAGCCACAACTTCCCTGGGCAACCTGTTCCAGTGTCTCACCACCCTCATAGTAAAGAATTTCTTCCTGAGATCTAATCTGAATCTTTTTTCTTCCAATTTAAAACCGTTTCCCCTTGTCCTATCATTACCCTTCCTGGCAAAGAGTCCCTCCCCAGCTCTTCTATAGGCACCCTTCAGGTATTGAAAGGCCGCTATAAGGTCTCCCCGGAGCCTCCTCTTCTCCAGGCTGAACAATCCCAGCTCCCTCAGCCTGTCTTCATAGGAGAGGTGCTCCATCCCTCTGATCATCTTCATAATAAAAATAGGTGTAGCCCAAATCTAAGAGGAAGCTGACCAAAACCACCAATTTGCCTTTATTCTAGAAACTGGTCCAGTGGTTGCAGATTTTATTAATACTGTGTTCATACATGGGGTAAATAAAATAAAAACTGCACTGTTTCTGGGAGGAATCTACTAATCTTCAACAAAAATTAAAGGAAAATTAATTTTACTCCTCATAAAATGTCTCTGATTGAAAATATTTTTGTTGAAAGCTACCAATCACTGGTATACACATATCTTAGTCTATTAGTTAGTGACTGTGCTGTATCTAGTCTGTCTCCTTACTTCAGCAATAAAACTGGGATATAGAAAGAAATTACTTTGTATGATTGCCAGATTTCTCCTGGGTCAAAAAATCCAATCCCCTGGTATTGCAAGTAAGAAAGCTACCATTTATCTTTACTTATATCTTTAAGCCATTGCGACTACAAAAACACTACGACAATCACATATATCCTCAGAGAACCATTAGCCAGTTTTATTATGAATCTCCCCGGAGCCTCCTCTTCTCCAGGCTGAACAATCCCAGCTCCCTCAGCCTGTCTTCATAGGAGAGGTGCTCCATCCCTCTGATCATCTTCATAATAAAAATAGGTGTAGCCCAAATCTAAGAGGAAGCTGACCAAAACCACCAATTTGCCTTTATTCTAGAAACTGGTCCAGTGGTTGCAGATTTTATTAATACTGTGTTCATACATGGGGTAAATAAAATAAAAACTGCACTGTTTCTGGGAGGAATCTACTAATCTTCAACAAAAATTAAAGGAAAATTAATTTTACTCCTCATAAAATGTCTCTGATTGAAAATATTTTTGTTGAAAGCTACCAATCACTGGTATACACATATCTTAGTCTATTAGTTAGTGACTGTGCTGTATCTAGTCTGTCTCCTTACTTCAGCAATAAAACTGGGATATAGAAAGAAATTACTTTGTATGATTGCCAGATTTCTCCTGGGTCAAAAAATCCAATCCCCTGGTATTGCAAGTAAGAAAGCTACCATTTATCTTTACTTATATCTTTAAGCCATTGCGACTACAAAAACACTACGACAATCACATATATCCTCAGAGAACCATTAGCCAGTTTTATTATGAATGTATCAATTCAGAGAGCTCCTCATATAAAGAACGTTTAAAATGGTCATGATTAGTGAATCATACACCTAATATGTGTCTCAGTTCAGGCTACAAGCTTTTGACATGTGAAGACAGGTTTCAGTTGAAAAATTTGAGATATAAATTTCATTTTTTTCCTACATCATTTCTATCTAGGTGCTCTTTTAACCATGTTTCTAGTAACATGGTGACATGCCATTGGAAGCACATTCTAGGTAGGAAGTGAATAAGTGAATCTTCAGTTTAAAGTCTTTTTTTAGAGTGCCTTATCTATTCCTTGGAGGCAAAATTCTTACATTCAGAGATCACGTTAATCATAATCAAAATGTAATATATTTTAATGTAAGGAGACATATCCTGTTGCTTTGTTTAAAAGGTCATTTTAATATCAAGGCAAAGTCTTATAAGCCTCAGTATTTTATGAGACTTTGCTAACTTCCTGGCAAAATCTATAACAGCTAACCACAGAGCTAGTAAATGTACTTTAAGATGAAAAAACGAACTCACTGTATTTGGAAAAGCTAGCTCATAGAATAAGTGCAATATTGGAAGTAAATTTTTAACTTTATAAATTTTTGTACAGATTTTGGTAGGGTTTTTTATTGGAAGATGCACTAGGAAAGTGAAGATAAACGATAACAGGAGTGATTAGTTGCAAAATGCTTCCTGTTAATTGGGAAGCTCTTTCTTGCATGTTGTCTTTTTGAGAAAAAAATTTATTTGAATTCTTCAGCGTGGTAAGTCATTCAGCCCTGATGGACTATGCCTCCATCTCTCCTTTATTCTGGATAGTCCTACGAAACATTGGGTTCTTCCCTAAAACTGTTTTCTTTCTGTTATCAGTCAGACATTCCTCATTTCTCAAATAACAAGTCAACGGCACAGTCAGTTGCAGTAAACTTTGCAGCTCAGATGTCTGTGTGGTTTTAACTTTGTGGAAATTCCAAATAACCTTCTCAGTAGAGAACACTTTTGGCTTTTTAAAAAATGTTTGAGTTACCTTTGTTTCAAACTCATTGTGTTCACATAATGGAAATATATTTTCCACATTTATTTAACTTGGATTTTCTTTTCAACATAGGCCTTTTTATCATCAGGTTTGTGGGGTTTTTAAAAATATCTTCCTTTGATTACATTTTACATCCCGAGACTCGAGAGGCTGGGATTCAGGACCCGTTGTTGATGGCTCTCAAAAATGAGTAGCAGCAGAAAGAGATATTTGGAGTCACCTGATCCTTGCAAGTGGTACATAAATATGGTCTGAGAATGTAATTACATTGTTCGTTTTACTTTGCATAACCCACTGATTGGTCAGTCAGTCACTCAGAGAGGCCTTCTTAGATTTTAGAGGATTTGCCTTCCAGAAAGTACTTCTCTTTTTATTGATTATCACAGAGGGAATCGGGGGCAACTGTCCCCGTAGCTTCTGAGTAGCATTTAGGCACCTACGTTTAAACTGGGCAAACCTGAACCTGGGTCACCCAGCTTAGTAGGGTTCTGTCTGATTTAGACCATGTGGGAATAATAATAAATAAATAATAATAAGTATTATTAATAAATAATAATAGTGATGGTCCTACAATAAACCTGGCTTAGAGACCAGACCGTGTGAAGAACCCTGTGCCCTGTCACTAGTAGTTTTCTGATTTCAGCAGCCAAGGGAATGTTTGCATAGTGTTTTCCCAGAAACAAATGGCAGTGTTTCATACCATCCCGTAGTGTTATGAGTTATCATGTTTAAATGTGATCACTTCACGTACACAACTTCTTCTGTGATATTTACAGGCATCACAGTTATGGTATCTCATGATTTTGTGGGGTTTTTTGTAAATATGCATTTACTACCTTCCAGTGAAGAGAGTTACTGCAGTGGTGTATTGTGATCGGCCATTGCCATGCTGATAAGATAACGGTATCTGGCACATTTTTCTAATTTCAAAAGCAACACAATGAATATTTTTATAGATACAGAAGATATACAATATTTTTTCATCAATATGGTTGCAGTATATTGAAATACTAATGGGTATTATGCCCTATCTATCAAAATATCAAAGCAAGGTAGATATGTAATAGTTCTGTTTTTCTCTTAAAATTGTAAATTGTGTAACACGTGTGCTTAGGGGGATTTTTTTCCAGCTTTTATAAAAGGAATTAAATGTTCAGGAATTCTGCATGGAAGAGGCAGATGCTAAGTAGTCTAAATAAGTTTAGCATTATTTTGGAAAGAAGGGAGGTCAGATTCTGTCGGCATTCTTTCCTGTTTTAGGAGAAAATGTCAACTCCGTGTTCCTCCAACAAAATTTCAGCTCAAATACTGGCTGTTGTTGCATAAGCTTCAAAAGGTATTAAACGTTTTTTAACTATGTCCATAGTTAAAAACAATTTTCTTCTCACACTGCTGTTCCTTGGACAGCAAATAGCTACAGAGCTTAAAGCATTGTCAATGAAAACAGTAGTGAAACTAGTTGAGAATTTGCTCAGTGAAGCCAAAACTTCATAATCTTCTGTTGTTTGTGCCTCCTGCCTGCTGAGAGGAAGCATTAAGGATCTACCTCTGTTCTAAGGATCCTCTACTAAGGATCTACCTCTGTTCCAGTGCTTATAGTGGTAGAATGACTAGGAATGAAGTCATCTCATCTGCGTCATCCTGGAAGGTGCATGATTCTTTTTAGGCAGGCTCAGTTCACTCGACACCATGTTGTCTCCAAGAGCATTTTTGTTTAATGGTTAGTTGGAGTGTTGCTGAAATTTGCCATGGGTTATCCTACTGTGTTCTTCACAGCGGAAAAACACCTATAGTGTGACATTTTGGTGGATCACGTGGAGGTCACCTGGAATTTGCAGGTATCTTTTTATGATATTACACAACTCTTCAGGCAACAAAGAAGTCGATGATGCTATGGAAGAAGGGACTGAAAATTTCATCCCAAGAATTATTAATGATATTGGAAACTACTTGGTGGTGGTACAAACTAACTCATGGATGCCCCACTGCCAAAGTGAGCTAAAGCTACGTTGACTGCAGCATCATGAGGGCACAACTGACTGAATACACAACCTAAGAAATCTCTTCTACTTTCCCCTTCTGTGATTTACTAAAAGACTGAGGTTTCCATGTATTGCCATTATTTTTGCCTCCCATTAGGAAACATCGATAAATCTCTTGACACAACCTAACTAAAAAATCTGTTTGTTACAACTATGTTAATTCTGTACTTTAAAATTAATTAGTCAAAACATTTTCCTTGTGGTTTTGTATTCCTTCTGCCCACTTTTCATTAGTCTAGAGTAACTATAGGCAGTAGACAGTAGTCCAGAACTCCCTCTTCCATACACACCGGAAAGAAAAACTCATAAATTTTGACCAAAGCAAAATCAAAGATTCTCTGAGGATTAATAAGCCATCTTCTGACTTCTCAGACCGCACAGAATTATAAAGATTCATCCTCTCAAATCCCAGGCCTGCAGTTTACTGGGGATTTGTAATGTAACACTTCCAGCTCATCAGAGAACAACTGATTTTCATTCCTGAAAACCAATGTTTAAGGCAGTTTGTGTCCTGTTGGGTATTTGATTTTCCTCCAGCTGCTGACCAGCAATTTGCTGAAAGTGCAAAAGCATTATATATATATAAACATCTAAAATCTTCTTTCGTTGTTGGGCTTACTACTCAAATGAGCAACTTCAACCTGAAGATTTAAGCAGAAATGAAATAGACCATGAAACTCACGTAGGCAGACTTTGCTGTCTTTAGCTGAATCTTATGTATTATGAACCATGATGAAACTATCCATTGCAAATATTCTTAAATATGCTGTTTATAATCTTAAGACATTTGAGTCTTCAATCTTCAGTTCTTGCTTCTGTGTACAGGAGTTCCATGAATATTTGAGTTCCTGGATTGTAATGCATGTTCATCAAGTCAGGCTATAGGGAACCATCGTTCTTTTAAAGAATATAAAAGAAACATTCAGTGAACTGTCTCTTGAGTATTCTTATTTTCAAGGGGTTTATTTTAAAATAATTATAGTTTGTTATGAATATTACTTTAAAAGAAACCACTTACTATTAGTTAAGATAAATACTACTTAGCTTTACCTTTAAGTCACCCAATGTTTTTTTCTTGCACTGCTTGGATGGAGAACACGTAACAAATGGTCAGTTGTGCCTGTCCCTCTGCTTGTACGTATTTCTGTACAAGCTGCACAGATTCCCAGCACATTTGCAAGAAAAAAGGTTAACATTTCCACAGTCCACGGTTAAGCTCCCATATATGAAACGACTTAAAAAAGACAGAATCACGGGGGAAACGTGTTCTTTGTCAGTATTAATTTTTCTTTCAGACAAAAGAGCAGGACAGCTATGAAAATGTGTTCGGATTTCTTTGACTTATGCCAAAACTATCACATCATTGCAAAGAAAATTCATTCGTGTGTCATGTTCAGTATGTCTTAAATTGCTTAAAATCGCATCGTTGAGTGAATTAAGGTTTCTTTTCTGTTGTAGGCCAAGGGTAAGGAAAGGCAATGGCTGAGACACCAAGCTGTTGGAGAGCTGGATGATGCCAAAATCATTGATGGGCTGACAGGAGAAAAAGCCATATATAAACGACGGGGAGAACTTGAACCACAAGTAAGTACCTGACAGGTAGTGGGGAAAGGTAGGGAGGTGCTTAGCCAGTTTGCTGTTTTCCTAGGGGCTGTACAAATATAAGTGGAGTTTCAGTGAGTTCTAGGGATGAGAAAATCAGAAGAATCTTGGGAAGAATCCTGGGGAGTTCCCTGAGAGAGAGGCAACAACAGGATGGAAGATTTGCTTCACTTCTTATAGTCACATGCATATATTTGTTGTTTGCCACACTCAGAGAGAGGATGCTGATCTAGGCAGTCCTTTGTTTTGGCCAATGCAACAGTTTTTATGTTCTTATTTTATATTTTATCAAACTGAAGGCAATTAGCAGAAAACATTTTGTTGGTTTGTCTTAGAAAAGGAAAATATTTTCTCACTAACTTAATTTAATTTAATTTTTGATAATAAATGCCCCGATACTCTGGGAAGTTTTTTTTTAAAAAAAGTGTTTTACAAATATCTTGTCATTATTCCATGATATGTGAAGAATTTCAACTTCCACCAATATTTGGATTTACAAAAATAAAAAATATAATGGGAAAAAAGTGTGAGGAAAAGCCATTAAGATACAGTAAAGTTGTCCATCCTATGTCTCAATTCAGCCTTTCCTTAGAAGACATTATTGTTAGGGCCTGTATGAGTCAGCAACAGAGAAACCACTTGAATCAGACCAAGAAAACCTGGCCAGAACTGGTGAGGCTAGTCCATGGTATTTAACAGTAATACTTAATGAGAGATTATAGTTTTTAACCACACTAAGATTATATATTTTTTTTTTTTACATAACTGAGTACAACATCTTTTTGCACATCAGCTACCCACATGGGATGAATCCCTGGTACTATTTTTTATGCTACTTGGTCCCAATGTCTGTTGCTTTGAACAGTTTGTGGAATTTGGCACTGCCTGTGTAAAAGATCAATAAAGGAAAAGTGATTAGATCTTCATTTCACATTTTTTTTCAAAATGTATTTACTCAATGTATCAGCCTAAGACTTTGCAAAAATATTTCAACTAGGAAAAAAAAAAAAGGGCATCTTTAAGGTTTTCATAAAAACCAAAAGAAATGTAGGATTTAATGGGCCCTCTCTCTCTCTGTTTTTGGGAGGACAGGAATGCCATAGTCTGTTAAGAGAATAATTAAAAGAATAAAGCACACAAATCCATGCAGCCCTTCACAGGTAAAAGAAACATTTTAGTTATTTGTTTTTAATGTAATTGGTTTTTTGCCAGATCATCTTTAATAGCCTTACACTTGAATCCAGACTCATCTCATTGCGCACCAAATAAAACACCTCTTTTGAATGTACTGTGCCAAAAATTGTTAAAACAGATGGTGATTGTTTTCAGGAAAAAATAACGGTTTCAGCATCAGAATGAAGAAGAAACTAGTAGTTAATCAGAACAAGATTTCAAACATTTTTGGAATGTTATTAACCTCAGCAGAGAAGTTTTTACAGTCTTATACAGGTCCCTGTTAGTACCATAAGCCAAAGAAAAGAATTTCCATTATGAACTTTGGCAGAAAAAGCAAATTTGAGAGTCTCTTTACTGAAATAAAATGCTAAGAATCAAAACTGAGACAGAAAAAGCATTTTCCTGACAAGTATGTGTGGAATTTTTTGAGGTGTTTTGTTTTCAGTCATGGAAGGTGAGGGGAAAGAATGAATCGAGGTATCTGTCAAGTAACTGGTTTGAAACAGTTAGGAAAAAAGGTTAAAATGGTTTTGTTGTTTTTTTTAAAAAATAATCTGTGTTTGCTGGATAAAAGTTTCTTGCTTTGCAAAGTGTGTTGGTTTCTTCTTCTGAAATGTTTTGCCATTACTGATATTTAGCTTTTATTATTATTTATATTGTGTTTTTTTTTTTCTACTGTGTTTCCCTGTCAGCCTGGGAGCCCCCAGCAGAAACCGAAACGCTTGCGCCTGGTGGTGGATGTTTCCGGAAGCATGTACCGCTTCAACGGGGTGGATGGACGGCTGGAACGCTCCATGGAGGCCGTCTGCATGGTCATGGAAGCTTTTGAGAATTATGAGCACAAATTCAAGGTAATTACAGCTGGGCTGGGAGCTCTGTGGTTATTGCACAGGCTGTATGGAGCAGTGGAAAGAGTGTTTCAGCAACCAGTCTGGCCAAAGAGCATTATTCATTCCCACAAGGAAATATGGACATTAATCTATTTCTAGCAAGCTGAAAAATAATACTGGTGAATGGATAAGAAACATAACAGGCTTCAGCAGGGGAGAATTCAATCTAAGACTTTTAAGACTCTGACTTAGTGAAATTTGCTGCCTTTTTCAGTATTTATCTGTTTGCCTGTTTCTTTAAGCAGAAACACTTAAGCCTACAGAGCACAAGTAAATATGAGCTTCAAAACATGCAAAGATGCCCTGCCTTTCCATCTGCCCAGAGTACAGACAGTAGTGCTTTGTCACAGGAGAAGACCAAAGTTCTTTGTCCCTTGACTTGTGATCTCTACCAGTTACCTGAAAGCAAGAAAATAATTTCTTACACTGAAAGGTGTTAGGTTCCAAATATTATTTAATGGTAGCCTGCAAAGGAAATGTAAATGAATTTTATACCCTTTTTTGTCTCAGTAAGCCTAAACAAGGTCTAGGATATGTTTCTTTAACCTTAAAAAAAGACAGGAATGGCCAGTCTCAAATAAACTCTTGACAGAGTCAGTGTTTAATGAAAGAATAAAGATGTCTGATGCTTTCACCAAAGAGCATCTGAAACATAAGATATAAAATACATCTGAACAAAATCTAAAATCTCCTAAACAAAATTAATAGAAAACTTAGTCTAGATGAATTCAGCCAGGTCTGCTTCACGTCGTTCCTCCAACAGCAGAATCCTACAGGTTTCTGTATTTCCATAGAATCTCCTACAAAAACGGGCCACACAGAGGCATGTACTTCTAGAATGTCTTCTAAAGTACAATCATTCAGACTTCCATTTATCAGGGAAAAGACTACAAAAGAAAACAGGCATGATGTTTTATCCTGCTTTCCTAAGGAAACGAAGCATGTTCTACCATAATGCTTTCTGCCCCTTCAACAGAGCATGTTTCACAATTTCAAACAAATTTGAAACAGTGGTTTTGTTTCCAAAGACATGAAATTCCTGCAAATGTCATGAAAATAGGCCACGTAGAGAATGATGCTCTGTATTCCTGTTGGAGAAAAAATGCTGTGACCATAAGCTTAGACCTTAGCCAAGAGAAGCCATGTGGAAACTCAACTGTAATTAAGAAAATCATGGGAAACAAGAGGTTTATTGGTGTAGCCGCTCGTGTATCTCCTGCTCCTGATAATAGAAAAGTCAATGACATATGTTAACAAGGGCAGTGTGATTATACAACACCATTTGAGTATCTTGGTAAATGAGGCATATCTGAGCAACACACGTTACTCTGGCGAATGCAAGATCATTCACAAAATAAAACAAAATAGAAGTAGTGGACACAAGGATAAATATGATATAATGGGGGATAGTCAAGATGGCTTTTGCTTACAAATAGTAGTAATGCATTCTGAAGAGTCTCTGTGTATGTGACAAGCAAGATTGGTTGATAGAGTCTCCTTAGCCAAAGTCATTTGACTAAGTCCCTCACCAGAGGCTCATGAAGAAATTATACTATTTGGGGGATAAAAGGGAGAGCCTTCAGATAAATGGACTACTGCTAAAAATATGGAAAATGTTAAGTGGTCATTTTTTAGAGTGAAGAAGTGAAGGAAGGTCACTGATATTGGAATTTGTGCCAGAGCCCATGTTATTATGTTTTTCTCTATATTCATAAGTGATCTGTAAAAGGGGATGGATAGTGAGGTGACAAAAGTTGCTAGTTGTATGAACTTATTTGGGAAAACAAAAAGGGAAATCCAGCTGCAAGAAGTCAGAGAAGGATGTGGCCATAAATGGTGACTGGGAAATAAAATGGCAGATGGTTTTCAGTGCTCTTAAATGGAAAGTGCTGCAGATAGAAGAAAACAATTTTGATTTTAAATACACAGTAAGGAAGTCTCAGCTGTCCATTAGTGCTCACTCTCAGCTATATATCAGTGCTCAACAAAGACATTTTGTAATTATGCTGTATGGTTCTTTGAACACTCAGTGCCCACCAGCTGTCAAAAAAAGCTAATTGAATGTTAGAAACTATTAGCAAAAGAACAGAGAATGAAGCACAAAGCATCAGAATGTTGCTGTAAACCTCCATCGTGCACTCACGTCAGGAGTAATGTGTGCAACTTTGGTCCTCCATCTCACAAAAGTTCTTGTAAATCTGAAAAAGAAGAGCAGGTGACAAAGATTACAAAGGGTATGGAAATTCCCCTACATGAGAAATGCCTAAGTAGGCAAGAACTGCTCAGTTTGGAGGAGATAAACATCAAGGAGCGGATAAAATCTTGATTAAATGGAAATCGTGACCAGGGGACAGTTGTTCATTCTGTTCTACTGCAGCCATTCTGCTCTTGTTATGAATAATGAATTGTTACACATTTACACAACAGAGGGCAGGGGCTTAGAAAGTGGTAACACTGAAAATAGATGTAGTGCAGCGGTAGATGGGTCCTTCATTGCAAAAAGGACATTGAGGTGCTGGAGCATATCCAGAGAAGGGCAGTGAAACTGGTGAAGGGTCTAGAGCACAAATCTAAAGAGGAGTAGCTGTGGGAACTGGGCTTGTTTAGCCTGGAGAAAAGGAGGCTGAGGGGAGACCTTACTCTCTACAACTACCTGAAATGAGGTTGTAGTGAGGTGGATGTCATAAGAAGTGATAGGCCAAGAGGAAACGGCCTCAACTTGCACTAGGGGAGGTTTAAATTAGACATTAGGAAAAATTTCTTCACCAAAAGGATTGTCAAGCACTGGAAAGGGCTGCCCAGAGAAGTGGTTGAGTCACCATCCCTGGAAGTATTTAAAAGATGTGTAGACGTGGTGCTTAAGGACATGGTTTCGTGGTGGACTTGGTAGTGTTAGGTTAATGGTTAGACTTGATGATCTTAAAGGTCTTTTAACCAGCTGTCCTTATTTCCAGTGCAACCCTATAGCTGAGAACCCAGACATGACCCTCAGGTGCGTGGTAAAGGAATAACATGTAGAAGTGGGCAGACAGACAGCCCACTGTGCAGAATTAGTAAGATCATTAAGAACTGTTTTCAGTTCTGGGCTTTTAAAACCTATTTTTCATTACCTTTCAAATCCCTCTGTGTCTATTACCGATTATTGTATTTTCCTTGGCAATAGTTGCTATTGGCCAGTGTTCTGCTCCGCTATTTTGCAAATAGCTCAAAATGCAGTTACTTGTAATATTAAATGTGTCTCTCTAACAGCCACTAACCATTTATAAAAGCACTTACACGAAACCCGTGTGCAGTTATTAGATGTGAAAATTGCCACTCTTTGGAGATAGTAAGACAGGAGTAGTAATGTTATCTTCACAATCTCCAAGTCGAGAGCTGTAACGCCACTTATATTTAAAATAAGGGTAGTGAGGAAGATGCTGGAAATTTTAGTGACATACCAAGCTAAAAACATAGTCATCACTTCTACATCTTCAATTGCCTCTAGGGTAGCTCACCTCCATTTAAGGGCTCCTTCCACTGGGTAGAGAACTTGGATGGCACAGTAACAGCCCCTTGATTCAAGGCTGGTCAGATCCAGTGTGAACTCTGTCATCTTCAGAGCTGCTTTTGCACAAGTGAAGAAAAGTATTTTTCTTCCTCCACGTCTCTCTGTGCATCATCACATCACTCTAAGCATAATATGTACAGGGCTAAACCAGAGATGACAAGGACAGGAACCAAGATATGACCTTATGTTTCACTGTCCACTGAAGTCACCCCCAAAATGAGCACAGAGGCGTTTATTAACTAGTCATGTTTGAACCATACTCTTAATGTGATCCAATGATTAGGCTAAAGTATCTCTTTTTAACCTACGTTACACAGTCCTCTCATGAGAAACCTCCCGTGCATGTGCTGGTGGACTCTGAGTCATCCCTTTGATAAAAATAAAAAGCATTTCTGGAATCTCCGGATTGAAAATACAGATTTTTTTGGTGTATAATCTGGTATGGCAGTTGCTGCACCTGCATGGATGCGATCAATTACCAGAGCTCATGCTAGTTCCTCAGTTTCTAATGACTCCAATTAGATCTTTGGAGAGTAAAAGATTCAGTGATTGTTTTAAAATATCAGTGGCTCCAGTCTGTAAACCACTGACACTTTGTAAGTTGCTACTAGATTCTCTTAGGACAAAGCCAAAGTTTTGGTACGTCTGCAAAAATAGCATATATTTCTTATGTCTAAAAGAGGAACCATTTGAAAAAAAAAGAGAAAAGAACAGACAACCGTGTAGTGTGCAATGAGAAATCTGCCATTTATCACTTTTTTCTTTCTCTTCCTTACCCTCTTCGTGCCTTCCAAGAGTGGATTTATAAAAACAGACTTTTTTGGCCTTCAGATACACCTGCTGTTACCTGTCCCTGTTGTAGCCCCACCTGCAAGGGTCACAACAACACGTGCTGCAAATCTGAGGGGTTTCTTCTACAACACGTGTTGAACCTGGGGGACCATCAGGCTTGTTGAGCAAAGCGTTCAGAGGGGATTTACATGGTAAAGTTGCCTTCTGCTATTTAAGTGCAGTGCAAACTTTGGAAATCCATGGTCCGAGACCACTTCTCTGGTGGTGCTTGATTTAGTTCCCTGCTAAATAAGGTTGTGAATGACTCAGATGGGCTTTTCCTTGGTTGTTTAATCCTCCCAGCTGAGCTTTCCCCATGCGTTGTACCCCTTGGTATCACTGATGATGTTGATGATTGGTCTTTACAGCACTGAATGGACCAAAGAGCTAAATATTGGGTATGTGACTGTACCAAGCAGGTAACAAAGTTATCCTTCAAAAAAAAAAGTCAGACAAGTGCCAGCAGGTATTTGTCAGCTTTTTGTGCTGGTGTAGGACAACCTGCCTGCTTCCATTTCCCATAAGCACAGGCAGTGAATCATTCCTTGTCAAGAGGGAAATGAGAGGCTCATCCCACAGTTGGGAAATCCATTTAAATTAACGGCCGTGTTTCAAAGCTCTCCTGCAATGTCATCTCATCCACACAGCCTCTGAAGTGCTTTATTAAAGAAAAGAGTGGGAGTGACAGAGATAATAGGAGCCACATTCTCAGTCTCATCCTAATAATGGAGGCTAAATACGTTCCTACAAATGACCCTTGGCCCCTCTAACTGTGTGGACGTGTCACTTACATGTGTAAATTATAATAAGCAAGTTAATTTGTGGGATTAAAGTTCTTACATCTTTTGTACAGCTTATTTTAGGTGCCAATTATTTGAAAATGTATAGAAGGGCAGCTTGTTCTTTGTTTTATCTGAGGTAGCATTACGTCTGTCACACAAACCATATGGTTTTATATCATCCCTAATTACCATCATTTGCACATATGATGGCAGATTTAGGAGGCATGTCCAGTGAATTATCCAACAGCAATTTTATGAAGCTTTTAAAATATTGTAAGTGGCTAAATAAACGGTATGCTATGTAACAGGCAGGAAAAGCCTGAATTGTTATTTATAGCAATATTAAAGGGATATTGCAGATTTTTATATGCCCATTTCAGCATTTCCCATTTGTAAAATTTACTATGGAGGCAGCGCTGTAAATTCAGGAGAAGAAGAAATGTTCCACACGCTTGCCAGAGTAGTCTCTTTTAAATAATAAACAAAAGGTTTGAAATAAATTCAGGGGAAAAAAAAAAAAAAAAAAAAAGTAAGTTCAGTGTTGCCCAAAGAAGAGATGAATTTATAAAGACCTAGCCCTCCGGCTAATTCAGACTGCCTTTTACATTCAGCGTGCGTTCTTCTTTCAGCTTTTTTAATGCCTTCAGAAATTAAACCTTTTGGCATGGCAGCTGCAGAAGACAAAGTCTTCTATTTTACCCATTTTAGGCAGCAGCAGCCATCCATTCAGTGCAACGTGTGACAGTGGGATAGGGATTGGTTTAACCTGTAAGGAAAGAAAGCAACAAAATGATGCTATTTCGAGAGACGTGTTTACATATTGTGTACTCCCAGCTCTGAATAGAGCAGTTCTTGTCTCAGCGTACCTGAGGCTATTGGAGAGCACGCCGCTGTCTGCCACAATAATAAATTAATTCAATTAAGCACTGTGGTAAACATGCATTTTGCTGCTGGATTTGTCCCGAGAGCCTGTGCTTGCAATCTATTTTGTAAAACAAAAGTCAGTTCCGTATCACAGCTCTTCTCTCACTTGTAACACCGTCCACATAAATTCTCCTAGGGAATTTATGAGAAAAATGCATCAGATCCTCGCTTCTCAGAGGCCCTTTTTCTGTGTTCCTCTTTAGCTACTGCCAAGGAAAGAAACTGGTTCTGACAAAGCGTGCATGTGCCTGCACGTGTTGGGGCTCCCAGTTGGCCAGGGCTTTTTCCCAGTTGGCCATGCACCTCTTCTTTAAAGTGAGCCCTCCAAGATAACATCAGCTCACTAAAGGTTCATTTTACTAAAACAAAAGTCAGGAGGAGGTAATAATTTACTGAAAGCAAACCTGAGTGAGAGATTTAAATCCCTTTGCAGTGGGCTGCTTTGTTCCAGATTTACTCCTGTCCCAATTTCCATGTTCCTCAACTGCGGTAGACTCCATACATTCCCCTGGGCAAACACCTCCCTTCTGTCACCTCAACAACTTGGCTGTGAGCCTGCTCCCATCCCTCCTTCCTAGTGAGGATCTCCCAGGCTGCAGTCCTATGTTGACAAGTCAATCCAAGTCAATGTTGCTATGTTTCCGGCCTCTCCTTCGCTGGGGCACAAGTATTCACCCAACCTCACTGTTTGGAGAGCTAACTTGCCCAAAAGCAACCTCACACTCCTTAGGTTTTGGCTACTCTGGTCCTTGATTTGGCTTCCAGGGGGATCAGAGGACCATGAGGACCAACGTGCGAGGGCTGGTGACTGCAGAACTTCTCTTCCACAGCACGGCAGGACCTCACTCTGCTTTTTGGGAGGCCCTGCTTGACCCAGAATGCAACAGCCAGGGCAAAGCAAACAGCCACTTCTTCCCTGCTGCCTCACCACCCATTTTTTAATCACAAACAGTGCAGTAAACTGTTGGCAAAGAAAGAAGGAAACAGTTAACATCTGTTAAATAGAAGTATACGTACTGGGGCGCATGCATGGGCACACACGGAGAATAACAATCAGTCACTCGAGGAGGGAAGGGAGAGGACATAATGTTCCCAGGTGAACGCCTTTACGTGCCTGCAATGATTTGCTCAGATCACTTCAGCCTTGCCCGTACCCGGGTTGTACGTTCCCGCCTCGTGCAAGAATGTGGAGGGGCCCCAAGTGTAGGGTCAACCTCTGGGTTTTCATCCAGGAGCTACAGCCCTTCTCTCAACGCAGACTCTCACGCTGAGTTTAAACCCAGCCTTTTGGAGATGAAAGGTTGTCTGCTATTCGTGTGTGCCAAGAACCAAAACGATATTCCCAAATTGCAAAGTCTGGCCTATTCCCGTGAGCTCAGTATGGCAAAGCTGATACCAGGACACCTGGTGGGACAGGACCGTGAAATGCTGGGCAGGAGCTCGTTACGAAGGAATCAGCCCTCTTTTTACACAGGAGAGTGACAGCGTTTTGCTTTACGTAATTAGGTTGTTGATTTAAAGATGGTAGCGAGCACAAAACGGCTCAGCAGAGGACGTGCAGGGCTTTCATAATTAAGAGCTTACCCTGAAGATTTGTGGACATTTCTGACGTTACATAAGAACCACATTAGTGCTGTATATTTTCTGCTCCATTAAACCGCTGCTTTATTTAGTTCCTCTGATTTGAATAATCTCTGGTTTTTAAAACAATACGAATGCATGCTCTCTTTGTGTGTGGTTCACATTCTGAATTTATTCCTATATTAATTTGGAAGTATGCTGAATGTAACTTCCACGTTATTCTCAAAATTTGTGTGTTTTCATTTGCCACGTCTTTTCTTCAGGAAGGATAACGGTTTGAGGAAGACAGAAATACCAGCAAAGAGAGAGTCTGAAGCATTATTGGTGATAAGAAATAGGTTTTGAAGAGAAAGCATGTGTCAGACTGGAAGCCTTACATGAGGCTGGGTTGCAAATACTAGAAATGGAAGAGCTGGGAACAGGAATGAGAAAAGGCAGCAGAGCAGAAGTAAATGGGACAGCGTGGGGACCAGATTATATAAAGATTTCCTCGGGGGAGGAAGTTTGGGTTATGTGAGGCTGTCATAAAACGACCTGACCTTGGGTGAAATAATCTATAGTATGTGGCACGTTTGCTGTTTTGCAGAGGGAGGTGTCACCTTTAAAAGTGTTGTTCCAGCTGTTCCATCGCTTTCTTTTCACTCTTGGTATATTGTTAAGCAAATTAGTGATAGGAAAACAAATAAAGGGCTTTGTCGATAAAAAATGTCATTTCTCCAGTCGCCAAGACCTGACTTACAGCAAATGAAGTGGTCTTCAACAGGAAAGAAAATGCAGATAAGCTTTGAGGAGTAGATCTGCCTTTTACCAAATGATTATGTGGGAATTAGGGATGGTGAACCCGGCAGGGACCTGGAGGCACTACTTGAATAAAAGATAACAGAAAGGCAAAATATTGCACAAGGGCTCCCTGTCAACTAAAGGCAGGCCTGTGCCAGCTAGTCAGGGGAAATGCAGGCATGTTGGTGTTGAGGAATTGCCAGCTCAGGTCTCTCTGGGCTCAGGATCCGTGCACTGTGCTCTATTACTTGGTGTAGACAGCTCTTAAATCCACTTTTGTCCTGCTCATGAATTCTCCCCGGGGTGACTGCCACATCCACAACACAAAGGGCAGGTCAGGACCTTGCCATAACTCAGCTTGTCTCGGTTTTCATGTAAAGACAATAAAACCCTCACATGAAACACAGGCCTTCCCGATATTACATTATTTGTTCCACAAGATACTTGAACTATTACAGCTCTACATGTCATTTTTACAGCATCTTTCACAGGAGAATGATGTGCACATCATCTATGAAAACATACAGAGACACTTGGAATTCACTACATGCTTTCAGCCAAGACTTTGATCTGTTGTGCACAAAAATAAGGGGTGCTGATTTTCAAAAAAGAAGGCTTGTCGTACTTTTTTTTTCAGTGCAGAATGAGGTCACAAAAAAGATCCATCAAACATGGGAGCTACTCTCAAACAATGCACTTCTTGTTTGTCAGACTCAAGAGGACGAAAATTGCTACTTTAAAAAAATACTCAGACAATGTGAGAGGGCAAGGTCTTGATCTTATGCATCACCGCTCTGCAACTGGTGGGGTGATGTGAAAAACAGACCGTGGAAATAAGTAACTGTTCTTTAATTTCATTATTTAGCAATTCTTTCCCATGTTTTCATGTCAGTGAGAAACTGCAAGTAGTTCCCTTAAGCAGCTCATAAACAGAAGTGGGGAACAGTATTTGGGTCTCCGTGTTGAAAGCCAGTTGCCTTTGATCTGTCTCGTGTCGTCGTGACCCGAGGGCCATTTGTGAGTAACAGATGACTGATGAAGTTTCTTTCTTGCAGTACGATATCGTTGGACATTCAGGAGATGGCTTCAACATCGGCTTGGTTGGGAGTGACAAAGTTCCCAAGAACAATAAGCAAAGATTAGAGATTCTTAAGGTAAATCCTACTGATAAGGGTTGCTGGGAAAATAAGGATTTTGTAACTGCAAAGATAAAATTGTAGGTGGGTCAGAGAACGCGAAACATAAGGAGAGGAAAATAGAAGGAAGACAAGAAATTAAAATCTGTGTATTTGCATAAAATTGAAACAGGACCTTTCAGAGACGTGGCAGAAAACAAATTATGCCAAAATAGTAGAAGCTAAATATGGCTTTTTCTAGACTTCTGTGTCATAAATGTGTCATTTTGACTACCTGACAAAGGATATAGGAAGTTCCAAGCATTATGCAGTCATATAGATGGATCTACCTAAATTATGATATTATTAGTGCCTATGTGACTAATTTAAACTGTAGAGGGATCCCAGGTCAATGAAGCCTGGTACCTTCGAGAAGTTATGTGTCACAGTAGAAGTGGGAAAATGTGTCGATGCTAGATTGAAAACATGTCAAATCACAATTGCAAAGTGAGTGTATTCAGCAAGATTTTACTAAAGAAAAATTGAGTAAGTATATTTTAGGATTTACCTAGTTGGCAGCTCAATAGGTTAGAACTGTGTATTTGAGCTTCCTTCAAAAAATGTTTTTAAAAGATCAGCAGCTACTTGGGTTAGGAGGACTGGGTTTTCTCATGTCTGAAATTCTTTGCCTTCTGCATAGGAAACAGCTTCATCAATGAAAGCAGTATATTTATTTCATAAAAGCTCAATCAGAATGTTTCAACATTTTTAAACCTTGCTGCCGCTGTCAGGAGTCAGATATTTGATAATGACTGGGACACTACTAGGGTTTGGAAGTCTAGTGCAAATTATAAACAGGCAAGAGCTGGCCACAGCAACAAAGCCCTGTTTTCTTCCTTAAATACCTAGAAATGTAGCTACTCAAACTGCAGCTGAACAAAGTATTTTACCTTCCCTAAGGCCCAGTCTAATTACGTCCATGCATGGATTTGGATTGTTTCATCCACTGTGCTTTTAAGAAGCGATGCCTGTCTTAAAATACGATGTATTATGTACAGAAAGCTGCATCTTCTGTAGTATCTGGAGCACTGTCCACATTTCTGAAGCATCCCCTGGTATAGCACAGCTGAATATTTACTCCCTCCTGCACAAGCTGAAATGAATGTTTATTCCTAAAGTCATCTTACATATTTCCACTTGGTTATGCTGCGCACACAGGTCATGCATGCCCACGCTCAGTTCTGCATGAGTGGAGACCATACCTTGGAAGGGACAGAGCACGCCATTCGTGAGATCGCCAAGGAAGAGGCTGACGAGTATTTTGTTATCGTCTTGAGTGATGCCAACCTCGAGCGATACGGTATTCCGCCATCAAAGTTTGCCCAGGTTTTGACTACCAATGGTCAAGTCAATGCTTTTGCCATATTTATAGGATCCTTAGGAGACCAGGCAGATAGGTAAGTATATACGTTTTATGCCTAATATAACTTTCTTCCTTTCCATTCATCATAAATCTAGACTGTGCTTTTATTGTAGTGAAGTTAGGCATAGTTGTGTGTGCCTAAAATCATAGAGTAGCTTGGGTTGGAAGGGATCTTCAAAGATCATTGAGTTCCAACCCCCCTGCCATGGGCAGGGACACCTCCCACTAGACCGGGTTGCTCAAAGGCCCATCCAGCCTGGCCTTGAACACTTCCAGGCATGGGGCATCCACAACTTCCCTGGGCAACCTGTGCTGCTGTTTCACCACCCTGATCATAAAACATTTCTTCGTTATGTCCAATCTATATCTACCCTCTTCCAGTTTAAAACTGTTGCCCCTTGTCCTATCACTACAGGCCCTGGCAAAAAGTCTTTCTCCATCCTTATATATTGAAAAGCCTCAATAAGGTCTCTCTGGACCATTCTCTTCTCCAGGCTGAACAACCACAACTCTCTCTCAGCCTATCCTCATAGGAGAGGTGCTCCATCTTTCTAAGCTTTCATGCTCCTCCTGTGGACCTGCTCTAACAGGTCCATGTCCTTTTTATTTTGGAGGCTCCAGAGCTGGACACAGTATTGCAGGTGGGGTCTCACCAGAGTTGAGTAGAGTCTATATCTACCCTCTTCCAGTTTAAAACTGTTGCCCCTTGTCCTATCACTACAGGCCCTGGCAAAAAGTCTTTCTCCATCCTTATATATTGAAAAGCCTCAATAAGGTCTCTCTGGACCATTCTCTTCTCCAGGCTGAACAACCACAACTCTCTCTCAGCCTATCCTCATAGGAGAGGTGCTCCATCCTTCTAAGCTTTCTTGCTCCTCCTGTGGACCTGCTCTAACAGGTCCATGTCCTTTTTATTTTGGAGGCTCCAGAGCTGGACACAGTATTGCAGGTGGGGTCTCACCAGAGTTGAGTAGAGGGACCTGCTGGCCATGCTTCTTTTGATGCAACTCAGGATACTGTTGACCTTCTGGGCTGCCAGTGCATATTGCTGGTTCATGTCAAAATTATCTTTTTTTTTTTTTTTAGTTTTTTTAAAATCTACTAGTGAGGAGCAGTAGCTTCTTACTTGTGTCAGGGAAGAGATTGGTTTGTGGGTCCTTGCAGACATCCCTTGCGGCCAGCTAATTAAAAACATTCTGCGCATCCAAAGGGAGCACCTGAAGCCATCGTTCTGCTGGAGATGTGCACTGTCCCTGTGTATAATATCACTACATAATCATGACAGAGGCATGATGCCTTTGCCATTGCTGATCTGGTTTGAATGTGTGTGGGCCTAAGAAAATAGAATAAAGCAAGAGAAGCTGGAGTTTAATGGTCTTCAAAACTGCCAAAAATTTGACTCGGATATTCCCCGAGTGTTAGAGTCAAATTCTTCACAGAATTTGAGCCAGTAGGCCTATTTGTAGTGATACTACATAATTTCACTTTAAATTGTTTGGGCACAGGGGAAAAGAAGGCAATTCTGTCCCAGGTGTCCCTCATTTCCATACCTTCTGAGGACCAGTGGATACGCAGCAAAGAGCTGGTACAGCCACAAATATCAGCAGTGCCCTTTCTGCTCCTCTTCGAGTCTTCAACTAGAGCAGAATGAGAGAAGCCCCAAAGGGAGTTGGCCCTCGGTACACAGTTTTAGTCAGAAAAGGGTTGAAAGATGGAGCTGCACAGCCACCGCTAGTCGTGTCTGCACATCAGAGCTGCGTTATGCATGAAAAGAGAATACATTCTGAAAGATTATAATTACAGAGAGCCTTTTTCCTTCTGCTAGGAATAAAAATAAAAAAAATTTAAAAAAAAGCATTGACCATATCCTGCTGTGTAAGAGGAGATCGTATAATTGCCTACTTCACTGGCTGTGGAAAATGCACACAATGCTGTCACTGAAATGCATTTCTATGTACGTGGAAGTGCAGAATTAGACAAAGCCTTCCTGTAACTGCTGTGGGGGAAGGAGAAGGGAATTCTCTGTGGCAGCTGTTTTAAAAACTCCAACTTTATAAGTTGGAGAAATGGTGTGGAGCATAAACTTGTTTAAAAAACAGTAAAAATCAAATTCCGAGCCTGCTGATGGGACATGAGGGAGATGGGGTTTGTAACGTGCATCTTGTTTAGCTTTTTTAAGGAGGGTTAAGCTGTGAATAAAAATGTGTCAAGCTAATATTGACAGAAAAATATCTTTCCATCTAATCTGCTGCCATCTCAAGGAGAAAATACAAAGAGCACATTTAGAATTACTGGAGGTGTTGAACTGAGAGAGCTGAGGGTTCATGCTAATCTATTTAGAGTAGGTAAATATCTTCATTTCCAGAGTAAATCTCAAGCTGCCCTCAGAAATCCAGCTGTGGCAATACCTCCTGGGGGCCCTGGTACCTTGATCAACACAGAGTTTTTGCACATCAGAATGAGGACGTGAATAGAAATCTCTAGAAATGCTCTTGATTATCTTGCTGAAAGGGCCTCTGTGCCTTGGCTGTTCTTGGTGTTTCCTCCCACTGCTGCTCTCCCAAGCCTTTAATTGCACGGTGACAGCGATGGGCTGGGAAGCTATTCAAAAGGAAAAACATCCATTCTTAAGGAACCCCGACTTGTCATAGGGAAGATAATTTGAAATGGTAATTGTGTCTTGTCCCTCATTCTGCTCCTTAGGCTGCAGAGGACGCTACCGGCAGGTCGGTCTTTTATTGCCATGGATACCAAAGAGATCCCCCAGATTTTGCAGCAGATCTTCACATCTACCATGTTGTCAAGTGCCTAAGCATCACGGATGTCCCGGTGCCTGAATTCGAAGAAGAAACCCACTCCTGCTGGAGACATAGACCCTACAGCTGAGGATAAACACAGTTCTTAGTAAAATACATACTGTTCTCTAATCAGCAAAGCGACCCAAATCTGCGCGACAGCCGGGCTGTAAAAAATTTCCCCCAAAATCTCTCAACCGACTTGGCGCGTTCAAAAGGATTGCAGTGGGGCGGAGGTAAATCGCCGGATGGCAGCAGAGCCAGTGTTTTTCCAGAGGGACAAACAAATAAAGGGCAGTTTTGTGATCATCCCCCTGCCCCTGCCGTGCTGCCGGCGCTGCGGTGTCGTCTCACCCCGTTTGATTAGACACGGTTGGCTTGGGATTTGCTAATAGATGCTGCCAGGCAGAGCCGGGCGATCCGTTGCGGTGTTTCGTGTGCGTGTGTTTGGGTGGGTAGTGAATTCCAACTCGGACTGAAACAGGCCTGCTCTTGTCGGGCAGGAAACCCTTCCTTCCTCTGCTGCTGCTTTCTTGTCCTGACGGGCATCGGGGGCTTCGCCGCTGGATGCTGGGAACAATGGAGCAGTTTGGAAACACTGACCGTGGCGTGTAAACATTCATTATCTGATCAGGCACGGTGCTCACTTGTCAGATCCAGAGAAAGTGGCTGTTAAGAAGGAAAACAAAACAAAACAAAACAAAATAAAAAAATAGATTCTTTCAATTCTGCCTGTGAAAAGTAAGGGGAAAGGGTCAAAACGGTCTTGAGAACCCAACAGGCAGCATTTCCAAGGAGGGAACTGCATGATTGATGATTGTGTCCCACTGCACTGTCGCTCAGAATCCCTGGGATGGCATCAGGATGTAGAAGTGCCTTTTCAGTCAAAAAAGTTGCTAATGCTTTGCTGGAGCTCCTTCATGAGCTGTTTTGCTTGGTTCTTTTGAAGATGAAAGTGGAGGAGAGATCTAGGCATGAGAAAATAAGTGTTTTTTAAGGAAAGAGGAAAAAAATCTATTTTTATTGTAGCAAGATATCTATGGTGGGGTATATTTAATTTCCAGGATAGTTATACAGACTTATTTTATAATTCGTTCGGCTGGTGTTTGGCTTGTCCCATGAGGCAATAATTCCTCCTTATCTGCTAAAGAATAGATATCTTGTAGTGCATCAGAAACACTGGAATACTTGATGAATTGAATGTATGATCTAATTAAGCTGGGCTGGGGAGTGTGCATCATCGCCGGTAGTCTGCTGATATTAATATCAGGGTAACTGAATAGAAAAAAGTCAAGGGAGAGTACTTCTAAAAATCTGAAGGAGCAATTGCAATACTTCACTTCTAATATTTCTCTTAATCCCGCAGTCGCTAAAACCGCCGCGTGAGCAGTATATTTGGAGCAGAGGAGGCAAATTCATTTGATCTTGTTAAATACAACCATCAGGGTTTTAAAGGGTCCATTTGCTGGTGGTCATTGTTTAGTCCATCCGCCCTGCAGCAAAAATCTTTACCAGTGCATCAGAAATGTTCCATATTTAGGATGTGTTCCGAAGCCTGGCCAGCTTGGAAACTCCTCATGGCAAGAGAGAGAGGACGGAAGACGTTTTTCAAAGGCTGGTTAGTATTGTTGTGATAACTATATACATGAAAACAAAGAGGTTGAAGATGCAATTCCTGTTTGGAGAGAAGGGAATTGGGAGGAGAAGGTTGAGAAGGTTATCCCTGGCTGGGACAAATGCATGTACACGCACATACACACAGACATGCCTACTAAGGGGAAGTACGCTTCAAAATATTAATATCTTGGTCCTGTAAACATATGATGAGATACTAAATGCAATAAAGAATTGGTGTATTAATAAGTCTGTTAGTAAATGTGTTTTTACATTTAAATTCCTTCAGCACCTCTGCTTTTATTGCCAGCAGTCTTGCAAAAAAGCAGCATTTTACTATAGTTAATTAGCAAATGTACTATAGACTTTCTAGATTAGTTGAGCGGATAAACTTTCTCACCTCAGATTTACATGCAGTATAATACTGTTATCTTTATTGTAAAAAAAATAGCGTTATTTAAGTGAAGCTCTAAGGTAAATCCAATTTTAAACCTTTTGGTTGATGATCCCTGTAAATTGTATCTGATACCATGCTATTGAAAGTTACCTTTCTGTAGTGTTTGGTTTTATTCTTGGTTTCAGGAGAGGTCTGTTGTGACTCAGTTCACGTTTGGAGAGAAGAGGAGAAGAAATGAATGGATTATTTAATTATTTTTTTCCCCCAGGTTTTTCTTTTAACAACACTTCATTGCAGAGCATATTTGACCCGACAGCGTCTCTCTAAATTGTAACAATTCAGGGCAAAATTTTCCCCGGGCTGAGCATCTCTCACCTGCTTTAATGCCCGTCGCCACCCCAGGGGAATCAAAGCAGCAGCTGCGCTTTTCCCCATCTCGCAAGGACTGGCAGGGTTATTCCACTGCTCAGAAATTCAGCAAACACCCTTCTTTCGTGTCACTGGGGAATTGCAGAGCTTCTCGATGTGCATTTATTTTTAATTAGTAAAATGCTTAAGATTAACGTGGCTTTGTTTCACTACCAGCGGCACCAGCGACTGCTCTCGCTGCAAGGCGTGCAGCAGCGTTGTGTGTCACCCAGTCCCTCTGGAAGCGTGTTAAGGTATTTTCCATCTCTTCTCACAGTTTATTAAGGCGCTTTCTCACTCATTGTTTTTTATGAAAAGGCTCTGTTTTGGTGAATGACTAGAGCTGCCGGTTGGAGCGGGTCCTGACCTATCGCTAATGCTCTAATAGAGTCACACCAGCTGTAGTGATTTCAGCTACCTCTTACAGTGTAGATTTTTGTCTGATTCTGTTTACATATGTAGTGCTTTCACACTCATTAGCCAGTCAGTAGGAGCACAAAGTCATTTAGGATTAGTATTAAACTGAGATTCAAAAAAATAAATAAATACAGAAAGCCCAGGCAGATGTGATTTTGGTCAGAGCAAAGCACGCCCAACATTTAGAGACACAAGCAGCTTCACCTGACTACGTGCAGATGGGATGAATTACCATGAAGTGCAAGGAGAGTTGGGTGGGACTCGTCATCTTTGACTCCAGCAGTCTTTTTTTTCATTTCTTTCCTTTACCAACACTAGGCATCAAACGTGATTGCAAATGCCGTGCTACAGCTATCCATCAGCCTGATAAAATTAAGACTAAAGATCTTAATCGCTGATCTGATATATGGATGTAATATTCCAGCAAACAAGCATACAACGGGAGATTTAGGTAGGGTGTTATATGTGCAAATTCAAACTTAAAAAAGAACCCTGATGCCTAGTTGAGGGTACTAGAGACACAAGAATACTAGGGGGTTTCTCTGTCTATACAGTTAAGATTATGTTTTTAATTAATACAAAACAAGTATTCAAATAATTTGAACAATTACAAAACCCCAAGCGATTGGGCTGTGTTGTCTATTGCACATTACTGTGTTTATTAATAAATCGGAATGTAGAAAATGTTTATTGAGAAATAAAAATCAAATTCCTAACCGTGTATCTAATCTGGAAAGATGATTTAGAAATAAAATTGTTGTGCAGAACCTCTAGCTTAGAAAAGGTTTGGGGTTTAGTTCGTGCTTTAAATTCTCCTTGTTCAGTGTAAATAGGTAAAGCTCTTCAGTTTGCCTGCTGTAAATATAATGGGAGATGTTGTTCAGCTCCTAGATAATTCTGCTTCTGGAGCAAACATCTATTCTGGTCTTGTCTTTAGAAAACAAAACAAAACAACAACAACACAAAAAACCCCTTGCATTTTATCATTTGTTATTCTTTCTGCCAGCATCTGGGGAGAGCAAACAGGCTCTCCTGCCCTGACAATGAAGATTTTAGAAAAGGAAGGTCAACATTTCTCCCTCTCAGCCTCTGCGTGTGCTGTGTAGTAACAGCACTCAACACATGGAAGCATCTTACATGGTCCATTCCGTGTAGAAGCATTTTATCCACCATAATGGGTGTCCAACAGCCCCTGGACATCACATGAGGTAAGTGCTCTGGGTGTCACAGTTGGTGAATGATAGGTGTTGGTGCCCAAAGCATTTGAGCATTTTGGAATAGTCCAGTGAAGTCAAGACCCTCCTATATCGGTTGAATTAAAATGCCCCCCCCACTGTTAGGGATATTTTTTTCCAAGCCAATTCTCAGTGTAGCTGTTTGATCTGACCATGCTCTTTGCTGGGAATGTTGGTGATCTCTAACTCAAGTATTATCTGTGATATTGTTTATAACAGTTTGTTGTGAAAAAATTTCCCTAGAAAAAGAAAATAACACTTGCAAGCCTTGCAGCTGAAGATTTTCATCTTCTAGGAGACGGGCTTTAAACTAGATGTTTTAATGCTTAAAACCAGAAAAGCACTGATTCATAACCAGGTTATTTTAGAAAGTCCTTTTGCAAAATTGCTGCGTGAATACGATTTTATTGGTGGTTTAGTTCTCAGTGTGCACATTGCTGCAGGGTGATGCACAATATCTATTCTGTACCAGCAAGTCTGGAAAGAGGATATTACCATAGAATCATAGAATCATACATCAGTTATTCTCTGATATTACCAACATTAAAGGGTTACTTGTAGCATTCAATCCTCAAACAGCTTAAAAAACCCTAGAATTCAGGTTGTCATCCAAACAAACAGGTAACAAATTGCCTTACTCAGAAGTGCTTTTGCTTTTGAGATTGTTGTGACAATGTGAACAGCATCATCACTGAATAAAATGTTTTAAAGTCAACTCAATTTTCTGGGAAATAAGTGTATAGGGGAAGATTTGAAGAAGAGATTCAACGTTCTTCAAGATGAAGATGATGGTGAGGGTTTTTTTTTTTCGAACAGGAGGACAACATTATAAAATTTGAATACCTTCTATCTGTTCTCCAACTTTTCACGGGATAAATAAGCATATGAAAATCTGCTTAAAAGGCCAAACAGATATCCTTAACGTTACACAGCCCCATTAGTCTGAACATCTGGCGTTGGTTGCACGCGGAAAAAATCTGCATCCTCCACACTACACCTGTGGAAGATCCTATTCAAGAAAAAACTAACCGCATCTCCGATTTTGACCCTGGATTCTCCAGCCATTACATACAGTTTTGTTATGGACAGGCTGAGCCCTGCAAAGCCAGGAAGGGCTGGAAACTAGACCCTGGCCCTGGTTGCCTGGTGCTGCAGATCCCTACCAGCTGGGTGTAATCTGGCACCAGAGCTCCACCAGTTCAAAAACAACCATGAGGGAAGAGAGGAAGGAGGAGGAAAAAGGACAAATTCCTCATTTTCAACCTGCTGGCTCGTCTTGAGTGCCATGGTCAGGAGAGAGATGGGGAGAAACATGCAGATGGAGAAGCAGGGCTGGGAAGATCTGCCAGTCACGGCCACAGCAATAAAATTATTCACAATAAAAACCACATCCCAAAGCAGGGAGAGGCTCAGCAGAGGAGGCACCTTCAGCTCACAGGGCAGGAGCGAGGTGCTGCTGCATCGTGGCCAAGACACACTGTGGGGACCACACAGCACAAAAGCATCCTGACATGGGATAGGTAGGCTCCAAGACAGGTCTCTGCTTCATGTTGGAGCCACTGTAGTCCCATTGGCTTCAGCCCTTCATCTCTCTGCTTCAGCATCCTCAAGCAGTAGCAGGCAGAAGACAAACTCCTCTACCCCAAGCATGTGTTCAGGATGAACTGAGGCTTGATAACATCATCAGACAAACAGTGGCACGGGGACTGGACTGAAATGGGTATGTTTCCTGAACACTGATTTTTGTGAGCTTTTTGCCTTTTTAAATGCATACAAGTTAGTTCCTTCTA
This sequence comes from Calidris pugnax, assembly GCF_001431845.1. Classification (NCBI taxonomy): domain Eukaryota; kingdom Metazoa; phylum Chordata; class Aves; order Charadriiformes; family Scolopacidae; genus Calidris; species Calidris pugnax. The sequence goes on along the minus strand of NW_015094510.1, from coordinate 12,257,619 downwards.
GCACAAGCCAAAATTTTAAAGTCCCTGGAACTTCTAACTGAGGGTGGAAACATCCGTTGAGCACCTGTAAACCAAATACGTCTCACAAATGTGAAAAAAAAAAAAAAGAAGTCCTTTTTATTCCAGGACTTGATGCAAAACCCATTCTTAGCAACAGCCTTTTCAGTTCAGATGGGTATTTGATGTTAACTTCTCTGGCCGGGCTCTCTGAGTATGAGAGACAATATTACATGCAGACGGTGGTTTGGAAAAAGTCCAAAAATCGCATTACTTGGTTAGGAAAATGTGTTATGTGGGAGACTGATACGAGGGATGGTGCCCCAGATATTTTTTGCTGTCGTCATGCTCCATGCCATCTGTACCAACATCTGCATTCCAGCTTGGATTGGTTTGACATCCATAAGGTTGCCGACTGTAGTTTCCAAATTGACAATTATAAATAAGTTCAGTTTGTGTGTTGTTTTTTTTTTTTAAAGAAATGCATTTGGGTAGGGACAGGGATGCTCCCCTGCCATGATTTACAGAGATTTGTTGAAGCAAGGGACATGCCTCTCTCTTGTCACAGCCTGTACATGCTGTCCCCATCCCAAAAACATTTTGCTACCACCAAAGGAGCGACTTTAGCATTGCCTCGTCTCCTCCTCACGCTTGGGCAGTGCAGGGCAGGGTAGTACAGGGACAGATTTAGGAGGGACAAGGACATCTAGGAGTCTCCGCTGGGCCCTGCAGTTCACGCCCCTCCATCCAAGCTGGTGACCCCACCAGATGCTCCTCTCCTGTCTCATCCTTCCCCCACAGCTGGGGCTTGTGTCCGCCTGGGACTCTGCCAGCTTGATTTGCTGCTTCTGGCTCATGGAAAAGCCCGTTTTAATGAAAAGCCTGTCAGCTCTGCACTCGGCAGCAGAAAGTGCAATGGAAATTTGATGCACCAAAATGCCTATATAGTTATTTCCATCCAAATTATCTGAAGGTGCTCTGCAGGTCCCTCGCACCTTGTCCCCAAGCCCCTGGGTGTTCCTCACCATAAGGAGGTTGAGCAGGGAACGCTGAAACTCCATGACCTCTTACTCTGCTGTCATGGTGAGGGGAAAGAACTGAGTGCCTCACTGCATCCCCTAAGCAAGAAGTCACATACCCAAAATGAGCAAAATTGTACCAGAGACACCCCACTTCTGAGGTGGTGCCTCAACCACCTCCCTGGGCAGCCCATTCCAATGCTTGATAACCCTTCCAATGTAAAAATTTTTGCTAATATCCAATCTGAACCTCCCCTGACACAACTTGAGGCCATTTCCTCTTGTCCTATTGCCTGTGACCTGGGAGAAGAGACCAACCCCCACCTCTCTACACCCTCCTTTCAGGTAGTTGTAGAGAGCGATAAGGTCTCCCCTCAGCCTCCTTTTCTTCAGGCTGAACAACCCCAGCTCCCTCAGCCTCCAGATGCATCACAAGATTCATTGCCCTTTTTTGGCAGCACCTTGATGTCTTTTTTTGTGGTAAGGGGCCAAAAACTGGACACTGTACTGGAGGTGGGGCCTCACCAGTGCCTAGTACAGGGTGACGATCACCTCCCGAGTCCTACCCACTGTGTCAGGTCTTCCTGACACAGGCCAGGATGCTGTTGGGCGCCTTGGCAGCTCAGTGATTTACAAAGCAGTTGAAAGATTCTGGTGCTTCAACTTGTTGAAAACAGGTCAAAACATATCAGACTTTTTCTTTTTTAAATCATCATTTCTCTTTAGTTCACCATCTAAGGTGACTCAGGATTGACAGGTGGATGGACAGGTATTTCATACACAAGGTAAATGTGTCACTAGTATGTGTGAATCCCCTAGATGAGATGCCCTGTTCCTTTCCCAGCATCATCCAGATGGGCTGGCTCTGAGCTTTAATAAGCAATTGGCTAAAGCAAGCCAGAAATGTACACTAAGCATCTGCAGCGAGTCATTACATTAACACCTAAGCATGGCCCTTATAACGAACTATCACCTGAGCCTTTCGAGAAGCTATTTGCATATGACAATGTGCCCTTGTGGCCAAGAAGGCCAATGGCGTCCTGGGGTGCATAAGGAAGAGTGTGACCAGCAGGTCGAGGGAGGTCATCATCCCCCTCTACTCTGCCCTGGTGAGGCCCCATCTGGAGTACTGAACTCCCCAGTTCAAGAAGGACAAGCAAATTCTGGAGAGGGTACAGCAGAGGGCTACAAAGATGATTAGGGGCCTGGAGCATCTGCCTTATGAGGAGAGGCTGAGGAACTTGGGTCTTTTTAGTCTTGGGAAGAGAAGGCTGAGGGAGGATCTGATCAATCCTTATAAATACTTAAAGGGTGGGTGTCAAGAGGATGGGGCCAGGTTTTTTTCAGTGGTGCCCAGGGATAGGACAAGACAAAATGGGCACAAACTTGAATATGAGAAGTTCCACCTAAACATGAGGAGGAACTTCTTTACTTTGAGGGTGGCAGAGCACTGGAACAGGCTGCCCAGAGAGGTGGTGGAGTCTCCTCTGGAGACATTCAAAACCCACTTGGACACTTTCCTGTGGAACCTGCTCTGGGTGGACCTGCTTTGGCAGGAGGGTTGGACTAGATGATCTCCAGAGGTCCCTTCCAATCCCATGTGATTCTGTGATTCTCCACACGGCACCCCTGCGATAAAACCTGTTACAGAAATTGTAGTCGGCTTGTGGTTTTTTAGAAGCTTCCTACTTCTCTAGCAGTGGTGTGGACTCTCATCTAATGTAAATTGCCCCAGTAATGTGATTCGCAGGATGAAAAAAAAAAAAAAGCAGGAAGCAACTCTTCTCTGAAAAAAAACCCCAAAATTCAAAAGATCCTTCCCTCCGCCACCACCAAACACAAATGATGAAGAGGGAAGAGGGAAAGCAGGAGAGGGGAACTCATTTTGCTAAAACAAATGAGAACAGAAAGAGGCACGAGAGGGCTGGCTAGAAAGAGGTGGGAAACGATCCAAAACCAAGCTGAGGCAAACAAAAGCAAAGTAGTGGAAATAAGTGTGCCCAGGCACAGATTGAGGCAGAAGAGTTCCTAAAAGAGCTCTTTTCTGTCTCCATTTAATCCTCTCGAGTGCCGTGGAGAGTGGCTCCGAGTAGAGTAGGTGTCAGCCCCTAGACTTGGCGTCTCCTCATCCCACCCAGCAGCTCTTCTCCCTGTGCTTTCACCTGAAAGCTGCTCACTGTGTACTCCAGAAAACAAACACAACTCCTCAGAGGGCCTGGGGCATCCTGTCTGTCACCTCACAGCCCTCAAAGCCCAGCCGGACTCGAGATGATGGCAGACAGCAAACCAAAAGGTCACCAAGCTTTTCCCATTATCCTGGAGGAGTCTGAAAGCAGCATTATTTAACTCCACCGGCTGCTCTTAACAAAAGGCATATTGTTTCTCTGGATGATTTCTTCTAGGAAAAGCATCTGTGTAAATGTGGGAAACTCACACTGGCAAGGCAGTGAATGTCAAAGTTTAGTCATCTTTTTCCTCAAAACAGGAATCCAACACTTTATGGGTTTAAAAAAAACAGCAAGCCAGCTCCTTTGAATTGCTCAATTTGCTCAATTCGAAACTGTCATTGGCTTGGCTCCTAAATTTTTCTCAATTTCCAGAGTTTTGGATGGACCCGGACCCACACTGTAAGGGCCTGAATCTCCACTTCCCTCCACGCAACGATACTCATTGCCACCAGCTTTCCACCTAGTCAACGTGCTGGACCACCTGTGTCCCTAACTGTAGCCACTACCGTTGTCCTCCACTGCTTTAGGGTTGTGCCTAACGTCATATACCGTTTCTTCACATTTCTTATCTCCTGCTTGAGTAGGATCACTGCAAGTAGGGAGAATTCATCATTTTTTTAACCTTGTTATTTGGGGTAATTTCTTGTGGATGCTCATCAGCCATCCTTGTCCACACCAGGGAGGATACACCAGTACCCTCCCAAGCCACCGTAAGGCAGGCCTCGTACAGCAAAGGGTGGGGAAAACTGAAGCAAGGCTTTCTTAGAAGGCATTAAAGTGTTATGGTACAGGATTACATTAGGTCAAGATAGGAATTAAGATTCTTGCAACAAACCCGTGATTAAGGCAGTTTTAATTTAACAAGGGCTAGTACATACAAATATTTGAGTATTTGAATATCCCTTTCTAGTAACTGAAACTCCTAATGTCTTTGCATTACTCATGGAACCTTGGTTAACACTAAAAGACACCAAGATGAAGCAAACTCTTCAGGGAGGCAAAGGCAGAGAAAACTTACGCATAGGCATAAAATTATTTCCATTATACATAGTCGGGGTTTGAACATTATTTACTTTCAGTTCAGCTCTTGGGGTGTTTGTGAAGACAGAGCTGGTAGTGTGGTTTAAACTTATTTTTCTGGAAAGCTAGTTACTCTATTACTGTTTATTTGATCTGTTGGTGATTACCGTAAAGCACGCCAAGAGACTTGCAATGATCATTTGCTTATCCTACGATCACATTAGCCCTTACGCAGACAGATGTGATGCTACCTGCCTGCCAGTTTTGGCACAATCTAATTGTAGCAAAATGCTTTAGGAAAGGGCTGGGTCCACCTTGCGTGCCCACCTGAAGATGACTGTCTTCATTTAGGCTGACGGGCTCTGTTAATTTATGCTATGTATACCTCATGCGTATTAAAAAAAAAGATCAAGGAGGCAGCAATCAGAGGATTTGGGGGGATGCCTTCCCTCTCCCCATGGGCATGGCAAACGTGTTGGTTACCACCACTCAGAGGCCACTAAAGGGCAGCAGGGTGGCAGCCCTCTGGGTCAGATCTGAGAGGGTCAGCTTTGGTCCCTGGTGTGCAGAAAAGCAGGAGGAACCTAAGGGCACAGACAAATAAGAAGCTCAATTAAGATGACCAATCCATCATCCAAGGTCCTGCTGGCGATTCAGCAGGGTGACAGCACACACTAACCCGTTTCTGGGTCTGCCCAGACTTAGACCCCACAGTCAGTGGTTGCTTCATTTTTATGCATTCCTCCAACCTGTCAGAAAACACTTAAAATCAAAAATTTCTCTCCAGTTCCTCCAAATGCAAGGACAGGGTTTGTCATTAAAACCCCAGAAGTTACATTTTGCAAGCAGACACCCCTTTGTGCTCTTGTGGTCACCGGGTAGGTTTTGTGAGTTTTGTCCCTGAAAATAACCAGCTCCTTTGTCCAAATAACTGGAAGAATAATGAATATAACCTTCTGCAGGGAACTGGGTGGGTGCTGGGACAGGAGAGTCTGGTTGGTGGGTGCAGCGGAGCCCCTACACCCTCTTCCCCCAGCCAAGCCATCCACATCCATGTTTCTACCATTTCCTAAGCCCTGTGAGTCCAGGAAATCCCAATCGCTAACCAATCTCTCATTATCTTAAAACCAAAAATCCTGTTAATAGCTTTACCGCATACCCTGCAGCTCTGGAAACCTGCCCAGCTCCTTCTTGAGTTACTTACTTCAGCTGATGATTTTGGCAGGTTTTTCCCCCAGATCTTGGCTACTGTTCCTTGGAGAAACTGTGCCTAACCCTCCTGCATTGTGGTTGTCTGTCCTCAAGCTTGGCTCCGTGGGGCATTTATTCCTGCACCATTCATAGACTGAAAACTGAGCAAGCAATTAAACAGTGCAATGCACAGAGGCTCGCAGGCACCTAAAAACCAATTAACGACTTCACCATGTGTTCATTAGTTAAGAAAACGTTTCCGTGCATACCCCTATAATAAAGGCACTGACAGCATTTAGACCTGCTTTCCACAGCCTGGTTTAAAAACTAGGTTTTATTGCAGCGGTTCTCCCATGACAAGGCTGAAAGGCGCAGCTGAGAGTCCTTTAGTGAAGTTTAATAAAGTTCCCATTTATAAGCACCTCTTGTGCCGTTATTCAGCGTGCAATGCACGAGACAAAAAGCCTTCAGAGTCAGCACCTCACCCTTTATTAAAAATATTGTTAGGGCTTAGTTTGGGGCTCTTTTGAAGGTCAGTGGGTTTTAATGACCATCCTCATTTCCAATGCTGAAAGCCAAGCAAGGGCTGTGTGAAGACAGGGCACAGCCATGGACAGCCAGAGGAGAAAGCAGTTCTGAGTTTCAAGCCAAGACATGATCCATCTAGAAAGTAGATGGGGATGTAGGACAGGGTCTCGGCTCCCCAGAGACGTGCATTTGCACCAGATAAAACATAACAGGCTTCTACAGTTGTCCCGTGTGTGTTTGGGTTCAGTTCTACCGTCTTTTATTAGGTGATACCTTTGGGGAGTGGCATCCAACTGAAGTTGCCCATGATTTGCCCTTTCTGGCACTGGGCTGCAACCACAAAGGGGTTTCAGCCAGTCTCAGCACTAACCCCAGCAGCTGCCTCATCTGCATTTTGAGCCAAATGGCTCAAACAGGCCACTAAAATGCTCCTTTCAGGAAAGGTGGACAAGCTACAAGTTGTGTCAGCTCCCACCATCCCCAATGCAAAACCCACTGACAATGGTGACAATGACAATGGAGACAACGCCGTATCTCCTAAGAGAAAGAACTGGGATTTCTTCATCTCTCCTGAGACAACACAGAACCATAATACTCTTTAGGGGGCTCAAACAATTTGATCCATCCAAATTTTCCTTGCAGACCTGTTCTTTACCCTACCACGTGTCCCCTTAGAAGATCATTGCCTCATTGAGCTAGGTGGGTTGAAGGACTTGGATGTCTCTTGGTCTCCTCCTCACAACCCATCCCTATTCCCTCTTCATCCTGAATTAACAGCACAAGCAAATCTGGGAGTCGTGTTCAAAGCTGCTGCATAATGGCGTAGGAACAAAGAAAACTCATGTTCCCAGGCCTGGCATCTCCCAGCAGAACAGCCTCCTCTTTGTGGCTTCAAAGAGGCCAGCGCTATTTATGGCACTTCAGTTTATATTCTTCAGCAATTTCATGTTCATTGAAAAACAACTTTCTAATTTTGTAATGCCACACAAAAAGCACAGGCGGGATGGATATGTCAGCTGCTTCTGCCCATAAAAAAACCCTAGAAGAAACCAATAATTTTTCCACCAAGTCTTCCATCAGCAGATTGTTCCTTCCCCCTTTCCCAACACAGCTCTCTCTCCCACAAAAGAGCTTTTTCAGGCTCTACTTTTGCAGGTGGACGAGTACCTCACCTCTGGCAGAGCACTCCCTCAAAGGCAACAGACATATCGAGACAAAATGCACAGTCCAGGACTCACAGAAGGTCATTTCACATTTCCAGGCTTGGAAAGAGCTGCGAAGCGTCATTGACAGTTGGGGTTAAAGTTTTTCAAGATGAGATCAGTAGAGGTGTTGCACTTCTGGGTTATCCCAGCTCACCACAGCTCTGCTTACCCAGACTTCTGGCCATACTTGTTTTGCTGAGCTCAGAGAGAGTATTTGATTATGGCTATATGATACACAGGCTTGTACGACACCATCTCTGAAACCACTAGTCCCCGCATGCACAGTGATACAATACAAAAGATGGAAAATGGTATGTTTGTGTCCCTTTGCATGGGACAAAATTATTACAAAACAAAGGTGTGGCTTACCCTTATTTGCTGAATATATCTGGGAGCTTGAGTGAGATGACAGTGCAAGTCCTGACCCTCTGGGAATCTTGGGTTGGAAGGTATCCTTAAAGATCATCTGGTTCCACCACCACCCCCTGCCCTAGGCAGGGACAGCTGCTGCTAGACCAGGTTACTCCAAGTCTCAACCAGCCTGGCATTCACAACTTCTCTGGGCAACCTGTTCTGGTGCCTCCCCACCCTGAGAGTAAAGAATTTCTTCCTAATATCTGATCTAAAGCATATGAGGCCAAAACTAATGTCTCATTGTTGGGGAATATTTGAGGGAAGGAAAGTGAGAATTGGCTCATAATGCTGTGAAAGCTACAAGAGGGCTACAAAAGTAGCTTGAAATGTCTGTATGAATGTCATTGCTCAGCATGGACCTACATAGCTGTCACAACATCTGCTCAAGAGACCTAGGGTGAAATCAAAGAACTTATTTGAAGTCTAGAATAACTTACTGACCAGGTCCTTAAAACTCAGGTGAGAAGAGGGCAAATTGAGAAATTCCTACTTGATTTAATAACACTTCAGAAAGAAACCTGCACAGATAGTGAATATCTACATGCCAACAAAGACAGTGGCACACCAAGTACCTGGCAAAGCCATAGCCACTGGATCATAACTGAAGAAACACATTTTTTTTGCCTCTACTTAGGTCCAGGGGATTTTGGAACTCTTGGTTTTTATTCAGAGATTATGAAAGTCTGTTTGGAGACCACATTAGGTGAAATTTCCCCCTTCTTTTTACATGAAGTTTCCAGCCTTTCTGGTTTCAGAGAAGGCTTTAAAAATGTGACACAAGTCAAGCAAAGGATTAAAATGCCATAAGGCAAAGAAAAGAGTAATAATTTCTGATGTCTTCACTGAAATCAGGTTTGAGACAGTTTGGAGTCTCATTGATGTGTTTTGAATACTTGTCATAGCTTTAGCTTCAGCTTCCTAAAATGTTCACAGCTAAGGCAGGCAGACAAAAACATAGATGACTGTTTGACCTGAGCAAATCAGAGACACCATCCTGAAAGATAACATGATTTTTGGCTGATTATGTGTGTCCTTAGGGGTTTGCTATTTTATCTTCCTTACCAAACAGCAACTCAGTGGTAGCATTGGGAGATAGTCCTCTGGCTATTTTTTTGAGCCACTTTGTCATTATTAAATATTTTCATAACCTTTTAAAATGCTCTCCAGATTTCACGTTATCCACCATGATGTGTTTGCTTAGGTGGGCACACCCTCAAAGACTCCCACTTGCATGAGTCTCATTACCACTGAGGGATAAACCTTGGACCACCGGTTTCCAAGTCTTTCAAAAGTCTTGCAAAAATCAGGATAAACAGGTTCCATCTGGGGCAATTCATAGCTGGGCTGCTGGGGAGGTCTGAAGAGTTTTTTTCCCCCTCTTTGTGATGCCTCAATGTCCAAGGCAGCTGACGGGGGCAGGGTAGGATTGGAGATGGTCCTGGAGTATTTCTGGCCTTCTGTTCACAAACAGGGAAGAGGAGAAGCTTAAAGCACAATCTGCTGGTAGCCTCATGTTTCCAAGGCCAGAGCATCATTTATATTGGGCTCAGCAGACTTAAGACAGTATCAGCTTTCACCAGAGATAATTTGGGATCTTGGTGTGAAAGAACAAGCATCTGGCATCCAAGGTTAGCATGTTATTCAGGCAAAAGCAGGGCTGCTTGCAGACTGAGTGTTAGAAGATAAAAATGAAGGGACACACTCAGCACAAAATGTTCAGCAAAGGCAGCAAGGTATGCCATAAATCAATCTATCAGGCTGGCTATCCAGAAAGACACAATTAGATGAGGTCTGATTACTTAAAGTCACATAAGTGTGCAGGAACAGGAGTAGCGAATTAAACCAGCGGTGTAGATCACCTCTATATGGTACAATGGAGATGACAAGGTTTTCCATTAGCTGGAGCCCTCTTCATGTACTCTTAGCACTGTAATTAATGATGATTTCCTCCTTCCGTGGGATTTTCCGTGTTGTCAGAAGTCCTTAGAGAGCAGGATATATAATTAAGTCTTGCCAGACCAGCATTGCCCCATCACATCAATGCAACGGCCACAAGTCTGGGGCTTTCTGCAGCCTGACTCGGATGAGGGGCTGCTATGGCCCACCAATTCATGGAAAACAGAGCCACAATCTTCCCTCACCAGACTCCAGCCTCTCAGATAGGGACAAGGAACAGCCCCACAGCCCCATGGTGCTGCTGCTTGGCCAGCAAGCAGGGATCAGCCCAGGCCCAAGGACCACCAGCGATCCCCCTTCCCACCATCCCAAGCATTTCCCAATGTCCATATCAGAGCACATTTTTTTAAGCATTAGCTGAGTATAAGAACACAAGCAGCTGCAGTAACTATGCTACAGATTTTTTGCTGCCTGACAGTATCAAAATTTGTGTATTCAAATCTAAGCCACACACGCAAATGACGGAGCAATGAGCTGAACCGATGTCCTACCATTTGCTTGGCTCAAAGTGCTTCAACAGTGACAGAGCTCAGCCACATGTGTCCCCCTCTCTCTCCATGGACAGAGAGAAGAAACTGAGCTTTTCATCTTTTTCCATGCCTCAGTTTGTTTCTCATCTGAGAAAAAAAAAATCTTCACACAAAGTCACAACATTGCCTGAAAGGAAGGAGACATTTCTTTTCTAGTGAAAACGCTCTCCTGTGCCCAAGCTCACTTGGGTTTCAGGTTGTAAAGCCACAGCTGGTGACTTCTGCTTTTCCTGTGGTTTTGCTTCATTTAAAACCAACTTCAGATGTTTAAACATTTGTTATTTAAACTGTTTGCAGTGGGATTAGCTATTACCTCATTGTAGTTTCAGAAAAATACTCCTACTACAGCCCCACACTCATCTGACAGTGCAGGTCCCTGACAAGCGGGAAGAGGTGAGGAGTGGTCTCACTCCTCCTCCCCAGACATAACCCCGGCTCCAGCCTGAGGTGACTACCATTTCCCCAGCCTGAGGTGACTACCATTTCCCTTGCAAAACCAACACAGGGCCTCTGTGGGGTACCAGATGCACAGGCAGTCACCAGCTCCCATCCAAGTGCCGAGATGATTTTGGAGGGCATACGAAACCACTCTGTTCTTCCTCTGCAACCTTGGGCACCCATCATTCCTTGGGGAAGTCAAGAAGATGCTACATCTCAGAAGCGAGCTAACTTGTTCTTGCTGTTTTCCAGAGCACCCCTGAGCTTCCTAAGGAGCCTGTTCAACCCAAACATCTCAGCCCTGGTGGGGCTGTTCTGGCTGAGCATGATCTCCTTTCTCAGTGGACTACCTTAAGCAATAGATAGATTTTTTCAACTTCCTTTACTCACACTCTTGTGTGCTGCAGCCACCTCCTTGATGGATGCAGGAGTTCAGTGTGAAGAAGAAAGAAAGCCTAAGACATGCTATACATTAATTTTATATGGTTTTTCCAAACCCAAGCTCTATGTTTGCGAATCTCTAATAAGACAAAATACTGTTACTCGGCTATTCCCATGCAAAGTGAATCTGAAGCTAAATTTTACATTTCTGTGACAGAGGTTTATCTCCACGGGCACCAGTAACATTAGTGAAAGTGGACTGGAAAGATGCCCATCCAAGCTATGGTGCACATATCCAGGGTGAGAAGATATGGGTTCCCTGACTGTAATTTACTGTTAAGCCTCTATTTTTTTGCAAGGAAAAGAAATTACTGCAAGTACCTTTTTTTCTGTCACCATTAGTGACACTTTAAGGGAGTGAAACAGAATCTTTTAAGCACTGATTTCCAATTTTTTCATAAAAACTTCTGCATTGCAATGCTTAACTTTCAAAAGCCCAGTGGTCATGGGGCATCTTTGAGCACCAAGAAGACCTTTGCCTTTGTGGAATAGCGGACACCTTGGAAGGGATCCTTGGAGGGCAGCAGTGAGAAATTTGCTTTGCTGGGGAGCAGAAAGGTGTTTGGGAATGGGGTTGGGTTTAAGTGCTGACCCTGGGCCAGCACTTCCCTCCAGCAAAGTCCTGGCTCTCAGTGCCTAAAGCCAGCTCATTGCTCTGCTTGTAGATGGCTGTGGTTCCTTGTCTCAAGCGTCTTCTCCCCCTGCCTGGTTTCGACATACCATCTTGCAGAAGAAAGTTTTTGTCAGTGAGAACACGAATGCGGTCAGCAATTTAAAAGCCTTGGAAGCCTTTCCAGGGGCTGAAGAACTTTTATGATCCGCTGCTGCCAATATTTGGTCACTGAGACAGTCCCCTGCCTCAGATCTTGGCTGCAGACCTGTGTCCTCAAGCATCCACAGACTATGGGCTTGGAGCAGAAATACTGGAGGAAATCCTAAGGTGTACGTTAAGCACAGAAAATCAGAGTAACTGCTCACAACAGTGCCTTTTAACCCGTGTCTGACATGTGAACTCAGTCCAAAATGCAGAACTTGGATGTTGCGTGCAGGGGACCAAGGAGCCACTTGGCCCACACGCAGTCCATGGGAGCAGAATTTGGCCCAGGATGTTGAATTCCGCTTCTCAAAGTCAGCACGTGTTTTGGGGTGAAAGAAACCCAATAAGGGTTCCCAAAGGGGATCACAGCTGGTGGCTGCACCCAAAAAGGGAGGAGGCACATCTCCAGTGAGTCACCTCCTTCTGGAAGAGGGATGCCTTCTTGCAAGGCGTCTTTATTTCAGGCAAAGTCAGTCACTCCTGAGTCATGCCAAAGCAACACCACACGGCCCACCAGCCGGAGAAAAATGTTCATGCTGCCATTCCCAAGAAGGGCGGGTCCAAGCCCCATGCCAATGTCCTTCTGCAGCCCCGGTCTCTTTCAGAGAGCCCTTCCTCCTCTCTGAATCCTACAACCTAAAAGGGGATGGGAAAGGGGTGGAAAGGGTCCTGGGGTTCAAACTGGAACAGCTCAGCCCCCCGGGAGGGATGCGGTCACCCCCCTGCAGTGAGTCAGGGTCCTGGAGGACACCCAAAATGCATCGCCCCGGCTGTTGCACAGCTGTTGAGGTCAATCCCTCCTCCGGCCACAGGAGAACCTGCCAGCCCCAATTCCTGCTAGAGAGAGTAATTCATCAGGGTGGTGTGGGCGGGGAGCATGGGATGCAGGAGAGGAGAAGATGGATGGTAAGGGAGAGAGTGGAAAGACGACTTCTCCCAAGAAAGCCACAAAAACATCTACACGTACCACATAAATAAATACCACTTTTCTGTCCCTAATTTTCACATACCTGAAAATAGACCAACTGAGTGGGGATCTCAGCACTTGCAAGGGGTGTCCCCGTGGGGGGGAGACACTCCTTAGAGAACCCCTTCACAGGGGAGGCATACACATACATCAGGATGGAGGCAAAGAGAGAGCTTCAGACTTCTACCCACAGCCCCTTCCCACACCTCCTGCAGACCCAACAGCCAAAAAGCCCCAGATATTGGGCAACTTTAGCACCCCCAAGGAAAAAGCAGGATGTGCATACCTCAAAACTCCCTATTCCCTTCCGCTGAACCATCTTGTAGCCTTCAAGGTTGCAAGCTTACCAAAAACCGTAAATGGGAGGGACTCTTTCTGCCTGGTTTAGAAGGAGAGAATACCTGTGGGCATGTAGGAGGAGAAACCATCCACTCAAGCTTGCTTGCCCAGGAAAAGGACTCATGCCATCATTTCCCTAAAACTGCTGGGGACTTGGGTTGATATGGCTTGCGGATGGGGACTGCCAGCAGAGTCTCTCACAGGGGTTGAGACATAGGAGCTTGGGGTCTTTTGAACATCAGTACAACAGCCAGTAACTTCAAGCACGACGCTGGCACTGAGTCACGTCAGCTTCTCGTCCGGGTGGCTGAGGTTTCACGGTACGGAGTCAGCAGCTTTCTCAGCTCTGGTTAAAAAGCAAGCAGTGAGCTAAATAGGAAAAAATGGTCCTAAGCCAAGGCTTTAAAAAGCTGAAACGACTGTGGCTTACACGTAATCCACCGCTAAAGTAGGTCTTGATTTTTATTGAGCTGGCTCTCTGGTGCACATTCCTGCATGGGCTGCTTCAAATTGCATCAGGCGGGAGTGTCACACCATGACTTGTTCATGGCTTGGGCTGCGGCGCGGTTTCCGAAGGAGCGAGCCGACAAGCCAGGTAGAGTCAATCTTGCCGTGAGGCAACAGCCTTGTGTCAATATTTGGGTGTTGTTTGGGGCAAGTTTCTGTGAAAAGCAGTCTATTTTTCCCAAAGCTTTGGCCAGGAGCTAAATATGCCAGAAGAGGCAAGACACACAAGGCCTATCCATTGGCTTCTTTCTTCTGGATGAGTGACAGTATTATTAACATTGTAATCCGTCTATCCAGCATTATCTGAACGTGATTCAGGGCCCATTTGATGTCCTCCTTTGATGATAACATATGAGGGTACCCAACCCATGAGTGGGTTTTCATTCTACCAGTTCTACTGTTTCCTGAACCTCCCTTTACCTACTGCTAGATGCAGGAGGAATGGTTTACTTCAGCTGGTAGAGTTTGGGCTCAAACTTGCTTTAAACCAAAAAGTTAACCCCCAAAAGAGCTGGACACTCTACCCAGCAGCTTCATCAAAACTTAGAAGCCATTAGTGACACTTACTTGAACCTGCAGGGACTTTGACACAGCAGCGGAATCGCTGTAGGGCCCCAAAAACAAAGACATCTTTGCTCCCTTGGGGGATAACGAAGCATTCTGGTGTCTTTTCTTCATACTGCCCAAAAGAGGATGATGTCGCCCAGGTGGCAGAGGCAAGGTCCCATGGGGATTGCAAACAGAAGCAGCAGAGAAACACCAACCCAATCAACATGTATATACACACACACCATATAAATACATCCTTTTTTTTGTTTTCTGCTTCTCGTCCTCTTTCATGAAATTCGATGAAGACATCAAACTGGGCTGTGTATATAGGCTAGCACATCACTCAGCACATGAACTGCCGCCATCTGGAGATCTGACATCTTTTTTCCATTAGGAAAAAGAGACTGTTGTAATTCTGGCACTGAGATGAGCTGAGGGCATCAGTTTCCATGCAAATCCCTATGATATCAGCCTGATTATGGGAAAAAAAAAAGTTCAACAACACAGCAGCTGGATAAAAGCCAAAGAAGAGGCAAAATAAGAGGCCAAGCCCTTGTCTGAGCAAAGCTAAGTGAGGTTTTCCTGCTTTCCCCGCTTTAGCATGGTTGGTTTGCAACCACACATCGCTACCTTAGAGTAGTGTTCTTTCTTGATAAAAAGTCTACATTTGCAAGGCTGGCAGTTCTGTCATCCTGCCATTTGGCTCTCATGAAAGCCAGGAAAAAATAATATTTATCTTGAAAGGATTTATTACAAGAGGCAAAAGATGCAATGGGAACTGGGTTGGCTTGGGGAAATGGTCTGTAAACTGTAGAGGAAACCATCTGAAATTATATCAGTGATTTAAAAGACACATACTGCAAATCCAATTTTTGCGGATAGATATAAAGCAGGAATTATGCTTTTGGGAGACTGGTTTCCAGTTTGTTAGCATGGGACTGCATGCAAAGACACTCGTGTAACTCTGGCTCTGAAAGCTCTTCCCCAAATTTTGTTGTATGGCAGAAGCTGAGAAAGCAAATCGTCACAGCCCAGCGCCCATGAAATCCCACACAGCCTTTCCCTGCTTCTGCAGCTTCACCTCTGCTACCAAGCTTTTATTTTAAGGGTGATCATTGTCATATTTCAGGCCAAGCTCTTATATGTATATACGTACACATATATATGCAAACCAAACCACAAAAGGAAACAGTTTCCTTCAGGAGCTCAATTAATTCAGAGCCTGTTTCCCATTTTGGATATGGTCATTGCCACACCAGCTGCTCACCCCTGGGTGGAAAGAGAGAAGAAGGCTGAGCAATAAGATCTGCCTGAAAAGTTTGCATCACAAGCTAGATGTGTCATTACGGTGAAACAGTTTGAAAGGGAGGCACTCTGAAAGTGAAAATTCCTGCATTAAAAAAATAGCTGAAGGAAGGTCTCCAGAAATGTTTGAGTGTTTTTATTCTCCCTCCCCTCCACTTCATGAGGTGCTAATGATGGCATGTCACAAGATAGCACAGAAGCTCGACTGTCCTATTGCATTTGGAGTATCAGCCAATACTCAGCACCAATTTAAAACACCTTTTTTTTAATGTCAGGCTTTCATTACAAAGGGGCCAAGAGATATTTCGAAACAAAGATGCTATTCAAAATTCATAGGGTTGTCTGCCTCTTCGGCTTGGTAATGTAAAATTTATTTTTAGTCAAAAAGAAGTCAGTTTTTGGAAAGGTCACTGAGAAAACACAATTGGCAGATGCTGAGGTTAGCTGAATGACTCCTTATTCAGCCAGCCAGCCAGCCATGAGGACTGGGGAAGAGTGGCAGATGGCCCAGCCATCACTGGGAGAAAAGCTTGTTTTAGCCTTAAACACAAGCCCATAGTCTCTGGAAATAAAATGTGAGCCATTGTTGATGCATCATAATAAAGAAATACTAAAATGGATCTGACATTTTAAATATTTAAATCTTTTCCAGTCAAGTTTTGGTAACTTTTTGGTAACTTTTCCAGCCCACCGTTCTGGTAAATGTTCCTTTCCCCTCCATCCCCTTTCCTGACAGGGATAACAAACCAGCCTGTACACCCAGGGCCCGTCCTCTGAAGTTAAGCCATTTAATCACAAAGAAAAGGAAAAAAATACAACAGACAGCAAATTCCAATAACTTGGTGTCAATGCTCTTAACTGTGGAAAACCGTGTGGGAGAAAATTCTCTCCAAGATGCAGACTGAGCTGCTGATGCTGCTGGATATTTTTTTTTCCAAAGGGGTGAGGAAAACAAAGAGCCCAACAAGGGTAAAATCTGTCTGTCTTTAGGTGCACATTTAAGGTGACTGTGTCTAAGGAGAATTTAATGATCTGGGGAGAAAAGTAGGGCTTTTCCCTGCCACACAGTTGTTTTGGATATTTTTTTTTGTTAATTTCTTTGTGCTCCATGGAAGTTTACAAAATTGGTTCCTGCACTCCCACACGCTTGCACTCTGCTCAGGATCATTACAGTCCTATTCCCATTCCAAACCATGGGCCATGCTTTGATTTTAATCATCTGTCTGAATGGATAACAGTGTTTAGCATGAGCATTTCACAAAGATAGCTGCTCTGAGATCTGTGGGGAAATGTGATTTTTTTGCCACTCTAGCAAGACACTTCACCCGAGGGTGAAGCAGAACTGAAATATGCTCCTAAATGCAGATGCTGAACAGAGATGATTTGACACTTCACCCGAGAAAACAGAGAAAAGGTTCATTACTGCTGCCAACAATGAGCTTTTCCAGAAATGGCTCTATTTTTTAAGAAGTTACCTATTCTAGTAAAATGAGGCCAACTGCACTCCTGTGGAAATAAAATAACTGAGGGTGTTGAGATATTTAAATGGAATTTTCTGGTCTTCTCTTCTAGTAACACTGGTGACCAGCTGGTGCTGAAGATGGTCTTTGCTGGAGCTGAAGGAATGCCTCCTCAGTTAGTTGGGACACAACTAAAAAAGAACAACATGGACCAGCATTTCTCAAAGACCCACAATTAATATTTATCAAGAGCTGGAAAGACTCCTCAAGCCAAAGAAGCCACCCAGGAGTCTGCCTGTATGGGACGGTCGGGGAACTGGTCTTATGAACAACACAATGGTGAAAAACCTCCATGGCAGAATGGCTTAAAGACCTCGGAGCCCCCCAAGCCACCACAGCACGTGTTTGCTGCCCATGAGGAAGGATGCAAGAGCATCCTTGGGAGAGTTTGCCAGCACCGTTAGAACCCTCAGACTACAGCTACTGGGAGGGCCAGGAGATACAGAAAAGCTACAGCAAGAAGGGAATTTGAAAGCACCTGTGACTGATGTTTAAACTGAGAAGCAGCAGGCCAAAATGGTATACTGAAAATGATACCAGCACTGACAGCAATAAAGTGTACACAGAATTCAGGGTACGTATGTCTCAGCTTATGCATTCAAAATAAACATGGATGTTCAAAATAAACATATGGGACAATATTCAGCCGGCACATGCAAGGATTTGGTGAGCGTTAAGGAAAATGGAGATGGTACTTTGACCAGTGAAAACCAACAGAAGCATAACCAATCTCCAAGCAGCTCTGTGAAAAGCCAGAAACACTAGACTAATGTGAGGTAAAAAAAGTTACTTCTCTGAGGTGCAACAAACATGTTGTAGGTGTGAAGTTAAACTCAGCAAGCAGCACGAGAAGGTGGTTGAGAGGATGGGACTGTGCCACCACACCCCTCATGGAAGAGAACTCATCACAAGGGACCTTTACAACCGGTTTTGCTCTCATTAATTCTGACACAGGTGCTTGGGAAATTAGAAAAGCTGCCCAGAAGCTGTGGATGTTTCCCACATGGACGTGCTGCTTTAGAAAGCGGGTGAAATTCCAGGAGAGATGCCGGAAAGCAGAGACAACTTGTCAGCTCAGCTGCTGGCAACCATGGCATGGACCAGCCTTTGGATGAAGTGACCATGGTCATTTCATAGGGGAGTCATAGAAGAGTCATATAGGAGCCACAGAGGGAGAAATCATAGAGGAGTCATAGAGAAGTCAGCATAACCACACTCAGGTTACAAAGCCACAGTTATGCCTCACCAAAATAATATTTTTCAGGCCAGCCACCAAATTCTTCTACCGAGAAAACCTAAAAGCTGGGTTTGCTGAAGCTAGTGGGATTCTCAACCTCGATCACAGGTAATATAATTCACCAGGAAATATAGTTAAATTTACACTTAGACTTAAAAATATTACCAAGTTGGAGTGGGGTGTATCTGTCTGTAGCACACGTTCTCTGGTGGCAAAACTACATTTTTATCAGGCGCATTAAACAAAGCACGCACAACTGGACACGCCAAGATTCCCTCCCTCTAACACAAGAGCCAAGTGGAAGACTCAACCTTTTTCTCATCAGCATGAAAACACACTAATTAAAAACCCTGTGGTTAAAATACCCTGCAAAACAGACAGGGCAAACAGAAAACTGCACGAGCCAGGAGACAAAGTGTGAAATCAGATCTTGGAAAACCTTTACACATAAAGTCCCTTTCTTATTTTATTGCTCTTCAGTGCTCGCTGCTGCTGCAGCCCAGCCAAGGCGGGTGCAAGGCCAGACGTGCTGTGGGGGGGCAGGAGCAGGGCCACCCCACAGCCCCATTGGGCCACCGAGAAGGGGTGTGATTGGGGAGATGCCGTCCCTCGTTACACAGCGAGGCACCAACGATGCTGGAGAAGGCCAGAGTCCAGGAAACAAGAGTCTAAAGGCTTGTTACATATGCACAATATTGCCTCCTACACTTTTCATATAGCTCTACAACTCGGGGGGATGGAGCCAGCTAGGATACAGGAGATATAAAATCCTGGAGAGACAAACAGGGTATCCTCACCTCAGCTCTGGCTCTGCCTGCTTTCTGCCTCTGAGGCTACAGGAGAGGGGCTCATGTCTCTCGCAGCACTTTCTCACAGAAGACCATGTGAATGTTGAGCCATGAAAAGAGGTGAAGGAGGAAAAGAAGTCTGCAACCTCTGGCTGGGTCTCTCTCCTTTCCTCCTGCCTTTCTACAGACGGACCAGCTGCAGGGTGGGTTGTGATTCTTGTCTTTTGGCACAATTTGAAAGGGGGAACTGAGAGAAGGGGTTTTGCTAGGTACAAAAGAAAGTAGAGGGAAGAAAAGAGCTCATGGGAAACATTTCATGTTATGAGGTACTTTGCATGGATTGTAAAGGTGACTGACGTGAAGAACTACAAGGTCCTTAGTGAAATGCACTGCTGAAAACATCAAACAAGGTTACTAATGCTTTTGGGACAAGTTTCTGGAAACTGTCGCTTCGCCCTGTAATCAACGGGGCTACCTAGCAGCAAGCTCAGAAAAAAACCACCAAGTTGCTCCTCTTAATTTTGTTCAACCAGGGCCAGGGAACGCCAGGCTACGCTACTAGGTCAAGGCATTTCCTACAAGATTATTTAAAGCTGAAGAAGTGCTGTGAGCAAGAGGTCCTAATCCTAAACTCAGAGTTAATGCAGGCTTCGGACCACTGACACCACCAGCATCCTTTGGCAAAGCCATGGGGTAAGAGCCAAGCTTTCACTGTCTCCCTCTAAGTTAGGGTTGCTGCCTGCTAGAGAAATCTGCCTCGTGCTTTGAAGTGGTATTTATTAGAGCATGCCGAAGAGCTTTGAAACAGCCAGCGTGTAGCTGCTAATGTGTAATAATTACTGTTGTATTAGCAGCACGTCGTACCAGCTGTCAACAAAATAAATTATCCAGGATGCTATTTGGAGACTGAGAGCTGAGCAGTTCTGGTTGGCCTCTAAGAGAAACATGTATTTTGTTTCACGTCAAAAACTCTATACATAAACAAACATAAAGTTACTGCTCATAAATCAGTTTTCCAAGAGCATAAAGCTATTAAACTGTAAACAGCCTGAAGAACCAGTCTATGAAGACAGATTGCCAAGGGCAGAGCTTAACTCTGCACGAGAGCCCACTGAACTCACAGCTCCAAAGTGCAAAACATTTGTGGTTACAAGCTCTTAGTGCAACCCTGCTGCCAAGACCTGTGGGGGAACGGCAACAAGCCCCATCCACCATCATGAATCACTCTACTTCTCAGAGAGATGGAGAAAAATCAGGGGAAAACATGATCAATCACTCGAGTTTAATTTAGATATTAAGCAAGAGGTCACCTGAGATGTTTTAAAACGTGTCCAGCTTTGTGTGAGAAAGCTGAGAACCCCTGCCCCCCACCCCCAATTTGTTAAGACTTTCTGGAGCCATCAGTCCAGTTTTGCACTGACACAAGATTAAATCCCAGCCCACCTGCAAATTTTGCTATGGGCTTCAGTGGCATCCATTTGGTCCTCAGCCATTAAGCCACTCATTATGGATAACTGACCTAGAAAATATCTGCAGGTGAAATACTGGCATCATCCTGGAATGCTTTTTAAAAATAATAAATACCTGAACCCTCCAGACATCCTGCTACATCAGCACGGCTGGCTTGACTTTGAGCACGAGGTGGGGAGGCAAGGTCCAGTGATGAAGGTGAGAGAGAGAGCATGCTCAAAGAGCAAATGCCCAGTGATCAGCACCATGACAACCAAGTACCAACCTGAGATTCCCCATTATTGCCTTGGTCCTGCCAAATAAGTTGACTGGAGCTTCACAGAATGGTAGGTGTTGGAAGGGACTTTTGGAGATCGCCTAGTCCAACCCCCCCGCCGAAGCAGGTTCCCCTAGAGCAGAGTGGTCAAGAACACATCTAGGTTTGTTTTGAGTATCACCAGAGGAGATTCCACAACCTCTCTGGGTAGTCTGTTCCAGTGCTCTGTCACACTCAAAATAAAGAAGTTTTTCCTCACATTGAGGTGCAATTTCCTGTGTTCCAGTTTGTGCCTGTTGTTATCCGTACAGCCCAGTGGTGCCACACCAGTAGGCATTACCTTGACTGGCACAGCCAGGGTGATAGATGCCCCAAGTCACAGGGCTCAGGCAAGCTGCTGTGCTGGCACAACGTGATGCAAAGCCCCGAAAACATGTAACCCTGGCCAGCTGGGTAGTTTTGACTCTGCTCTTCCAGCCCCACAAACTGTTACACTCTAAGGCCAGTCGTAGGTAGGTTTATTTTTACACACCCCCCTTTCTCCCAAGTGAGAAGTCTGCTTGTCTGTAGTCTTTCAAAATCTTCACTGTAGCAAAGGAACTTCATTAGGGGATAACTCAGCCTCCCTCTCCTTCTTGTAATGGCTATTGAAGGAGCCAAGGGCAACATCCTAACTTCAGTGTTTTGCCAAAGTCAGGTGGAATCAGTCCTGACCTGATTTGACACATGAGCGAGATTATTTTGGTTTTTTGGAAATGTGAACACTGCATATATACCAAAAAAAAACCAATTTGTTTTTTGAGACAAGGGCAATGTTCTTAATTATACATGCTTATTTGAAATACATCACTGACATACATTACAAACTGAAGTGAAGGGTGGCAGTCAGTATTACAGCCCTGTGCTATGGAGAAGGCAACACTCATTTCCAGCTTGCAGCCTGTTTAAGCATCCCCAAGCCTCCCAGAGAAGCCAGTGAGCTCTGATGCCTTGGGAGAACGGAGGCACAGGCCTCTAGTCTTCAGTTTTTAAAAGCTGAATTGATGAATATTTTCATTTCCAAAACATAGACGTGAAAGAGTAAAAAGCAACCAAAGCATTAGCGTCCCTTTGAACTGACTGCCCTGTTCTAATCCCACAAGCCAGTCCACAGCATTTAACTGATAGCTTGGAATCGGTAAGAAAGAAAAGGACCTTGAAAAGATCTGTTTTACAACTCTAAGCCGATGAGATATAGCAGCCAGGATCGCCTTACATTATTGTGAAGTTATTTAGACAGCTAGAGCTGTTAGCCAGGCGGCAATGAAGTCAGCGATGTAGAAAGTAACATAGAAAACAGGAGTTTTCCCCGTTGAGAATATGGAGTTCGTGCTGTTAATACGCGGAGCTGGATTTAGTTCAAGAGCTGCTGCCGTCATATTGGCTTTATGATACTCTCTTTGCTTCCAAACATCATAATGTTGGAAGCTTCTCTCCAACAGTCTAGCAGATGTCACGTCTAGCACATTTAGGCACCTTCAGATACATGAAATCTCATGTATGGGCTCCACTGTGGTGCAAATACCTCTCGGATGGTCAATGGGGCCCATCTAAACTGAACACCATCTGAGATGAACTCCATCTGAGTTCCCCCCTACAGAGACCTGCGCTGGGTGGACCTTTCTCACTAGGGGATTCCTTTCATTTCACAGGGTGTGAAGCAGCTGGACAATGATCTAAAAGCAACAATTAATGATGCAAACTAAAAAAAATCCGTGTTTGCAGATACGACTATTTCCCAGCAGGCAGAAGCGCCCCGTGTGGGTTTTCTCTTTGCAAGCAGCCACTGCTGAAACCAAGGCTTAACTCAATCTGTGAAGCTGTGAACGTGGTTTCTCATCCCCTCTCTGACCCTTCCCATTAGAAAACTCTGCTGAAGATCAGTTCCATGCCCAGTGTGTACTGCAAAGCAAATACCAGTAATGAAGGAAGGAGGGAAGGCACTGGGACAACAGGTGGGGATTGAGCCCTTCCCTATACACGAGCTCCATCACCACCAACACAACTGTTTTACCCCTCCCAAAAACTCACCTGGCTGTCAGTGCATCAGGAGTGACTACAGACAGTCATGCAGCCAGGAAAAAAAAGGAGAAAAAAAAAAATATCTCCTTTGGCTCTTTTATCTCCCTTATTAAGGGCTCAGACAAATGAGCACATTACCAAGCTTAATGAGTTACCACGTATCA
This sequence comes from Calidris pugnax, assembly GCF_001431845.1. Lineage (NCBI taxonomy): Eukaryota > Metazoa > Chordata > Aves > Charadriiformes > Scolopacidae > Calidris > Calidris pugnax. Next base: position 12,234,672 of record NW_015094510.1, on the reverse strand, counting down.
GCTGAGCCTGGGTGATGGCACCGAGGACACACACACTCAATAGCAAACCCTAGATAAGACACATTAGCTCAAGCCTCAGTGATGGAAGTTTAAAACTAATCCGTTTAACCTTGAATTTACAATAGGTAAAGAGCATACGTGTAAATGATTGTTGCACCTCACCTGACACACGTTTAAGTTGTGGCAACGTATCAGCTTAGTTTAAGCTCCTCATTTCCATTTCTGGATGCGTGGCATTGGCACGACTGGGCTGAGACTCTCTTCTGAATCCAAATTCAGCATCACAGCACGGGAGGGAGGTCAAAACAAGGATTAAAAAGCCAGGCCGGTCCATGAGGACAGTGCAGAACTTTTCTCAGCAATGCATTTTTCAGTGCCATATGTAATTAGATGATGAACTTAAGTCATAAGCATACCCCAGTGAAATGACATCTACATTAGTGGCTGCCTTCTGACACAGCAAGATGTTCAAAACTGAGCATAACAAACAGGAGGGAATTCAGATCAACAGCTCCGCAGAAGACACTCCCAGATTTTGCAGCCGATGATCTCCAGAAGTGCTGTATAAGCAGGCAGAAGTCTCCACCTGTTCATGCATAAATAAGATTAAAAAACCCAAACAGATGGTGACTTAATCCCCAACTCCATCCCCAGCTGACATTACACAAAATGAGGAACACGCCTTGCTTTAAACCTTTGCTTATACTGGAAAAAAATCTTCAAAATTGGGTGTCTTTAAGGACAAATTATTGCCATTCCAAAGCACTGCACTAATTTGGTGATATCATTCTATAAAGGGAGACTTCCAACTTTAAATACTCATTTTAGACCCAGAGTATTCGATGGGATCGAGCAACAATGGCATGTGCAGAGGGACAACTCACACCCGATGCCTCAAACAATCCAGTTGAGGAACAGGTTTGAAGAAGCCACAACAATTTATTGTCATTTAGACAATTATTCTATCACCCTGTGACTCCTCCCCACCTGGGAAGGGGAATGAGGAAAAAACAAGGAAACCCAAGGGTTGAAATAGAAACACTAAATAACACTAAATAATTAATATTATAACACTAAAGAACCAATATTGATCCCAATGCCAATATAAAATATACGAGGATTACACGCAGCCCATTCTATCAGCAGGAAGCTGTGGCCTCCTGGCTGGACGGCCAATGTGGGACACCGGGAGCACTGCACCTTCAGGAGGAAGGGAAGGGCTCTGGGGTCCTTCACCAGAGCAAGCTGTTCTCAGAAACTCCTCAGCAAACTTTCTAATTTATATTGAAGGCGATGTTGATGGTATGAAATAATCCTGTTGGCTTGGGTCAAGTGCCTGCTTCTCGCTCCTCCTCATCCCTGCACCTGGCAAGGCTCAAAAACACCAAGACCTTCAAACTTACACACCACAGCTGGCTATAAACTAAATATTTTCACAAATTCAGACACTAGAGTCTTCTAAAAATACAGTTATCCCCAGAATGAGAAGAAACCTTACTGAAAAGTAAGATTACTGACCGAGAAATGAACTCTGTGTCACCCAAAGCAGGACACACTCTATAAAGGGGTACATCCAATCATAAATACTGATTATAGACCCAGAGTCTTCCACGGGATCCAGCGACAACTGCACATGCGGAAGCGAAGTGGGAAACTCACACCAAATGCCTCAAACAATCCCGTCTGAGGAACAGAGGAGCAAACAGCTCTCCATCTCCTCCGTACCTCACGATTGCTTGAGGTGGCCTCCTCTGTAACTCATGCCTCATTTCACATGGACTTAGCGGGGGTGTTCTGCCTTCAGGATGGTAACATCTGCCATTCACCACCACTCCACTGTTCACCCTACTGAAGAGCATCAAAGCACAGAGAGCCAGCCAAAACTGCCACTGCTGCTGTTCAAGCCACTTTAAAAACATACCTTACGCTAATGATGCTTCTTAAAACAAAGGCTTGAGCTTGTCTCTGCTCTCCTGGTTCCTCTTCCCTCAGCTCCTTCCACAGTGTCCCTCCCTCCCCATGGAACAGCAGGTGCTACACCAGCCAAGGGAATGCCCTTCCCTGGCTTTGCACAGCAACACAGCCCTTCGCATCCAGGACTGGGGAGAAGGGCCAGGCTCCCCTCTCAGTTTCACAGAGGCAGCCAAAAGGAGGATTTGCTCCTCTGTGTTTATCGTGTAGCAGCAGTGAATTTCCATAGAGCCCTGGCTTGGCCAGAGCAAACCTACCTTGTGGCTCAAAATGGGTGTCCTGCTCTGCAGGAGCCTCTGAGAAGGTCCCAGAGCATGTAGAAGCTCATCTCTGTCTCATACTTGAACCTTCCCACTCACCTTCCTTCACAGACTTTACAGTTCACCTAGAGCAACATGAAACTTCACCATCCTGAATCGGTTCACTTCATTTTTCACTTCATTTCTGGTCTAAGGATCAATTTAGCCCCTGAATCTGGGGTAGGAAACGTTGAAGGGAGATCTTCCTCTTCAGAAAAGTACCCCGCCATCTTACATCACCCTTCTGCTTGAAAGAAGGAAAAAAACTCCACACAACCACCTCAAGATTGTTTCAGGCTGATTGAAATGTACCTGGTTCAGAGTCTTGTTTTCTTACCAGTGAATAAAACTGGAAAACTCTTATTATGTTTAACAAGATCCAGAGGTTTTGGTCAATTTTTAGAAAATCCAAAGCAGGGAGATGGATCTGCATCATCCTCATGGTGTTCCCATCAGCAAATACACAGCAGACTTCCCCCTAGCTGCAGAAGATAGGTCCAAATCCATCCTTTAGGGTCCCTAACCAGCTGGCTGGACACGCTCAGCAACGACAACAGACCAAGGAGGCACAATACCCAAACCACTTGTGCAATTGTTCACTAGCTTTGGCCAAAAGAAGACCTGGAGTTTAAACAAGCCCAGCTTGCTTGGTCTGAACAGATTAGAGAGCAATCACATAAGCAGCTCAGACAGCAGAGCCGAGGGCAATGCCTGCAGCAGCTGGAGGAGAGCTCCCATAAGGACATCTCCAGTGCCTAACGCATATGGAAAGAATCAGGTTCCTTCTGAAAAAAAAAAAAATACAGGTTCACCTTTCACTCTTTCAGCATAACACCGATGGCCAGGAAGTCTCTTTGGAGCAGCAGACCGATTTGGACTCAAGGGGCTGGTATCAAAAACATCCCGGATTTTCTTGGTGCTACAGGATCTCCATAGCTTTAAACCCATGGGCCTAAAGGTCTGACCTCCCAACCAGTACTTCATGTAGAATAGTATGGAATTTTCAAGGTAGCTTTTATGTAGGGTTTGAAATAGGTGTTACTGTTCAAATCTGTACTAAGTCAGTGTTATCTCATTTGTATTAAAGCAGATCTGCAGTAACGGTTGGACCAATTAATTTTATTGTTTTCCTGATTGTATTAATTTTACATAGTACAGAATTCTCTTATTTAAGCAATTTGAAAAGAAAAAAATATGTAGTTCCACATGAAGCCAGCACAACACATTTTGCCTAACAGGAAATACACCCCTATGAGATATTTTAAAGCTTGATGTTTTCAATAAGAGCTTAATTTGTACTTATGTTTCAAAATTCACATGTTCACATGAAACCTTCAGACATCTGGATTCCAGTTCAGGGTTTATTTGCATACAAAAATATATTATAATGGAAAAAAGCATTAAAAGTTCTCAACTATATAAAATTACAAATATATTTTCATAAAAGCAACTTTAAATTAAAATTCAAGCTATATTTTAAAGCAAAATACAGCTGTAACGCTTAAGTTATCTTATTCCATCTGCTGCAAAGTAACGAAACTGATGTTGCCAGTTAAATACTCATAGGATTTTACAAAGGTTATGTTCAGAAGGTGAATATCTGGGGTAGCAAAGTTATCAGACAAGGGCAGCAGTTCTCGGTGACTGATGTCACTTATCCTTCAGGTGGCATTCACAGGCAATCTCAACGCCAAAGATTCATTTCACATACCTGGAAGTACCAAACAAGAAAGATCATTAAGTTCTATATTAAATAAAATTGTGTGCTGTTGACATACCAGACACCCTACCTATGTCCAGCGTGCTAGACACTTGACAGGCCAAAATTATGCTTTTTTTTTAATTAACATGAGAGCCAAAAGGTTAGTGTGTAAAAATGTAAGGTGATCACTATTCCAACAAATGCATCAGGCTTGAAAAGGCATCTGTACAACGTTCTGTGTAACCTCAAGCACATAAATACAACTCCTCAAAAACATGAAGATAGATATCAGAGGGAAGTTGGACTTTTTCCTCGGACTTCCAGTGTGTGATAAAAGATAGTGTATATCTGTAAGACAAGTGGCACTGTATAAATGAGACTCGACTGAAATCACTAGAGATTTACTTAGCTGGGATAAAAAAAAAAAAGCCCCCAGAAACCCAAAACCTGCTACAGCAGGTGGCAATCCCTGCCCTCACCTTCGATGTGCCTTGCAAGGGGACAAGGAAACCTATATACTATAGGCAGCCACGTTGCAAGGGGACAAGGAAACCTATATACTATGCCACACTGTGCAAGATACGGTGATGTAAGTATTTGCCGGTTTGGGGTTTCCTTGTTCTACACAAACCTTCAAAAACTCAGAAGTTTTTCAGAAGAACACTCAATTAGGTTTCAGTGGTAAAAATGGAGCTGGCTCAAACATACATCCATGACAGAAGTCAGGAAACTAGAAATATATTTTAAGTACGAGAAGTGAAACCAGGATTAAGATACAAGTAAGAGGACGGGGAAGTAGGAAGCTCGTAAGGGCAGCTGTCTTGAGTTAAGTCCAAGGCAGATGGCCAAGGTTTCAAGAATTAGAGAGAAGGGAAATTACCTAATGAATACAAGAAACTCTCAGTTCATAGTTTATTAAGGGGTTTTTTTTCATGCTGCTATTTAGGTTTAGTCCTACAATTTGTTGGTTTGGGCTCTACTGTTGGGTTCCATACCAAGAAAAGCTATCATGTATGTAACAGCACAGGAAGAAGCAGAAAGAATAGGCAGAGTACACACTTGGGAATAAGAAGGTGGGGGGAGTTTGTTTGTTTTTCTTGTTTTTCTTTAAAAGACATAATGAAGGACCTAGTACCATAACTGGAAAATCCAACTTCTAGATAGTGACAGAAAAAGTGATCTAAATTCTACTCTATTCCTGGTAAAGACAGCCACAAACAGGATTTTGACATTTAATCTAATTCTATAGATACAGATATCTGCTCTTTAATTCTTTCATAAAGCAAAGTCTAGAATAAAAATATTTTCCCTCTCATACAGTTACTCTGCTTTGTAATGAAGAAACAACCCCCCCACATTTTAGCTGAGTTTTGAGCATTTAAGAAAGTGATGTTTACTTCACCCAAACATTGTCAAGGAAGGGTGAAATGCAGCTGCCTCAGAGGTGGGGACAGGAGTTCATTGAGTACGGCCTTTGTCACACAAGCTAAACTGCATGCCTTGAACATTCAGGCAAAGACCAGAATTTAGTCTATTTTTACTTTCTTATCCACATAATGATCCACAGGACTAGCAAACTAAAGTGAAGTCACATTATGTGAAACTATTGCTACCTTTCCCCCTCCCCCCATACATTGACTTTCCTCATTCTTTGACAGCACCAAGTGAGATGCAGCCTACTGACAAAAAAAAAAAATCCACTTACTTGCTAGCGTTCTGTCAAGATCAGCAATGAAATCTTCCAGTTCTTTTGTGTCTCCAAGCTTTGCTGTAATATAAGAAACAGTCAATACTGCTTAGACGTGACATTTCTCGGGCCAAAAGAAACAACTAGAACCACAGAGTCCCCCAAATCATTTTCAGTGGTATCAAACATGCCGTGGACTATTTTCAGGAAAGCGCAATAGGGTTGCTCCAAATGCATTCTTAGAAAACAGGGGAGACTGAATTAAAATTTTAGTTTTTATAGTTTGTCAGAAGCAAAGCAATCCTCTTGTTTAGTTTCCTTAAAAAGCAGAGGCTGAAGCGGAGATAGAAAGCTACATGTCAACTAATCCATGTCCTTGCTACTGTAGGAGTCCTCCTTATTGCATGTATTTGTATATTGCATTCATGGCCCTAATCAAAGCCTACCCAGTTAGCTTCCAGTCCTACCCAAATATAAGCCTCTTAAATCATATCAGTATCACTGGTTTGCTGTGATGTCAGATCCTCTGATCTTGGTCCACACACTACGAATTTGGATCTGAACATCCACCTAGAAGTCCCACTCCTGAGAACACCCCTGGTTCCACTCAATCTAGTTTTACTGCAAGTGGCTTCCTTATCTCATTTCTGCAGTCTGCTCCAAGGCAGTTCCAACTATTTCTGTCTTTTTGTCTTCTCATCAGGAAGAGCATCTTGACCTTTAGTGCAATTCATTGACAAGTATTTCCTGCCACTTTAACCGAACTTTTTTTTTTTGCTACTTCTTATTAACTATTACTCATCATTTCTCCCTAGTATCATGCTAATAAGAAAAAAAAAGGCATTTTACTTTTTTTGTGATTAGTCAACGTGGAAAAGACATGCAAGTGTGAAAAGCTCTTGAGCATCCATCTGTGAAGACTAGTTGGAATGATAGAACCATGCAGTATCTATGTCTGTTTGTTTATTGATGTGTCTACTCCAGAGTTAATCAAAGTTAACCTGAATGAAACAAGCTCCTGGGGAGCTGATCTATCAGCTGCAAGACAAACCACTCTGAAACTGCCTTGGTACAAAGGAGGAAGGAACACATGCTTTTATCAGCAGTGCAAGGTTTACATGGATCCCAGCAACTGCATTAATTGGAATAGGGGTGTATGGTTTTAGAGAAGTCATCTACTGCACCTCTGCATTCAGGCTAAGTATTTCTGTGTATAGATGGGAAACTTAAGCTACTTAGCTGTTTAAGTTAAGAATTAACTTGTTTGTCTTCTAAGTGAAGTATTCTGTAAGTAGTACCATGATTCCTCATAAACAACAACAAAATGTAATTTTCTTTAGCTTGGTGTTTCAAAATCAAAAGAGTTGCCAGGTCACCTGCAAAGAAGTGTGGGTGCAGGGTGCTATTGCTGTTTATAACCAAGACAGTAACACTTGAATCTGTAGTGTGCTTAACAGTAATTCTTAGTTTTGTTGTCATTTAAAATAATAATTAAAAAAAGATCTATGCAGGCAAGCAAATCCTGGTTCACAGAAAGAAAGCTACAGAGTTGAGAATTAGGAAGAAATGCCAACAGTTACAAATTGTTTACCTCTACACGGAGTTACTGATGGAGATGGCAAGCTTGGAGTAGATGCAGTTGGAGAGTTAAGCTTTTCATCACTGAGACTGAAACTATTTCTGTAGAGTGAATCTGCACCTGTAAAAAATAAAGTTACATCATAAGTAAAATTAACATCTTCTGCAATTTTGCAATAGAATAAAAAAAACCAAAAACACAGGGAAATGGGACATTTCTGACATTGGCTTCAATATCTGTAGAACTCAAACCTACAGACTTTAAAGCCAGAGGGACAACTAAATATTGTGTGAAGGCTGTTGTTCCCACACCTGCTGTTAAAAAGCAAGCAGTCCTAGGCCAAATCCTCACCCTCCAGTAAGAAAAGCATCAGCTTTCCCTGCAGTCATCATTGCTTGGAAAATACTACAGAACAGTAATTACCCCATATCCACTAAATTAGGCCTGGTATGACTAGCCTGATTCACAATATTCTGGGAAATTATAGTTATCTGCATTTTTCAAAAGCTATTTAAAAAGCTGCATAAAGAGCTCCAGGACAAGGACAGTCCTCCAGAACAGAGAATATATTCAGTGCTATCCCCATCTCGGAATAAAACTCACCCATTTCTCCATACTCTGCTGCTTCAGGTCTAGTGTTCTAGATAAATTGTTTGGCATCTTTTAATTTTCTTTTATTCTGTAACCCTCTGGAGTTTACAAAGCAGTAAGTCTGTACACAAGATGTTCTGCAGTCTTATTTTAGGTGGTCTTTCAAAGAAAGCTTTTATGTGCCATGGAAAGCAATGGGAAAAGTTCCAATACTGTTATACTGTTCTTGGATTTTAGACAAGGCCTTAAGTTTCAAAAAATGATCTTTATTTTTTCACTTTTCATGTTCCATGATGCACTGTGCACACAAAGTATTAGTCATGGCTCCACTGGAAGGAGGAATTGTCATTGTGTCAGAGACACTAAAACCACTGGTTCCTGCGGTTTTGTGCCAGTGACCTGAAAGCTGTAGTTCTACAAAAAGAAACCATTGTATTACAAACATGGCAACAGTCTCCGTTTGTTTGGCCCATTTCCTAGGAAATAAATGTATGTCTCATTATATGGGGTGGTGACTACTACTGCTTGCCATTGAGGCCAGTAACATTGTCCCCCTGCAGCACACATAGCATTTGGCCTTGGAGCCCCAGCCGAAGAGGCCGTCCAAGTCAGAACTGTCACACTTCCTTGGAGACCTGCCCCTGTCTTCCTGAATTAGCAGAAGAGGTAGCATCACAGCTCACCTTGCCAAGTTCTATACATCTACACCTTCCCTGAACACCGTCATGATGTCTGCAGATACCAAATGTAGAGACCATCCCCTAGCTGACCACTCCTCTACCAAAAGTTCCCCCTATCTTTGGGAAGAAGAACATGCATCTACACCCCATCTTCTCCAGCCTGCAGCTCCTACCAGCATAAACCCACCTTCCCCAGAGGTATACAGGTACAGTGACAAATCAGACCAGGTAGGACAACTGCACCTAAGCCTGTCAGATGTTTCCTCAGCTGTAGGCTCATTGTCTATTTGTCTTTTCTGGCCTAGCTTCTAAGCCTACCTCTGTCACAATGCACACTGAAGAGGCTTGTGACACAAGCTTCACCCTAAAATATTTTCCTCTAGCTTTTTATTGTTATTTCTTTATCTTCACTCTTAAGCGTATATTCTCCTCTCTAAACCCAAGCAGACCTACACCAGCCTAATCAAAATTTCAGATAAAAGATTTCATAGAATTGTCTAGGTTGGAAGGGACCTTTAAGATCATCTAGTCCAATCATTTGAGGAATACAATGCAGAATTGAGATAACTTTAGATAGAAATATGGAAAAATAAGCAATTTTAAAAGCAGCTCCTAAAAAACAAACAAACAAAAAAACAACCTAAAGGGGGGAAAAAATACCTGACACTGCTCTGAAATGATGTGTCACCAGTGCTGTGCTATGCAATATGAAACCCATACATCAATGGACTGGAGGTAACAGCTAAAGGGATGATGAAAGTTCCTGTTGAAGTCAGCTTATAGACCAAGTTTTAACTAAAACCACATTTCTTTTCAGCCAAGATGCAAACCCCAAAGACCATGAAATTTAGAATGGAAAATTCTAGCTGTTCAGGACAAAGCCCCAACCACCACAAAAGAAGCCAAATAACTCGTAACGCCTCACACAAACAGCCCTGTAGCTAAGACTACAACCCACTGAAACACCAACACAACAGACCATCAAAGACAAAACACTTTCCAGGCAATGTATTTGAAAAAAACAAAACAAGAACTTCCAAATTATTTAATATTTTAAAGGCTTTAGAGCTATCTGAATTAATAAAAAAATAATCCAGAGAACAACAGCTACAAAACAGAGTGCAATTTTAACGTGGAGTTTATGCGACTAGTATCCAGACACAGTAGCAATGCTGGGAATTTACTACAAACCAATCCTCCTCATACATCAAGTCCAAAGCTCTAGTTGCTCTTATATTTAGCTGGAATAAAGTGCTCTTTTTGTGAATGCTTGTGAGGGTAATTCTAATTATGAAAGGCCATTTAAATTGGCCGCAAAGTACGCACAAGTTTTTTTTATTTGTATTCATGAACACATCTGAGCTAGCAGTCACCTTTTTGTGGTTTTTCTCTCCATGCTCCTTCAATAACCAGTTGAAAGTACTGATGTGCTGAAACCAGAAAATATTATTTCATACTGGCTTCCACAAGCCTTATGCTGGGAAATATTTACAACCGGGCAAAGAGAAACTATGATCGAACTGTGGCTTGAAATATCTGAATGCTTTTCTTCCTGTTTCAGAAGGTGAAGTGTTTTCACAGAACACTGTTATCTTCTGATGGGTTGTAATATTTATAGTTCCAGGGAAATATCAACATTTATCTTTCTCAAAAAGCAAAAACTTACTTTAGCTACTGGCTGTGGCTTACACATGCCACCAAGCAGCAGAAATGCTGGTGACGGGAGGAGGAATGCATTGACTCCACCATCAAGGCCATTGTAACTGCTGAGAACAAGGTACTGGTAAAAAAACCATACTTGTGATACCCACCGCACAAAAATATCCGCTTTGGCAAAGCGTGGCCATAGGGCAGAAAGCTCTGGGAAAAGGACACTTCAGTCCTCGCTCTGTACCAGCTGCCACAGCCAAGATCTGCTCATTCACCTCCAATAATGGCCCTTGGAAGATTTCCACTGCCACACAAACACAGCATCCCCTGCAACCCAACAACCAGGGGCTGATGCCAAGGATCTCTCATCGCTGCTGCCCTTCCTCATCCACCCCCTCTCTCCCGCTGCCACACAAGTTTATCTATCAGCCATTACTTATTTTTTCACTTTGTATTTCCATTCTACCGCCTGTGCACATATATAAACTGTTTCAAACCCTTTAGCTGTTTCAACAAAACACTCAAGCTGCCTCTTTAAAAAAAAGGCTTTAAAATCTGAGAGCTAAGCTACTGAGTTGATTTACATGAGCCAAAACTAAGCCAATAGCTGCAAAAATTAGGGGGTTGGAATGCCTATGGGCGTATTTTACTTTGGCAAAGTAATCTGTAGTTAGTATTGACCTTTGCTGTTCCAGTATATGGTTAAACCACAAAATAAAACCACGGCAATACCATGTAAATATAGAACGTCCCCATGAAATGAGCAATTGAAAGGTTCTGGGCAGTAATTAACTGCAGGAGGAAAACCTCAAACTTTTCATTTTAAAACAGACAACGGAAAAGTTCAGCTGTCTGATTTCTTTAATATTATGCTCTTTCTAGTACCATAGTTCAGGATACAATTTTAAAGAGCACTGGAGTGAGTAAAATTTTTACCACAGTTTTCAGTGGGGAAAGTTTTCAGAGGAAAAAAATAAATCACATCTCTACAGTTTTCAGAGAGGAATTTTAAAATTCCACTTAAGCCTCTACAAGCCATAAATTTATTATAAAACAATAGTTCAGCATTTAATGAACGGACTGCACAATTCATTCCTAGCGAGAACATAGCCTACTTGTTAAAATAATAAACAAGATAAAATTAGGAATTTCTAATGCCAACAGTAGAAGTGAGAAACATTCATGATGCAAAGAGCTTGTTTCACAATACATGTGTTGTTTCACAATACATGCATGTTGCAGCCCTCAAGGATAGTGTTTATTTTTATCATAATCACAGTTACACTTGGCTGCACTGGTTTGGATTTTTTTTTTTGCCTTTGCCTAGTTAACAAACATCTGTTCCAACACTGACACAAAAAAAATCACACCTTTTCACTATCACCATATCTAGGCTTCATGATTTAAAAGATTTCAAATGACATAGTTACAAGGAAGTTACCTAGGAAGCCTGAAATTCAGATGTACAAGTGTGCCCCCCCATCATATACAAAGCTCAGCACACTGATTACCTGTGAGGCAGCATTTCCAACTCCAACCTTCCCCTTCACTAATGTTTCCTTTCTAAAATGTAGGAGAAGCAAGTATGCTGGAGAGGTAGGAACAAGAAATCTTACCAAAAAAGCACATTTCTTATTAAATTGAAATACCAGGAGAGAAGCCTATGCACCTGAAACTTTTGGGTTTTCTTCCTTGTGAATGTATCAGTAGTTTAATAAAACATTATTTCTCAGATGATTTAATAAAAGGTTATTTCTCCCTGAGAGTCTCGCTTCATTTTTTCATTATAAATATTGTATTGTCTTCTTGTTACAGACAGGCTATTAGAAGTTTTTAGAAACAATCTACCTCCTTAAAATGTTCTCCTCTTCATCACGTAATACTGGGATTTGCTGCTGAGACCAAAGGCTCACCTGTCCCAAATGCCATAGCAGATGCCTATAGAAGAGTTTAAGAGTGGTGCAGCTGCACAACTGATAGTTTCAAGATAAACCCTACCAACTTCTAGTGATGCACTAGAATATCAATATCTTTTCTAAGACAGTGGTAGCCTACAGCAGTCCCCGACGGCCCCGTCGCTCCCATCATGATTTTCTCTAGTCATTTTTGAGTATGTAAACCTTCATCACCCACGATACCTTACAGCAATATATTTTACAGTTGAACAATACACTACGAGAAGAAATAACTCCTGTTATTTCTTTGAAACTTGCTGGTTTAATTTGATTTCCTCATACTGGGTGAGGTAGCAGTCACTTTCTTAATGTCACTTAGGATTTTTTTGGAAGACTAGCTTGTCCCCACCCAAGTCATCTCTCCTTTGGGCCAACAGTCCCAGTCTATTTGGTCATTTGGAAACTATTTTATTTCTTCAATCCTTTCTTTTGCCTTTTTCTGTACCTTCTCTACAAACGATTAGAAATATAAGCAGGCTTTTCAAGATGAGTGCTGCAGTATTAACAGTGGCTTATGCTTCATCTCTAGAGAGTGAAGGCATTAGCACAACCACAGGGAGACATCCATGGCATGTAACCACGAATGCTTACACTACACCAGGCACTGGGTGCTAATGGATATTGTGCAATGCTATAGTAAACCTGCACCTGCTTCATCTTGAAATTATACAATTAAGAGTTCTAGATCCACCCAAGGTCTTTTGTTGTGTTTAAAAGCCAGGAGGTATTTGTCAGAAAGTAATTACACACTCTTAAAAATAACTATGAAGGCACACTGAAGGCTGTATGACCGCAAGAACTGAAATAAGACATTTATTTTGCAAAGCTTTTGACAGAGAGGCTGGATGTTGAACCTGCCTCAAGAAAACACATCGGGAGCTAGAGGCGTGAAACATTTCCGAGAGCAAAACAACAGATTATAGTTTAGCTTTTTGGTGGTGTTACAGGTTTGGCACAAGAAATGTTAAAGCTCTTCCCTTCACAACCTCTCATAAAGTCATTCTTTCTATTCATTATCCTAAACTTGGAAGATTTTCCTGACATTGCCATATACTTTACTAGCACAGGGCACTGCATGGACAATTTACAGTCAAGTCTGCACTTGGCAAACTTATTCCAAAACACAAGAAGCAAATTATCTCTGTAAGAGTTTGTCAGTATCACTGCAACTACACTAGTGGCTTTTGCCAGCACAGCACTCTAACATAAATCCTATTTTATCACAAGCAACATATGCTGTAAATAGCAAAGGGTTATAAAGTATTCCTCAACTTAGAAGTTTCAGCATGATTAACAACCTGAAGTAGGAAGGCTTTAACTTCCATTCAGTTGACTAAAGTTGAAACATAACTGGTGCTCACTCACAGTCCAGCAACTCAAGAATGTCTGTTGGAGTAACTCACCAGTTAGTTGCGTCATGGTTTCCAGCACTGACCCACTCAGCTGTTGTAGTTAATGTAACACTTGTGGGCCAAGTACTACGATCATCATGAACATCTGCACATGCAAGCCTTTCTACTACTGTAAGGTCTAGAGTCCATTGTGTTATGTACAATACTTAACCACGGCCAAGACAGACCTTGGCCAAAGATCGAGTCAAATAACAGGACAAGATGTGGGAGAGCCAAGTACTATCAAGCCCATTTTCCACAGTCGTGTCTTCAAATTCTTATTTTTTCCTTACGAGCCTGAAACGCGTAATATAAGAATTTCAATTAGCACTTTTGGAGCTAGGTCACTCAAGAGGAGATTTTTGGGTTAAAAGCAGTATTTCTGGGATTAACTATATGAATAAAAATACTTCTATTAAATTAAGTGGGCTCATCCTCATGGCAGAAGTCCCAGGAAAAGAACTACAAAACAGTATTGTTCCAGTATGACCACTTGAGATACTGGTTACTGGCTTTTTGTAAAGTTGAATTTAAGACTGCTTCAGGGCCCCCCAAAAACACTGTTGCAATGGTTTAAAATGTTACCTCCCTTTACGGTCCCACTCTAAACTCAAAAGACATCACTGCAGGAGTGGCCAAAAGATACATACACCCAGCCTTCAGCCACAACACATCCGTCAGGAGGATTAGATTAACCAACAAACAGGAAAAGACAGTATTAATATATGATAGCCTGAACTTTTCTGTACAGACACGACAAGTGCACTTGGAATAGTCTTGGCACCAGACAACAAGATTTTGGAAAGACATAAAGAGCCTTCATGAACAAGGGGATCGTTCTAACTATCTGCAGATATAATACTGTTGGAATTTCTGTTGCGTTGCTCCAGATTCGTGTTGTCAGAACTTGCTCTTTCAGCCCAGCTTCTCCTTGATCCTGCAGTGATGTTTAACCTAAGCACTACCATGGGAAAAGCGAGGTCACGAATTCAGCACCACATCTGCACTAGATGATAGAGACCAAAGGAAACGTGAACCTAGGGGAAAAAAACCCCTTGAGTTTGAACAGAAAGAGCCTGGGTAAGTATTCTATTCTTAAAATAGATGTAGGGAGTGTAGCTGTATTACATCAGACACTGGAGCCTGTTTTATAAAAGGAGTTCTTTATAAAATCTGCAACTCCAATCCTACTATAACTTCAAAATAAGAAGTTGTCCACACTGAATGATGCCTTTAGGAATATGAGTTTTACTAGGCCTGTCCTGAGAAACGAGGACAGCCAGCAAGTTTCCCCTTAAACATATCCTTATGTGCTTGACACTGCCGGACGCCAACAGATCACTCTTAGGGCACCTCCTGGTCCAGTATATGCCAGTTTCTAGAAGTCTAGAAGTGACTTCTGATTTTTCCAGAGCCCCTTTTCACATGATGCACCACCAAGGGAGGAATCCCAGCACAGGACAGGATCTGGGAGCTCGACAAGTTCCTCAAACAAGTTCCTTAAGGACTTTGTACAGAACCATCAAACCCTGTCTATCCTGTTCACGCCTTCAGCCTAAATCAGTGCAGATTTCTGACACCAATTTTTATTTCCCAGATCTTCCTGAAGATCTGGTCCGCCAATTTGCATGAGCACTTTGTTTCTCACCAGGCCTCCTGCCCTGTCAGACAACACCATCTTCCTCAAAACGCCCTTCCTGTCCATCCTAAACCAGCTATTTTAAGCTCTGTTCAAGATTTAAGATTTCTGAACCACAGCAGATATGCTAAGCAACCACAGATATCTTCATCCACACAAGAAGACTAAGTTCTTGACAATGTTTTGGCTTTTTTTCTTGCTTTCTCAACAGCAGATTATTTCACTAGATAGAGAATCTTCACTCCAGTAATTTCAGTGTTTCATGTGTGGTAGAAGTTAATACATTACAATACTGAAGACTGCACAAGAAATACTAACACTAGAGCTGTATTGTTGCAGTTAATTATAGACTTAGATTTACAACACAGCTCATATATTTCATCAGCTTGACACAGTAAAGGCAACCTCACCTTACACATCCTCAGCCATCCAAAAGGCTGAGGGAAGAAGGGAAAGAGGGACTTGCAAGGAGTGGTTCACCCACTACATAATGAAACAACACAGCAGCATCTGGATCCTCATACCTCCACTGACTACAGGGAAAAAAAAACCCAAACCTCAAAGGCACTACTAGGCAAGGTATCAAAGTTCAGGGAAGGTAAAGCATGACCTGTCAATAAAATGAAATTAATCCTGCCCATGATGATGAAACAAAGGGCTCTGATAATATGGAGAAGCTATGCTCTCGCACCTTAAGTACTAGGAAGATTAATGTTTTAGTGCTAAGTCAACAGAACTGCGTGGTAAGTCACTAAACTGATGAAGATGCACAACAGAAATTAAAGGAGAAATTTTATTTTAAGTAACTGAAGCACAGATAAACTGCTTACCCTTGCCTGCACAGTTTGGGAACTAGGGAAAAAACTGGGTATAGCTTGTTTTTAGCAAAACTTACTTCTGACAAAGCAGCCCTTGAATCTACTGCTCCCGAGGAGAACAGCAGTTTCCACCCTCGCTGTCTGGAAAAAGAAAAGATGTTTTCTCTCCCTGACTGGCAAAGTAGTAAGTGGGGTAAAACCTCTTTCCAAGCTAAGTAGAAAAAAACTTAGTTCCAACTCAAAGCAGGTCATGAGCCAGCATCTGCTCCCCACTCTTCTCACGCTACACTCTGTGTGCGCCATCCCTGTATACTTCTAGTAGACTCAGGCACAAGTGAGCTTAAAAGAATCATCTCCAAAACCGTGATAACGCTAAATCAGTCTCTTCTGGAAAGCACAATTCAGTTCACACTCTCTCCACTGACACTTGGGGCTACCGAGATGCAACGGGATGGTCCTCGTTAACTTCAGGAGTGTTTAATTTTTAATTTTTTTAAAATTATTTTTAATCACCGGGATGCTCCGGTGTTCCAGCAGCCGGCCGGCAGCCTGACCTTTATCTACAGTGAGTTCTTCAGCTTTATCTGCCCAGGAGCCCACCTCGCTGTGGCTCCTTCCCTCCAGCCCCCCCTTCCCTCCTCCGCTGCCCGCAGGGCCAGACTTCGCATCCTTCCCTTCCATCCTTCCTTTTTGGGTTAGGAAACCCCCCAAAAAAGCAAATAAAAACGTGGTGGGTTTTTAATTATTTTTTAAGACGAGCTTCTCGCCCAGGGTGCCCGCCTCCCTCAAGGCCGGGGGGCGGGCTGGTTTAACACCCGCTTTTCAGCTCCCACCCGCGGGAGCCCCCACCCCACACCCCCGAGAGGGGGCCGGACGGACAGACGGAGGGACGGACGGACGGACACTCACTCTCCGAGTCGCTGAGGCCGCTGCCGTCGCTGACGCTGGCGCTGCTCCGCCGCTTCATCCTCTCCAGGTGCTCGCCGTAGTGGAAGCGGCGCCGGCCGGCGGGGCAGGAGAACTCGGCCAGCACCGCGTCGAACTCCCCCAGCGCCTCCGCCAGGCCCCCGCCGTCCTCCCCCGGCCCTGCGGGGAGACCCGCCGCCCCTTCCACATCACCCTCCGGCATCCCGAGCATCCCCCATCCATCCCCCCCACACACACAGAGGGAAGGGGAAAGGCT